>NC_045440.1:112560582-112680433 GCF_002776525.5 Piliocolobus tephrosceles | reverse complement strand
TAGTAGAGAGTAAAGAGCAGTCAGTATGTCTGCTTTCAAAACATACATTTTTCTCTCTCAAGGACATTTTAAAGTGAAACTGGCCTTTTCTTTACAGTGAGTACATGGCAGTGAAGAATGTAGCAACTTCAGGTAATTACTAGTATCTGGTGCTATTATTTGCAATAATTTATGCTATCACTCCAGCAATTTTACCTACTTTTTCTTTTGTACCATCCATACAAACTTAAAAATAGGGAGAAAGCAATTTACATCCTAGTATTATTATGAACATAGTTTTAAGTCTATAGACCCCCTGAAGGTATCTCCCAGCACCCCCCTCCCCAACCCAATAGGGTTCTGCATATCATACTTTGAAAGTGGCTTGTCTAAAACAGGGATTGTGTGTATATGCCATTCACACAATAACAGCACTAATTCTTAGAAAGTTACTCTAGAACTTAAAGTATAATAAAAAAATAAAAAAATAAAAACTATGAAGGTTCTGAGATTTTACCCCATTTACAGGCTAACAAGTTAACCTGCCAGTTTAATGGATTCTGGTTGGAGACAGGAAATTACTGGATTGGAGACTTTATTACTTTGCACAGTAAACAGCATAAGCATTAGCATATTTACACCAATTTCTCAAGTCTAAAATTCCCACTGGACAGAACAGATGGGTCCAGATGGATTCCCACCTACATCAATAGGTTGTATTACAGGAGAGAATACTTGAGCTTAGGGAACTTGAGTCTACTATAATGATCAGTTAGCATGTCTACCTGCTTATTGTCATAAACATTTTGCCCATAGTCCTGGAGGGAGACACTCTATCTTCTAAGGCTATTCATTATGCAAACATCCGTGTGTGAACAAAGTTCTTTGAAAAGGAATTTGGAGGAAAGAGACTATTCCAGCGAACAGTTTGCAGACTAAGGAGATGTAGCCTTAGGCAGCTTTCAGTGTAAAATGAAGATGTGTTCTAGAGAACAAAGAGAGGGTTCAGGGTTTCTTTTCTTTGAGACAGAGTCTCACTCTGTCCCCTGGGCTAGAGTGCATTGGCATGATCTCGGCTCACTGCAACCTTTACCTCCCGTGTTCAAGCGATTCTCCTGCCTCAGCCTCCCGAGTAGCTGGGATTACAGGCGCCCACCACTATGCCCAGCTAATTTTTTGTATTTTTAGTAGGAACAAGGTTTCACCATGTTGGCCAGGCTGGTCCCAAACTCTTCACCTCGTGATTCACCCACCTTGGCCTCCCAAAGTCCTGGGATTACAGGCATGAGCCACCACACCTGGCCGGGTTCAGGTTTTATAGCAACAGTTCCTGCCCAGGTTCCCAAGCAGATCTGTTTATGCAAATGAGTGAATGGCAGCTTAGTTCTGATCCGTCAGCACAGCTGAGCCCCTTGGTCAGTATAGCTGAGCCGTGATTGATTGATTTACTTTGGAAAAATGTTTGCCAAATACCCAATTCTTAATAACCATAGTTTGAGCTGAATAACCACAGCTGAGCCCTGATTGACTGGGGCAGGTGAGCTCTGATTGGTTGGTTTTCAAGCATAAAACCAGAAGTCTCTGTCAAATGTTTCTTTCTAATAGTGAATGATGGGTGAGGGGATTCTGGCTGCAGTTTATTTTGGCACCAACAATAGGAAGTGGTTTGGCTTGGTTGTAGAAAAGGAAGTCCTGTCATACTTTTACAAAGTCTTTCTGAGAACACAATAGGTGACCACTTCCTCACCCAGCCATGGCTGCCTGCTTCTGTTTTAACTTTGAGCACTTCAGCCATGGGAGTCCATTTGTCTGTCAACTGGGGGCATTAACATTTGGAAAGGTAGTAGAGAGTAAAGAGCAGTCAGTATGTCTGCTTTCAAAACATACAGAAGTTAAAGAGACATGCAGAATTAACTTACAACAATACGAAGTAAAACCACATATAAAGGTATTTGAATTTTCTTTTTCTTGGTAGATTCCTTTGGCCCATAGAGAGTGGTGGAAGTGAGTAGTCTATTTTCTTGCCCTTATATTTTGATAACTGAAAGAAGTTTTTACTGTAAAGATACTTGTTGCAACAGTAATTGCTGTTCATAACACCATGTAATGCAGTGCTCCATACCTGTGTGTATGTGCACTAGTATAGATTGTATGTATAGGTATATATTATACTTCTTTATGGTATGTACTAGCCCTCACTCATACATAGTGAGGCCCTATGAGTCCTGAGGGCCTGTGAGTCCTATTTGAAGAAAATTTACATTTAGAAAAATAATTAAACCATGTAAATTATGTTCGTATGAAGGCATCATTTTAATAAAACTTAAGTAGAAGTCTTTTATAAAAAATACATATTGCTTAAATAGCATTAATGTAAATCAAAATAAACAATCCATGTTTTTGTGTTTTATGTTTTCTAGATCTCATCTCCTAACTACTTCTCCTTATGCCTTTTTCCTCTTGCCCAAGAGAGCTGTCCTAAATGTCTAATATTTCATTGTTAATATTTATTACTGATATGTTTAAAAGCCCTTATCACATTTACCTCTCGATAATAGGTTAATTTCATGTTCTTGAACTCTATGAATGGAATCATACTCTTGGGTATTCTTTTGTGACTTTTTTTCTTTAAGTTTGTGAGGGTCAACCACATTGTCATGTATAGCTGAGTTTCATTTGTTTTGACCCTTACATAGTTTTCATCATGTATATATATGTAATTTATTCATGCTAGTGTGGATTTTTCATTTTCTTGATCTAGCAGTGCTAATGTTAACCTTTTTGAAACTTTCACCTTGTCCTTGTGTAATTGTTAGGTCTATAACAATACTGCAGGTTCAATTTGTAGCCTACTGTTTAAAAATTAATAGTCCCATAAGCATTTTACCTATTAGTCCATATTTTTGAAATACTAATATGCTGCGTGCTGTCATATAGGCTTATACCACAATTTAATCAATTATCTAATGAATTTCTGTTTCCCCTAGATTTTAAAAAATATAAATATAATCATTTAGAATACCCCTCTGCATGTATTTTTTTCATTATCTTAGAGTCTTGGGCTTGGATTAAAGTGCTTTACAAATATTGCAGAAGTTACCTGTCACCACTTTTAATGTAACCATGCCAACATTGAGCAAATAAATGTATACGGTGCTTACATTCAATTTTGGAGACTATTGGTAATCAAGACAGTCTCTACTTTTAAAACATACAGTCAAGTGGGGAACAAGCATGTAAATAAGTATTTATAACAATAATTATAGTGTACGAAAGTGAGGAAGGAGAGTTGTATCAAACAAATATTGCAGTTTATGTGATATCCCAGAGATGATGGTTCTTTTGAAGAATCAGCACTAATTTAGCATTGCTGGAGTATAGAGTCTCAAAGAGACGTGTGTGTGTGTGTGTGTGTGTGTGTGTGTATGTGTAGAAATACCACATAATACTATTTCCAACTTAATGGTTATGAATTGATATCTGAGATATGTGAATTATACATTGAGTTTCTTTGACTCATATTGCAGTTGATTTCTTTATGCTTGTTTTAAATTCTGTTTGCTCCTGTTGTACCCATTATCTATTTTTTAGCTGTTTGAATAACATATGGGCCAGGCACAGTGGCTCATGCCAATAATCCCAGACTTTAGGGGGCCAAGGCTGCAGGATCACTTGAGGTCAGGAGGTCAGAACCAGCCTGGGCAACATAGCGAGACTCCACCCCCACCTCTTGTCTACAAAAAAAAATTTGCCAGGCGTGGTGGTGCACACATTTAGTCCCAGCTACTCGGGGGCCTGAGGCCTGAAGATCTCTTGAGCCCAGGACTTGGAGGTTCTAGTGAGCTATAATGGTGCCTGCACTCCAGCCTAGGCAACCTCTAACAGTGAGACCTTCTCTCGAATAAAAGAAAAAATAGCATATGATTTGATGTTGGGTCATAATTGTTGTGGACATTTCACTTTGACTGTTTTTGGTTAATATTGCTTACTTTTTCTCACTTTAATGACAGCCTTAAGTGTTTATATCTTTGAGTAATGTTTATATATTTGCCTTCTTGAACTTAGATTATTGCCCTCATAAAAATCTGATAAATATTCATACTGTTTTTTGATACTTTTATTGTGTCCTAATCTTTTGTGTGACTCTTTGAGGTTTACTTTTAGTATATGGAAAAATCTTTTGAGTAGTAAACTATTAAAAGTATGAATTAGCAAGTACTTGATTTGCCCAGAAGAAACTTATTAAATAAGGTAAATTTGTGTTGCCCCTGTTTTTGAGAAAGTGAAACTTATGAAAATCTTTAAAAAAAAAAGATGGTGATATTTAGTTTGTATCAAAACAGAAATTAAAGCACATTATGCTTTAATTAAAGTGTTACCACCAAATCAGTGAGAAGGTACTTTCTTCTGGAAAAGAGTTAGCAACAACCAGGGCACTGTTCAGGCAGCTGTCAGCCATCTTCCCAGTACTCAACCTGCCTTTCCAGCTCCTCATTAATAGGCCATGAAGTGAAGGACATTTATTGCCTCATTAACCAGATAATCCCATAGATACATCTTTAATGTTGTTAATCAACCTATAAGGCTCTCATTTTTCTCCTCCAGAGAGCCCTTTCTCTGTCAGCATTCCATCTTCTTCCCCAGAATGACAGTGGGTCTGAGATTTTTAGCCTACTTGCAAGCTAACAAGTTAGCCTATCACAGTTTCATAGATGCTGGTAAAAAGACATGAGACTCCTGTGTCAGACACAAAGGATAGTTTATCACTGACAGCAGTATCATTAACCCAGAGTATCAGCATTGGACCAATTCCCTGACCCTCAATTTCCACGGGGAAATATGGAGATGACCAGTAAGCCTTCCTGTACTTTGTTTAGAAGAGACATTATTCTACTGGACTTTAAACAAATCTGCCTTTTACTTTGGAAAGAGATACTATATCTTCCTAGGTTATTTACGTTATTTGCTTTACAGACATCCTTGAAATAGTAGTCCAGAATTAAGGACTTATATTTCATGCCTCTGCTTCAAAGATATGCAGAAAATGTGAGTGTTTAGGATAATTGTCTCCCAGCACCTTAAAGTTCAGGTATCACAGTAATGCTAACCTCATAATGAGTGTAGTTTTATTGGAGAATTTTAGTCTCTTTCAGGATTGTGAGAGTATAATGAATAATGTTGTTAATTATTGGTTGCCAGTTATTATTACCTATGGTGGACTTGTTTGCAGAAGTCTTCAATTCCTTTTTTACCTTTCATTCTCCTCTGAAAAGATGTAATTTTAGTTGCAAATCTTGTATTTTTTGATTCTTAAAATTCTGTACAGTGTGCCCTCAGTGCACTAGAATTCAATGCTTTCCTTGGGATAGCAATGAAATGCTTGCTTAACTGATACTTGTTTTTTTCTTAGAATCTGTGTTCATACATACTGAGCCTTTCTCCAGGAATATACTCTTGCTAGAAGCTGTTGTTTTAGCTAGGATATTTAATTATTTTCCTTCTAGAATCTTAAAGGGCAAAGCCATTTTTACCAGCTATCATAAATTACTATCCCAGTTGGAAGAATTTTTATCAACATACAACTTTTCTTTCTTCCCCAACCTTTTCCTAGGGAGACTGCCCGTCACACACTAGATGAGATGAAGTCTCTGTGTTCCTGGCTGGAGGGATTGAAGGATAGTTGATAATAAATGCAGTTTGTTTATTATTATTATCATTTGCTATACATTTTGTGGATTTGACAGTAATATAAATAGTAAACCTGACACATGAATACAGTTACCTTATTTGTGACAGGAGTGACAGCAGTGCAGTGGGAAAAGGATGGTCTTTTCAACAAATGGCACTGCGTCTGTTAGGTATCTATAAGGAAAAAAAAGTATTTTGACTTTTACATCACACCATATGCAAAAATCAGTTACACATGGGCTACATATGAAATAAACTATGATAATAAACATGAAATAATAAACTAATAAAGCTTTTAGAGGGAAACACAAAGTCATCTTTGTGGCCTCGGGGTAGGCAAAGATTACTTGATTAGGACATGTAAAAACACTAACTCCAAAACAAAGTGAGCAATTGGATCAAATTTAACATCTGTTTTTCAAAAATATGTCATTATGAGAGTAAAACAGAAGCTACAGAGAGAGGAATGAATTTGTAATACATGTGTTTGACAAATGATTCAATATCTGCAAGACCCAGTGGGCCAGGTACCTGTTTTTATAAATAAAGTTTTATTAGAACTCAGTCATAGACATGTATTTATCTGCTCTCTATAGCTACTTATAGACTACAACAATAGAGTTTAATAATTTTAACAAAGACTATGGCCTTTAAGCCTGAAATATTTACTGTCTGACCCCTTAAGTTTGCTGATTCCTTCTTTAGACAGTACTATACTTGCTTGATTACTGTAGCATTACAGGGAGTTTCCTTTCAGATGGTGTTAGTCTTGATTTTTGTTTTCCTAAATCGATTTAATTCTTGTAAAAACTTTACAATCAGCTTTTTAATTTGCACAAAAATGTCTATGGGGCTTTTAATTGGAATTGTGTTGGATCTGCAGGTCCACTTGAGGAGAATTGATACTTTAATGATAATTGAATCTTCTGATCCATAAACATTGTCTCTTCATTTATTTAGATTTTCCTTAATGTGTCCTAGCAGCCTTTTGAAGTTTTCAGTGTGATATTTAATCCCAATATTTTATATTTTGGGATTCTAATATAATGAGTATTTTTTAAATTTCCAGTTTATTTTGTGTATTATGTAGCAACAGTGTTACTTGCCTTTATATTGTAACTTCAATAAATTATCTTTTTCGTAGATACTCCAAGATTTCAACGTACAGGGTAATATCTGCGAATAAAGACAGTATAACTTCTTATTTTCCAATCTGCATACCTTTTATTTCTTTTTCTTACGGTATTGTACTAGCTAGGATATTAGATGCAGTGCAGATGTCATTGGTGAGAATAGGAATTCTTGTCCTGTTCATAATCTTAGGAAGAAAGATTGAGTAGTTTACCATTATTAAATATGACATTAGTTCTGGAGTTTTTATTTAAGTAGGAGTCATGTTTCATCTTAGTTTGCTGAGTTTTATTTTTTTGTCATGAAGAGGTGTTGAATTTTTAAGTGCTTAGTTATGGTGTGTCTTTAATCTCCTGTAATTTGGAATAGCAAGTTAACCAACAAAAAATGTTTACTTTATTTTGTACCTTTTTTATAGATTATCTTTGAATTGGATTATATATCCTCATCAGGTTCAGATGTTGCATTTGTTTTGTCAAGAATACTACATAAAAGATGTTTCCCTTTTAGTGTATCACATTAGGAGGAATTTGGTGTCATTTTTTTCCTAATCTTGTGGTGGAATATGTGATTATGTGGTGTCTACCAGGTTTCTGTATTCTGAAGTTATCTTTCATTTTGAATTAATAAGTACTTTGTGTGAAGATCAAAGTAATCTTTTTAAAGGATTTAGTAGATTATGTAATTTCTCTATTCTTGTTCTCCCTATAGTAGGCTTCCTATGTGTTACATTTAGGATAATTTTCAGTATCCTTACCATGGTCTACAAAGAGCCTTCCAAGTTTCTGCGACTCATTGTATGTGATACTTGTTTAAATGAGACTCAACACATGCACACACACATCTGATGCAAAAGTTTCACAAAACAGTACTATCCTTATTGTATGAGATGTACTCTAATATTCTTCTGTGGTATTTTAATGAAATCAAATAGAAAATCCAGTTCTTGATCTTCCAACTTGATTTTGCTACCAGTGTGGAGACATAGTTTAAAAGAACACTGCCATCCAGTCCCAATTATCTTATTTTTCACCATTTTTTCCTAGTTCACTTTTCTGGATTGTGTTTTGCTTTGTGTTTTGAGACAAGTGTCACCAAGGCTGAAGTGCATGCTCACTGCAGCCTAGACCTCCCAGACTCAAGCAGTCCTCCTACTTCCAGCCTCCTGAGTAGCTGGGACCACAGGCACATCCCACCATGCCTAGCTCGTTTTTGGATTTTTTTGTAGATATGGGGTCTCACTGTGTTGCCCAAGCTGGTGTCAAACTCCTGAACTTTCAAGTGATCTTTCCACTTCAACCTCCCAAGTGCTGGGATAACAGGTGTGAGTCACAGCACCCGGCAACTAGTTCACTTTTCTTTAGCTGCACTGGCCATTATGCTGTTCCTCAAACCTACTGAAACATGCTTTTCCCTTAGAATCTTTGCATTTATTATTATCTCTGCCTGAAATGTTCTACCTTTTCTCATTGTTTCCTTTATTCCTCTTATTCTCTTTATTTACCTCTGCTCACATTGTCTTCTGTCCCCTATTAAAACACAACCACATCCTCTATCTTCTCACCTGCTTTTTCTCTCTTTTTTTCTGTATAGAACTTTCTATTTTCTGATATGTATCTGTGTATTTCTTTTATCTGGTAACATTTATATGTATCCTCCACTGGAGTAGTCAGTAAAATGTTATGATACATCATAGTTGAGACCTAATTTGATAATTTTCAAAAAAAATGAAAAATATCGGTTTTAAAAAATATTTCTAAGTAATAGTTATTGTGGCTTTTTAAAGTAGAAATTTAAGTACATTTCCACCAATTGTATTTTATACCACTTAGCTAAGATCTGACATCTTCCTGTGCTTCAGTCTCTAGTCAAGGTAAAGAGATACTTAAGTATATAGGTAATTTAATGGGTGTTCAAACAAAAAAATGCAACCCAGGATTTTATAAGACTTCTTTTCCATATTTTTTTAGACATCAATTTTATACACAAAACGCACAGAAAACTTATCTATACAGCTTAACTGACGAGACTAGACTATAAGCATATTTATAGTATGTGAGTTACCACATCTGAACTAGTGCCTTCCCAGGGACGCACACTCTGGTGGTTAATAGTCACTTTAAAATGGACTTTGTGAGAACATGCAGGTGGTGGTGAAAAACATGAATTTGGAAATACATCTGAATTTAAATTCTAGCTACCAGTTGTTAGCTTCTTGGACTTAAATCTCTGAACCTCTCAAGTTTGAGTTTCCTCTTCTGTTAAATGGGATCATATTCTTAATTCTCAGGTAACGAAGATTAAATAAGGTAGTAAATACAGATCAGCTAAATACTTCATGCATAGTAAGAACACAGTAAATAATTCTAACAATGTATTCTATGTACAGAATATGAATTTGAAATTAAAGTTTCAATCTGGTATCCTAATACACACTTTATTTCTGAGTCGATAAAACATTTTTATTAATATTATTTTTTAAATTTAATTTGGTATTAGAAGTGATTAAAAGTCATCTAAATGTCTTCACTTTGACATTTAATCTTCAGAAGTCTTTAGTTGCTAAGTGTTCTACAAAGAGAATAATAAGACAATGAATTGACTATTTGAAATACATGTCAGATTTTCCCTAGAGAATATTTTACTCTAATTGTAGTCTTCATTCAAAGACTACAAAGGTAATTCAAAGGTAAATATTACCTTTTCTGTAGTAAACGTAAGAGAAAAAATGTGGAAGTATATTTTATTGCCCAAAGGATTTATGGAGTTCAGAGCTGTTTTTCTTTTTCATGCAGTAAGATATTTAGTTGGTATTAACAAGAAATGAATTTTCCAAATGAGTAAATTGCCTAAATAAGTTATTTTTTTCCGTTCAAATACCAAAAATATTTGAAGCCTTCTTTTTCCCCTTGAAATCTTACTAAAATGTATTATTTGCCCAACATCTTACATAAAGCATTCTGAAGAGAAAGTAACATTTTGTTGATGGTTACATATCATCAGGATGAACATTAATTACCACACTGTGTATTTCTAGGTAATTACCACTAGAGGTATTTGAATTAAATGGGAGTCTTTGCCTACTTCATTTTAAAAAATGTCTTTTGTGTTTGTTTCCACTGCTCATAAGCTATTGGCTGCTTCATCTCACCTCTGGCAGTGCATGTACCCAAAGCAACCATCGTTTTCTTTCTTATTTGCTGTCCTGTTTTGCTCTTGGCTACCAAGTTGTAAACTCAATGGAATTGTGTTCAGTCAGAATATATAGTTCTCTAGTGAAAAATGAGTTTTGTTTCACCTGTTCTTGACTCAGGAACCTTCTGAACATCTTGTACTTTTTTCTTCCAGGTAATGGCCCATGCTAGATAATGGATAATGTTTTACTTCCCCTGTTTTATCCACTTCAAATTATGATGCGATATCTTTTTGTTCTTCATATGTTTTTTCTTTTTCTCATGTTGGTATTTTCTGTCTATAGGATTATACAGTAAGTATACTTTAATTGTGCTTTTTATCACACTTAATTCACTTAGCAAAAATAGTTATTTTAGTCTCTTTACTTTTTAATCTTAACTGTACTTTGCTGTTGTTTTGGAAGAATTCCTGTTACCTAAACTTGTAGAGGTTGCAGGCAACAGAGAAAGCCTTTGGTTATCTCAAGTCACAATGTGAGCATGTATGGAGCCTATGAGGAACAGTGGAAACAATCTCTTCAGATCTCATGGATAGCTAAGGTCATTTTGGAAACAAATGCACTGGCAAGTCAGGCCTAAAGGAAATGTGAAACATTGTTTAGAAAATAGCACAAGTTCTGATGACCAGGCGATCTACTTGCCTCTTGATAATGAACTTGTTCTCTAAGTCAGTTCTGTGCCATTATGATCACATTGCCATCTTCTGCATTTGCTTCTGCTGAGCATACTTCTACTTATTGATCACTCCCTTCCTTTCTACATCTTATCATGGTTTCTGCTTACTGTACTCCCTAGCTGTGTTGTCTGCCTGTCTTCTTAGCTTGAATTGTTTATTTTTTGGTATTTAAACTGCCTGATCAAGAGGACTTTATTGTTTTGGGTAACCATCATCCAGTATGAGAAAATACTTCATCATAACCATTTTATAAATTGGTGGATTAAAAATGTTTAACTGTGGATTAGATGCCAACCCTTGATTCTGTTAGCAGAAACCAGGGAAGTGGGTTCCTATAGTACATGGGTTGGCTACTTGTATATTTGGAACCTCTTGTAGACATTGAATTGTCACCAGTCTGTTGATTGTAAGTTGAAATCCTAGGCGTTTTAGGCAAGTTAATAAATAGTGATCAAGGAAATTCCTGCTTTTGCCTAGAATGTAGAAAGTTGGAAAGATTGTCATGTCCATTGTAATAAAATAATGCTGGATTATCTATGAAATCGTCACTTTTTAAAGACTCATCAGAAAGCTGAGCTTACAGGGCAGCCAACAGCTTAAAATCTAAGGAAAAGTAAGTGCTGTCAAAGAGGGATGAGATAGGGACACTGGTTCACCTGAACATTGGAGGGAGACAGGAGGACTGCCATGTAAGTGGGTAAGAAGGATTCAACTAACAGGTTGCCAGAGACGTGGTGTGACCTGTAACAGTCACCTGGCATTCACATACGTAAGGGATGTTGCTCACACTTACAGGATCTGCTTTATGGACCTTGACCAGGTGCTACCAAAAAAGACTGAAACAGGGAAGGACATTAGAGAAAGCTATCTTGCTGGTTCACAATTGGATTAGAGGGGAGTGTTCTTTGCTGTGGGAAAAGTATGAAGTCTTGCCTGCACTGTTTTTTGTAAGTATCAGCAGCGTAAGCTGCTGAGGGAAGAGCATCAAATCTTAGCTTGCCAAGGGTTCTGAAGAAGACCCATTGCAGCTAGAGGAAAAGATAAAGAAAAACCTCAAAACACCATCTATCTCTATGCCTTGAGGAGGGGCAGAAAATCATCCTGATTATTAGAAATCTCCTACCACTAGGGGAAGGCAGTATCACTGAAAAAGCTCAAACCCTGAAACTGAGGTCACAGAGTACTGAGGCTGAACCAGACAGCAGAGAATGCTTTTCCTTGACTCCCCAACCCACATCCCCCTCACCATCAGGCTAGGAAGCACATCAAGCAACAAGTAACTGCAGCCTACCACTAGAGAGGGAGTAAGAGCATAGACTCTCTCTGAGGTGAACATGCACAGTGAAGGCCTTAAGCTTGGGATGGAACAATACCATTGAGGAAAGTACTCAAGCAAAACTGAGTAACCTATGAATTATAGTGGAACTCAAAAAGAAAGTTAAAACATATTTTGTATTGAATGAAGATGAAACGTGATGGCACACGTGGATTACAGCTAAAGCTTAGGGGGATATTTACAGCATTACATATTATATTAGAAAAGAAAAAAAGTGCCCCAGTTTAGTAGTTTAAGCTTTCACATTAAGAAACTAGGAAAAGAAGAGCAAACTAAATCTAAAGCAAGCAGAAAGAAGGACACCGTAAGGATAAAAGTGGGAACCAGTTAAATTGAAAGCAGGAAATAATAGAGAAAACTAATAAACTAAAAGCTAGTCCTCTGAAAAGATCAAGATTGATAAGTCTTTAGCCAGACTGAGGAAAACGAAAACACAAAGTATCAATATCAGGAATAGCACTTAGAATGTCAATAGAGATCCTAAAGACACTAAAGTGTAACCCATGAAGTCTTACGAACAACTACGTTTCCATGTATTTGACAATTTATATGGAACGAATTTTTTAAACTGCAAAATTACTGAAGTTAACTTAAGAAATAGTTGAGACCTAGCCGGGTGCGGTGGCTCATGCCTGTAATCCCAGGGGAGGCCGAAGTGGGTGGATCATGAGATCTGGGGTTCAAGACCAGCCTGGCCAAGGTGGTGAAACCCCGTCTCTACTAAAAACACAAAAATTAGCCAGGCATAGTGGTGGGCACCTGTAATCCCAGCTACTCAGGAGGCTGAGGCAGAGAATTGCTTGAACCTGGGAGGCGGAGGTTGCAGTGAGCTGAGATTGTGCCACTGCACTCCAGCCTAGGCTACACAGCAAGACTCCGTCTCAAAAAAAAAAAGAGGTGAGACCTTATTAGTCATATCTGTTGAAGAAGATTAAATTTATTTTTAAAAACTTTCAACAAAGAAATCTCCAGCCTTGGATGGCTTCCCTGGTTTATTTTACCAAATGATGAAACAATACCAATTCTCTACAAACTTCTAGAAAGTTAGAAACGAACACTTTCCAACTTATTTTATGAGGCTAGCATTACCCTGATACCAAAGACATTAAAAGATGTGAAAACAGGAAGAAAAAAAAACTAATATCCTCCATGAATACAGACACAAAAATTCTTAATAAATCCATCAATAAGTAAAAAGGAAAGTTACATTATGACCAGGTAGGGTTTATTCTGGGAACTCAAAGCTGATTTTGTTATTCAAATATCAATCAGTATAATTCACCATATCAACAGACTGAAGAAAAATATTTGATCATCCCAGTAGTTGCAGGAAAAGAATATGAAAAAAAAAAAATCGTTTGTTTATGATAAAAATGCTCTGCAAACTAGGAATTGAAAGAAACTGCCTCATCAGAAACCCAGGAGTTAACACCATACTTCATGGTAAAAGACGGAAGGCTTCTGCAACAACTGGGAACAGGCCAAGATGTCTGCTCGCAGTACTCCTGTTAAGCATCATGATAGGAGTCCCAGGTAGGCAATGAGATTGGCAGGAAATAGTAGTGAAAGGCATAAACAGTTATCAAGAGATTCTAATACCACCATGAAAAAAAATGAAGCCAAATACCTTTTAGGCATTGTCTTAAAATAATGCTCATGTTCAGTTTCTTTATCCACTCTTAGCTTGGACTCTTTGAACGGAAATGTAAGCTTGTTTTCCTTTTGTGGCATCTGTCCAACTTAAGAAGTAGCAAACATCTGGCAGTGGCATAATCTTTATTTTATTTAGCTGTATGAAATACTCAGTTTTGAAGTAAAAAATAGAGAAGCTAGAATTTATTAAGTAAAGTGAGTATCACATAGTCTCTTACTACATACAGAAAGAAGTAAAGAATTCAGCAATTCTTGCCAGGCACCAGTGGCTCACACTGTAATACAGCAGTTTGGGAGGCTGAGGCAGGAGGAGTGCTTGAGTTGAGTTCAGGACCAACCTGGGCAACATAGTAAGACCTCTCATCTCTACAAAAAAAAAAATTAAAAAATTACCTGGGCATGGTGGTGTGTGCCTATAGTCCCAGCTACTCAGGAGGCTGGGGGTGGAGGATTGCTTGAGCCCAGGAGGTCAAGGCTACTCTGAGCCATGAATGTGCCACTGGACACCAGCCTGGGTGATAGAGTGAGACCCCATCTCAAAACAAAAAAAAAAACCAAAACAATTCTTTACATATCTCATTTTTTAATGGGATTCTTGTGTCTTACTGTAAATTATATGTAGTTACCGCCATCAAAAAATTGACTAGTTTGTTTACTTTGGATTTTAAACTTTAAGGTGCTTGGTTTTGAGTATATGTCAAAAATCCAAATCTTATTTGAACCATGATTTTGTCCCTTTTCAGGGGCAGATCCATTTACTGAGGAATATGTGCATTATAGGAAGTTACAAAATTGAAAGCAATAAGCATACATTTGTAACCACTGATAAAAATAGAGTTTATTTGACAAAATGACAAGTAGAACAATGAATTCTGTATTTCTTATTTTTGAAATGGTGCAAGAGTATAGAAATTTTCCTCCAGTATACTGGGATTAAGTCAGAATAACTATGTTATTTTTATAGCTGTTTACACATTTCTGAGACATAAAATTGTGTAAGAACTGTGAGCTACAGGACTATTGCTTGAAAGCTGCTGTACTTTCCTGTTAGTGTTACTCATCTCATTCTTAAAATTTGAAATACCATTAATATACAAGACAAAATATTTTAAGAATGCTGGAAGGGTAATAATTAACATTAATACTTATTAAGGGCTTTCCTAGACAGGTAATAATCAACATGAACACTTATTAAGTTCTTTCTAAGTGCCAAGCTTTGAAATATATTGTTTACTCATCATAACAATTGTGAAGTGAGTAGTAGTATTACCGTATTTATAGGGTGAATAAAATGGTTTAAATATCCTACCCAAAGTGATAGCTATCACCCTCAAAGAGCATATAAGTGAAATGAAGAGACAGACTCTATGGGAAAGGTATAAATAACTAGTTGCGATACATGATTTCTTTTTATTAGCATTAGGGAAAACTTCTTGGAGGAGAAGATGCCATTTGCATATGGCATAACGTATATAATGGACAGGATATGCAATGGGTTAAAAAAAAAACATAAATAAAGGAATGGGGAAATAAGGGAGACAGTTTTGTAAATTGCGATCCAGTTTTCCTAAATGTTATGTTTTAAGGAAAGTAATAGTGAATATTGAAAAGTATGCTGGGGTCAGTTGTTGAAAAGCTTTCAAAATGCCATTTAAGGCAATTTGGACTTTTTTTTTTTCAAACATTGGAAAGGTATAGAGGGAAATTGTTGAGAAACTAAGATTTGTGTAAGTGAGAACTAAAAGGCACAGAGAACTATATACTAAGTCTAGAAGCTCTTGACCCTAATTACCCTCTGTTAGGTTAAGAACCTAATTATGAGATTTTTGCCTTACAGAATCTTCAGCCAGTTATTCTAACTATAAAATAGATAAGTCCCAAATCTAAAGATAGATTAGCCTTGGTGAATATATTACAAAAATAATCACTTTTTACATAACATTCATTAAAAAAAAAAATTTTCTCTACAATATGGAGAAAAAAAGGCTGACTTCTAGTTCTCAGGAAGAATTAGCGTTGTGAGATGGGTGGTATGTTAGGTTGCTGCAACAAATTGCTACAAGTTTAGTGGTTGAAAACAACACAGATTTATTCTCTTACAGTTTGGGAGGTCAGAAGTCCTAAAATGATTTGTAGGGACTACATTCATTCTGGAGGCTCTAGGGAAGAATCCATTTCCTTGCCTTTTCTAACTTCTGGAGGCTGCCTCCATTACTTGGCTTATGGCCCCATCCTCCATCTTCAAAACCAGCAGTATATCATCTTATAATCTCTGTGTATCCCCTTGATTTTGTTGTTATCTCACCTTCTGTGTCTGTGGCCCTCCTCCCTCCCTAAGAACGCTTTTTAATACATTGAGCCCACCCACATATTCCAGGATAATCTCTCCATCCCAGGACCTTGAACTTAATCACATCTACAAAGTCCCTTTTGCCATAGGTAACTTATTCACAGGTTCCAAGGGGTTTAGATGTGGACATCTTTGGAGGACATTATTCAGCCTGCCACAGGTGGTATGTAAAAATATTAATCTAATATAAGTAATTTGATAGGAGTCACATACATGATGCTGAGGTTCTCAGAATTCAAGCGGCTCATATAACCATGAGAGTGGGAGAATTCTGGGAGCAACTGATGGTTGAATTGAGTCTTAGAGGATAAGTGGGAATCTTATCAGGTTAAAAAATACAAGGAGTCCAAACAGAATGCCATGTCAAAGGTATGGCAAAGACAAACTGTATGAAATTGCTAGTTTCATAATTAACAGCACTTGACACAATCGCCGTAATGGAAATACGTGTAAAGTAAGTGGCTGCTGAAGTGAAGAAACATCTAAGTCAGAGTGAGGGACTCATAATAAGGCACCTACCTTCATTCTCATCCTCTTATTTTCATCATTGATCTCTCTTGGTGGTCAGCTTTCACTTGGTGGCTCAAGGTCCTCTGTTCTTTTCTCACTGCTGTCTGTTCAAGTATGGATGGACCAGAGATCATTCAATTATATCAATCGTCATAATATTCAGTACATTCTTTAGGCACTTGGCTCATGAAAGTAGATGTGTTTTTGTGAAAATATTATTTCAACTTATATTTTATTTTAGCTGTTATTTTTCTTCTGTGAAAGCCCTTGGTTTAAAAAAAAAAATAGACTGTCAGAGTTGGAGTGCAGGGAAGACAGCTGAAGCAGTGTAAGGTCCATCAAACCTTATAATAACAAGAGGCCAGTTAGGTAGTGGTGACTCTGAAAATAAACCTCATCTATCCACTGATCATCAGGTGTAAGGAAAGAAAAGAAATAGTCTGTGGTCTCTGTGTGCTGGCATTCTCCCCTTATTTTGTAGAGAGCTAGCACTGGCTCTACTCAAAAGCCCTATTTCCCTGGCATTGTTGGGGGAGCAGAAGGTGGGTTGCTCTGACACTGTATTCTCCTGTGATCAGTAGCTTGTGTTGTCACAGCTTTACCAATAATAGGTCTTCTTGCTGGAGAGCCACTTCACAGCTTTCCCTATTGAATTCAGGTCAGGTCTCCACTTCTTACTTTAACCCAACATTTTACTGTTCTCCAGTACGCTTACAAACTCCTAGAATCAATTCAGTATTTATTAAATACTGCGCGTATTTTATATTTTCTACATTTGATGTGATTTTCGTTGGAGTTCTGTTTCATATTTTCAACTCTGATAATAACATTTCTCATAAAGAAGACTATCCTTACAACATATCTTCATTTAGAAAAAGTATTTCTATAAATGAAATTCAGTAAGTTTCAATTTGATAATTTTGTATTAAAATGAATTTCTGTAGGCATCAATATTGCAATAACAATTACTGATGTTACAGTAACAAATGTTGACATTGACATATTGACATTGATACCTTAATTAAGCAATATGTTAAAGTAAATTATAAACAGATGTGAGCGTGAATTCCAGCATTGTGATATTTCTCTTGAGCCTAGGACAAGTTACTCAAGCTCTCCAAGCTGTTCTTTCATCCCTTAAATGAAGATAATAATAGCCTTGTGTGTTGTTGAGAAAATTAATATTTATAACATGCCTGGCATGTAGAGTGTGCTCATAAATTCTGGTAGTGTCATTATTCCTAGTGATTATTACAAGTTAGCATTAGTAAACTTCATGTGTATATTCTATGGTTTAAAAATAGTCTGCTTATAAAATCGGTGCTTTATATCAGCAATCCCCAACCTTTTTGCCACCAGGGACCAGTTTTGTGGAAGACAGTTTTTCCATGGGCCTGTGGGAGCTTGGTGGATGGTTTCAGGATGAAACTGTTCCACCTCAGATCATCAGGTATTACTTAGATTCTCATAAGGAGCACACAGCCTAGATCCCTTGCATGTGCATTTCACAATAGTGTTCACGCTGCTGTGAGAATCTAATTCTGCTGCTGATCTGACAGGAGGTGGGGCTCAGGCTGTAATGCTTCCTTGCCTGCTGCTCATCTCCTGCTGTGTGGCCCAGTTCCTAAAAGGCCACTGACTGGTGCCAGTCTGCGGCTCAGTGGCTGGGGACCCCTGCTTTATATCATGTTTTAAACTGTTTACTAACAGGTAAGAGGTAGTATATCGCATGGTGATTAAGAACATATTAGACTCTGGATCCAAATTTCAGCTCCATGACTTATTGCCAGGCTGACCATCAACAAGTTACCTAAATGCCTTGTGCATCACTTTCCTCAGCTTTAAAATGAACATAACAGTAGCAAATTTATCTCAGGGATATTATGAGGAGTCAATCAGATTAAGTATAAAAAAAGTATGAAACAGTTGCTGACACTTAATGCTGGCTGTCAGCTTCTGCCATTGTTATTGTTGTATTATTAATGTGTTGTTGGGTAAAAAAAATTTTTTTTAAATCACTTTTTAGGTAAATCTTGGAAGCAACCAGTACCTTTTCTCTGTCATAGTGGATCCTAAAGAAATGCCCTGCTTCTGTTTACGCCATGATGTTGATGCCCTACTCTGGCAACCACACTCCAGCAAACAAGATGATATGTGGGAGCACATCGCAACTTTCAATGCTTTAGGTATAAAGCAAACTCTTTGACATTTTCCATGAAATCAAAACTACAGTCATCATTCATTTAAAGTTCATTTCTTTTTTTTTTTTTTCTTTTTAATTTGAGCTGTCCTGATTACATTTAGATTGATTTGTGCTATGATTTGTTTTCTTGTACTAGTGGATGAGTGTTAGCACTATTGGAACATTTAGACTAATCTGTTTTTATGCTTATACAGAAGATCAACACAGAATAGAAATGAAAGTGATTATCTAACCATTTGAATTATTCTAATAAGTCATTTGCTTTTTCTAATTCTGTAAGCCATATAATACTGGAGCTGAATAAGGAGCTTGGTAATACCCTACATGGAACTTGTATTCAAGTTTCTTCAGAGTAATCTTCAAAAACATCATAGAATTCCCCTAAGGTGTAATGCCCATTAGGAGACATCTTTTGTCAAAATTAAGACAAAAGAGAGCCATTATAATGAAAACACTTATGGAAAGCGGTGATAAGCAGAAATTAAATTTATTTGGTAGGATAAAAGGAAAAAAATCAGTTTTAAAATTAGGGCTTGAAAATGTTTAAACTACTTAATTGTAGATGTATGCAATCATTGATTTTCTGTCAAAATGCATTAGTATTGACAGAAATTTTTTATGTGAATTAGCCACAGTTATTGCTTTATTGAAAGGTTATTTTAAACTGGCAGCAAGAAGTGAAAGTATGTATTTTGATGGCTATATATGCACAACCCTAATAGTAGAAGAAATTTATTAATTATCCGTTATAGTTAATAATATAGGCTGCTAAACTGGTTCAGACACCAAATGGATTTTTGTGACCTGAAGTACAAAGTTTGGTTGACTAACCATATAATTTTTAGCCTCCCTACTATAATGCTATTTTTTAATTATCTATACTTTAGTCAGAAGAAAGCTCTATCATATTATCTTTAGATGCTCAGATCTTCTATTTGTATCCCCAGATCCCCTATTATAGAGGACGTCTATGCTTAATTCTAAATTAAATCAACGTTACATTAGATATGTACTCTTGAAATATATACACTATTCTGTCAAGGTTAGCCTGGATAGCTACTTTAAACTATTTAAATAGGTATCTAAATCTTCACTTTTCCCACTTCAAACCCTGCTTAATTAAAAACAGTATTGATCTGCATGTGCTCAGTAGTTCCTTTGCTTATTCATTGTTTGATGAGATCTCAATTTTAATTAGTGTTTTATTTTATTTTATTTTATTTTTTGAGACGGAGTCTCACTCTGTCGCCCAGGCTGGAGTGCAGTGGCACGATCTCCGCTCACTGCAAGCTCCGCCTCCGGGTTCATGCCATTCTCCTGCCTCAGCCTTTGGAGTAGCTGGGACTAGAGGTGCCCGCCACCATGCCCGGCTAATTTTTTTTTGTATTTTTAGTAGAGATGGGGTTTCACCGTGTTAGCCAGGATGGTCTTGATCTCCCGACCTTATGATCCGCCCGCCTTGGCCTCCCAAAGTGCTGGGATTACAGGCGTGAGCCACCGCGCCGGGCCTATATTTTTATTTTACATGATCTTAAATACCTAACATGTGCTAACCATGTCACAATCTGAAAATCATAATTTATATTTCGGAACATAAATGTTATTTTAATCCAAAAAGATACTTTTTAAATGGGTACATGAATTAAGATAAGATTAAGGTTTTTTTCAGTTTAGAGACTTGAAATTATTTTTTAGGTTATAGTGGTCAACATTCTACTTCTGGGGGCTAAAAGTACAACAAAATCCGGTTACAGTGTTGGTATTGTTATGTAAAAATATCACTAACATTTTAGGGATAATAAGAGAATGCATCATGAATACTAGTACATTCAGGAATACATTATGAACAGAAACCTAAAATAACTTTTTGATGGTATCCTATACACATTTTCCAGTTTATTTCAGAGGAAAAAAATGATTCTGTGATGCCATATCCGTAATTCATGAAGCTAAATATTAAATTGGCACTTAAAGATATTTTGTCATGTATTTAGTGTTTTAGATTTTAGAATTTTAGTGTTCAAATTCATGGAAATTAAATGAAACTATATTATGCTTTTCTTGAAGAGAGAAAGCCGTATCTGTTTTGTTCCTTAAGAATTAAAGTTATATTTTTGTACCAGTTGGGAGAGACTGATTGTGGCTAATCACTAATGATTCAGAATTATATACCTTATGGTATATATTTTACTTGGGCATTTTAATTTATAATAAACATTGCAAAATATTAAATGTTAAATCATGATTTTTCCCCTTCTGTTTAATATATAGTTTTTCTTTTGTTTGTCTCATATTCTTGGCAGGCTATGTCCAAGCATCAAAGAGAGACAAAAAATTTTTTGCCTGTGCTCCAAATTACTCCTATGCAGCCCTTTGTGAGTGCCTTCGTCGAGTATTCATCTATCGTCAGCCTGCTCCCATGTCCACTGTACTTTACAACAGAAAGGAAGGCAGGCAAGTAGGACAGGTTGCTAAGCAGCAAGTAGCAAGCCTGGAAACCAATGATCCTATTTTAGGATTTCAGGCAACAAATGAGAGATTATTTGTTCTTACTACCAGAAACCTCTTTTTAATAAAAGTCAATACAGAGAATTAATTATTCTAACATACTGGCTTCTTTGTACTGGAAAAGTTTTCAGTGGTACCTGGAGGTCTGGACAATATACTATAACCTCTTAAGTTTTAATGTGCTAAATATATCTTGTATGATTTTTTATTTTTTAAATAACATTGGAAATATATTCAAGAGATTATGATTCTCTAAAGCTATGGAATGAAACTGCAGATTTAGAGAACATTGGCTTCTGTAAAAAAAAAAAAAAGGTAAAGATAGTACTAGCAAGTATACTTTTTAAAATAGGCTAGAATCTCATGTTTTATATGAAAGATGTACAATTCAGTGTTTAAAAATAAAAATATTGTGTACTCTGTTCATTGATAAGTTGCTACAGTCTATACCTATAAAATGTACAGGATAATAGTTAAATGTTGAGTATTGTACATATGTATTTAAATGGATTGAATAACTGAATCTACATGGAGGGAGAAATGTTAAGAGGACAGCAGGCCTAATATTTTTTAAGTTTACTGAGAGACCTCAATTATTATTTTCAAATTAAGTATAGCTTTATGTAACTTTCAGCCAGTTGCTCTGCCACAGACATAGACAGAGAGAGATAAGATTTCACATTATCCATCACCATGAAACAAACCACACCAAAACTCAGTGGTTTAAAATAAGGACATTTATTATTTTTCACAATTCAGTGAGTTGGCTGTCTCTGCTCTACAGGGCCTCTCAGCCTCCAGTAGGCTAGACGGGTGTTCTTTCCATAGTAGAGAAAACATCCTAAGAGAGCAAGCTCCAATATGCAAGAGCTTATCGATCCTGTACATCTATCATATTTACTAATGTTCCCTTGGACAAAGCAAATCACATGGCCAAGTCTAGAATCAGTATGAGGGGACTCCACAAGCTGGCAGATAGCGGGTGGTATGATTCATTGAGGGCCATTGATGGAACAATCTACCACACAAGGACAAATTATAATTTATCCTTGTAGCTCTCTTTATTTTTCTAACAATTTAAACAAAATAATCCTGTTTATATGTTACACTTTTTTGCCACAAATTTTGTTTTTTCAAACTTATCTTTCCAGGTTTGTTTTAGTATATATATACCTGGAAAGTTTTATTACTTTTTATAACATTTCAAGACATGTATCTTATATAAACCTCAAGTTGGATTTTATATTTTAATAAGGAAGTTAAGACCTTAATTTAAGAGGCAGAAGATTAAGATAAGAAATATAAGATAGAAAATATTTGTTGCTAACGTATCTTTTGCCTGTCTGGGCAATTATTTGACTCAACTAAATTTTAATGAATGAATGTTTAAGAGACAGAGAGGAGGAAAAGAGATGAGGATTACATACATGTTCTAAACCCTTTGTCAGAATGCAGTTTCCTAGAGAGTATTGGGGTGCTAGGTAAAAAGTTAGGAAAGGTCCTGAGGACTGGTATTGACAATTGGAGTCCTAATAGTACTCTATTAGTATTAGGAAAGAGAGACTAGGTACCAAACGTCATGAGATCATAGACATAGAAAACTGTATAGTAACCAAAAACCAAACAGTAATATTTCCAGAACTTTTTAGTATTGTTGTAAAACTTCATGAAACAAAAGACCATTTAAATAGTGAATTATTAAAAATCTTTATTATGGGAAAGTAGATCTAAATTTTCTCTAAAATTTTCCCCAGAGATAATAAATATCTTCTTAGGGAATGTAAGAAAAATGTATAATAAAAATGTGGTGCTTAATTAACCATGACTATATATTGCAAATATTAGTAATCAATATTCTTTGTGCATGTGATTTTTTTGCATGATTAATGTTGAATTGAAAGCTCTCGGGATAATTAATCCGAAATATTGTTGCATGTTGACGTATTTTAAAAGATGAATAGGCCTAGAGCAGTGATTTCAAGCTATTTTCTTGAAATGCTTCAGGGATTCCATAAACATTTAACTCAGCTTAAACAATATTCTAAGGTACATACACTTAGAACATTGAGGTATATACTACAAGTGCTAAGAATGTAGTACCTTGTATTTTTGTTGATTTTTATCATGTTATAAATAGAAATTTATAAAATGTGTATGATAGTAATAAAGTAGTATTTTATGTGTTTTGCATATAAGAGTCATTTAACAATATTTGCTCTTTTAACACATTGAAGCATCAACTAGTTACCTTAGCATGATTTTTTCAGTATTAAGGATAATGTATTACTAAGGATAAAGAGACAATTTACATTCTAATTATTTTCAGGTAAAATTTCTTTTTAGGGAAAAAAAGAGGAGAGGGTAGCATAGAGTGTGGCTGCTTTCTTGCTAAAGAAGTCTGATCAAAGCTGGAACCTTGGAGACTACCCACAAGAGTCAGGTAGAGGAGTTGCCAATGGGAAGAGTTAGAAGAAGGAATCAGTGTCAAGAAATTAGGAATGGTTAACAGTGTTAAAAATTAATACTCTTAAAGTACATTCATCACATTTCTACATAAAAGGGGAATGACTGTACAGAACAAGTTAAACTATCATTACACAGGAATTTCAAACATTTTGTGTTATTAACTATAGGAAAGAACAAATGGTAAGTTTATGTATGGCAAGTCATATAAGGCAAAACTTTTACTCATCACTTATTATTACTGGAAGAATATTCTAGTTACTTCTTAGTAGTAAATGTGTCTTACTGAACAGGTAATAATAGTTGAGCTGGTAAAAAAAAAAAAATAGGCCTAATGATGGAGGTATAGAAGTAATAAAACAAAGAGAAGGAAGGCCTTCTAGAATTGGTAAGAAAGAATAAATGCACAAAAAGAGCCAAGGTAAAAGGTACCCAACCGGATATCAAGATATATCATGATATCATGAAGCAGTAAAAAGTGGTGGCATCATTGCATTAGTAAACAAAATAGACAAACATTTAATCATCCTATACTTACAAGAAGAAAATATCTATATTCTCAAGGTTGAGAAGGCTTCTTAAGATCCAGAAGGCAGAAATAGAAAGGATCGATGAATTTGATCATTACAAAATGTGAAATTTCTTTATGACCTACTTTTGGTAAAAGATAAAGCAACAGACTGAGAAAAGATGTGACTCATGCATAATACATGAATATTAAAATCTAGAACAAAGAACTATCATTTAATAAAAAAGCAAACAAATTATACAAAAGGAAAGCAGACAAAAGATATGAACAGTTAATTCACAGAAAAGAAAATAAAGATGGTCAGTAAAGCTACAGTAATCAAGACAATGTGGTATTGGCACCAATTTTGACAAATAGATCCATAGATCAGAATAAAGAGTCCGGTTAGAGACTCAGACACATATGGTCAGTTAATTTTAGTCAGAGATATTTCAATGAAGAGGTAATACAAAATGCAGAGATAATTTTATGGAGAAAAGATATCTTTTCAACAAGTGGAGCAAAAACAGTTGGGTATTCATTTTTGCCTTTATCATAGCCTAAATAGTGGCCACCCAAAGATACCCAGTTTCAATCCCTGGAACATAAAAATATAACCTTATGAAGACAAAGAGTCTTTGCTGAAGTGATTACAATGAGGATCTTTACATGGAAAAATTTTCCTGAATTATCTGGGGTGGACCCTAAATCTGTGTCCCTTATAAGAGAGAGGCAGAGTGTGGTTACAAGCACAAAGAGGAGAAGAAGCTTATGTGAAGATGGAGTTTAAAAGGCCACAAGCCGAGGAATGCTAGAGCATGCTGGCAGCCACCAGAAGCTGGAAGAAGCAAGGAATAGGTTCTCCCTCAGAGCCTCTGGATGGTGAATGGCCCTGCTGACACCTTGAGTTTGGTCTTCTGGCCTCAGAACTGTGACAGAATGCATTACCACCAAATTTGTGGTAATTTCATTACAGC
Source organism: Piliocolobus tephrosceles (assembly GCF_002776525.5). NCBI lineage: Eukaryota > Metazoa > Chordata > Mammalia > Primates > Cercopithecidae > Piliocolobus > Piliocolobus tephrosceles. The sequence continues at coordinate 112,655,257 of NC_045440.1, read as the reverse complement.
AGCCATAGGAAACTAACACAGCCTTGTATCAGAATTCACTTAAAATGGATCATGGACCTAAATGTAAAACCTGAAACTGTGAAACTTCTAGCAGATAACATAAAGGAAAAATTTTGTAAGGCTGGGTTAGGCAAAGATTTCTTGCATATGACACCAAAAGAGAAAACTGATAAATCATACTTCATCAAAATTAAGAAATTATGTTCTTAGAAAGGCAGTGTTGTGACAATGAAAAGCCACAGACTTGGAGAAAACATTTACAAATCACTGTTTGATAAAGGACTAGTATCCAGAATGTATAAAGAACCCTCAGAACTCAATAATAAAATAATCAAATACATAAATTTTTTATTGGGCCAAAATATTGAACAGATACATCATACAAGATGAATGGCAAGTAAGCATGTGAAAAGGCACTCAACTTTATTAGTCACTGGGAATGTGCAGATTGAAAGCACAATGTGATATTACTACATAGCTGTTGAAATCCTTTAATTGAAGACTGACCATACCAGATGTTGGCAAACATATGGAACAAATGGAGCTCTCAGACACTGCTGTTTGGAATGTAAAATGGTAGAATCACTTTTGAAAAGAGTTTAGTGGTTTTCTAAATGTTAAACATGCATCTTCCATGTGACCCAGCCGTTCTACTTACCCATTCTTTTACCTAAGAAAAATGGAAGTATATGTCTATTCAAAGATTTGAACAGAGCAACAGCATTCATAGCAGTCAAACCTCAGAATAAGTCAAATATCCATCAACAGATGAAGGGCTAAATACATTGTGCTATGTCCATGCAATGGATTATTACTCAGCAATAAAAAGTATCAATATAACCAACATAGATGAATTGCAAATTAATTATGCTGAGTGAAGCCAGAGTACATACTGTATGCTTCAACTCAAAATTCTAGAAAGTGCAAACACATAGAAAATAGATTAATGATTGCCTGAGTGGGAGAGATTTGAAAGATTATAAATGGGCAGAGAAAAATTTTAGGTAAAGAGATATCTTCATTATGTTAATTGTCGTAGTTCGTGAGTGTATACACAAGTTAAATTTTATTAAGAAGTATACCTTAAGCATTCTGTTTTGCACATCAGCTCCTCAATAATGCTTTTTAAATTTTTTTAAAGATTATTGAATCTTACCAAAATTTTCTTACTGATTTAATTTCTGCTCTTTAATTTTTTTTCTTGTATTGCAATGGCATTTTAGTGCATGTTTCCTATATTACAGGGATCAGCATCCCTTCCCTTTTATCTTGGAAGTATACCCATTCCCCTTATTTTGGAAGTGTACTATAATTTCTTTCTAAGCCCATATATTTGTGTGTTACTGACTCCGTCCTTGGCATCGTGTACAGAGAACATTATTAAGACTAAACCAATCAGTACTTTTGAGAATGCAGAATCGCTGGTCACGGTGACTGGTTCATAAATGGGCACTTGACCCATTTAGAAACAGTGATTCAGAGTGAGAATTTGCAGTGATTTCTGGGACAAAGCCTTGCCACTGGATGTAAGAATAAAAGGATATAAACAAAACCACATTTGTCACTGCAATAAGATGAGAGCTTCTCAAAATAGGGAGCCAGCAAAGGATGGCACTAAGAGACTGAGAAAATGGACCTTGATAATGTCATCTAGTCCTACCAAGCAGTTCTTAAAACTAGCTCTTCTTAGAATTTTGGATAATGGGAGTCATTAAGTTTTCTTTTTCCCTAAGTCAGTTTAGGTCAGATTTTCTGTTACTTGTACTCAGAAAAGGCCTGATTCCATGGTGGAAAATTCTTTTAATGTATGACTATACTCTTCACAGTGAGACTTTATTCTAGATTTTTATATCAGTCTATGGATGAGAATTATTGATATTTTAATCCACATAGGAGTTCAATAGATATGTTACAAATGATTTTTAAATGGGGAAATCTTTTTCGCTTTAAAATAGTTTAGCAACTCCTCAAAAATGTATATTAATGAAAAGAAATTTAGAATCTGTTTTTTTGGTACCAGGGAGGGAAGACAAAAGTAAATGTATGAGATCTTTCAATCCTGAAGCCGTGTTTTCTGACTTCACATTTTTTACATGCACCCAGTCTACAAATTTTTTACTCCAACAGGAAAAAAAATCTGTAACATATTACATTTTTAAGCCATTTAAATGTTTTCTACTTCTTGAACTGACGTTTTTTTAAGTGTTTGAGATTCACTTTTAATGCTTGCCAAAATATCCAGTATGAATCTCTTAATGCAGGAAAAAATGATATCAGGTGAATATTGAAGAAGATTAAACATACTCTTGACATTAGAATATTGTTCTCGTATCTGCCATCTGTTTTTCACAAAGAAAATGTAGTTTGACCTACAAAATTAGTACAGTCGCTGAAATTTATGGAATGAAGAACTCTCAAAAAACTTCTGAAGTCCTTTACTAAGGAGTAAATAAACATTCTGTGTTTTTCTTTTATCTGCAAATAAACGCTTACTTAGAGGAAAAAGAGAAGGATGAAGATTATCTTAGTGGAGGCAGAAGGTAATATAAGCATAAAGCATACCCCTACGTAGGTTGATATAATAGGAAGTTAATTAGTGGTGCCTCAGGAACCCAGCTGAAATCAGGTGTGAGGAAAAATAACTGAGATTTCAGACAGTATGGAAAGCTGCTTTGTAAGAGTCTGGCAGTTTTTCGAAAGGTTAACAGTTAACAATATAACCCAGCAATTCCTCACGTAGGTATATACCTAAGAGTAATAAAAACCTGTACACACATGTTTATAGTAACATTATTCATAGTAACCAAAAAGTATAAACAACCCAAACAGCCATCAACTGACCAATGAATAAATAAAATGCGGCATATCTGTACAGTGGAATATTATATAGCAATAAATGAAGTACTGACACATACTACAACATGGATAAACCTTGAAAACATTATGCTAAGTGAAAGAAGCCAATCATAATAGGCTACAGATAGTAGGATTCCATTTATATGAAAAGGCAGATCTCGCTGGGCATGGTGGCTCACACCTATAATCCTAGCACTTGGGTAGGCTGAGGAGGGCAGATCATTAGAGACCAGCCTGGGCAGCATGGCAAAAACCCCACTTCTACCACAAAAATAACAAATATTAGCCAGGTATGGTGGCACATAACTAAGGTGGGAGGATCACCTGACCCCAGGAGGTTGAGGCTGAAGTGAGCCGTGATTGCACGACTGCACTCCAGCCTGGGTATCAAAGTGAGACGCTGTCTTTAAAAAAAAAAAAAAAAAAAAAAAAAAACCAACCAGATCTGTAGAGACAAAGTAGATTAGTATTTGCCAAAGGCTTAGGGGCTACAGTGGGGGAGGAATGGAAAGTGACTGCTAATGGATATAGGGCTTATTTTGGGGGTGACAAAAATTGATTGCGGTGATGACTGCACAACTCTGATTATATTAAAAACGCTTGGATTATATGCTTCAATAGGTAAGTTGTTTAACTTGTGGATTCTGTTTCAAGGAAGCCGTGTGGAAACAACAAAAGCATGAGATAAGAGCTTAAAAAAAAAAAAAGACTGAGGTCATCTTCCATGCTAAATATGAATGGGTTTCTAAAAATGTATTAGTATTTTTTCCTTCAACTTTGTTGAAACATCATATTTTTAAAGAAATTTGAATTTTATGGTAGGGAAATTATTCCTACAGTTTTATTAGGGAAACCAGATAAAGTGGTGATTCCCTCTCTTGCCAAAAACTCTCAGAGGAAATACTTTTCCTATAGTATTAGGAGGAGTTATTTGGACAAAACATTTTCTTGATTTTTGTTTTTGTTACTCTGATATTTACGTGTCATTTAAGACTATGTGAGTCTGTAGGAAATGATTTTAAGCTCTCAGCATTTTTGTTCTTGATAACATGCACAGTCTATGAATACCACAGAAAACACTCCACATATCTGGTTTAGGAGTGCATTCACCAAAATTGCAGTGATCCTAGAAAAATGTATCTGCTGACTTCAGGACCCCTATGAGACATGTACCATCTAAGGGGTTTTAGTGTTGGAGTACATTTTGATATTTAAAGTTTTTCTGAACATGTTATAGTTTAAATTAGCACCTCTGAGTTTATCATTTATACATGTTCCATAATGAATAATTTAAACCAATAATAAAAATTACGAGTCCTTAAATGTCCACAGTCTAGCTGAAAATCATTGCAGTGGGCCTGGGAGAAATATCACAAATTATACTTAGGGATATGAAGCCTGTTAGGGCATTGGAACAGGGGAAAGCATTAGTGAGAATGTTCATGTACTCGAGTTTCTCATGATCTAGAACTTATAATTTTCTTTGTCTTTCTCTTCTTTGCTCCCTCTCTCTTCCTCCCCTTCATCCTTTGTACTCTCATCTCTCCCCCTCCTCCTTTTTCTCTCTCCTCTCCACTTCTCGCTGGCAGCTACTGCCTTGGCAGAGTTTTCCGCCTTCCTTAACCCGGACACTCATCTGCCATATACCTACCAGGAAAGGTCTAAGATACCATCACTAACAGAAAAATAGTGTAACAAGAATGCATTTGACTGCTGATACTTTCAGATCACCTCCTTACTACATAAAGGGCAAAATATACCTATTCATACTTGTGTTAGCATAGAGAATTGTTAGCAGGGAGAATTCTTTGTTACCAACATCACATGGCAAAACCACTGTAAAAAAGTTACTCCTGTAACTGAGGGTGAAGGTCTTAGATAATGAGAGATGCTTGACATGTGAGCAGAGTATGGGGAAGCAGTTTGAAAGAGTAGATTGGGCATCAGAGGGCCAGATCTCATAGTTACCTAGTCGGCTTTATTGCCAATATTACGGTATGTGTGGGAGGAAACTGTATTCAGATTATTTTTGTGCATAATTATGGATGTATATATACATGCACATACATATGTGTATATACATCCATAATTATGCACATAATATATGTGTATGTGTGTGCATATATTTGTATATACATTCATAATTATGCACAACAAAAATCTGCAGTTCAGACCTCCTGGGCTCCTTGTATATATAACTATACAAGGAGTGATATATAACTATAGTTATATAACTATATGTAGTTATATATATCTATATAACTATGTATATATATATAGATATACACGTGTATATATATAATCTGGAACTGAGTCATGTTGAGTATTATAGCTATTGTTTGTGGGAAAATAACCAAAATTTCTTCAAAGACAGTGGCTGTTCCTTCCTTGATTACATATTTCTTTTTTTAGCTGAATAATTGCTTTGTTAGATTTCAGTATGCACATTTTACACATCTTGAAGAGAAAAAAAGACTTCAGATTTTGTAAACAGGAAAAGCAGAATGTTACATGGTCAAAGGAGAGCTCAAAGTGTTTTAAGCTCCTTGTATAAAACACATCAGAAAGTAAAATAATAAAATACAGGCAGTGCTTCCTTGTATTGCATTTCACAGGTATTGCAATTTTTGCAAATTGAAGGTTTTTGGCAACCTTGCATCAAGCAAGTCTTTTGGAACCATTTTTTCAATAACATGTACTCACTTTGTGTCTCTATGTCATATTTGGGTAATTCTCATGATATTTCAAACTTCATTATATGTTATAGTGACTAGTGATTGGTGATCTTTGATGTTTCTTTTTTTTTTTTTTTTTTTTGAGACATAGTTTCACTCTTGTTGCCCAGGCTAGAGTGTAATGGCACGATCTTGGCTCACTGCAACCTCCGCCTCCTGGGTTCAAGCAATTCTCCTGCCTCAGCCTCCCAAGTAGCAGGGATTACAGGCATGCGACACCACACCTGGCTACTTTTGTGTTTTTAGTAGAGACGGAGTTTCTCCATTTTGGTCAGGCTGGTCTTGAACTCCTGATCTCAGATGATCCACCCGCCTTGGCCTCGCAAAGTGCTGGGATTATAGGCATGAGCCACCGCGCCCAGCCCAGTCTTTGATGTTTCTATTCTAATTGTTTTGGGACACCATGAACTGCACCCATATGAGACAGTGAATTTAAGCTATAAAGGCTGTGTATGTTCCGACTGCTCCACTAACTGGTCCTTCTCCGTGATCACTCTTTCTTTCTCTCTTTTCTTTCATTCTTTTTTTTGAGGGGTGGGGGTGCCCTGGAGGGGGAGACAGGGTCTTGCTGTCACCCAGGCTGGAGTGCAGTGGTGTAGTGGTACAATCGCAGCTTCATGGCTCACTGCAGTCTCAACCTCCAGGGCTCGATCTATCCTCCCACCTCAGCCTCCTGAGTATCTAGGACTACAGGCACATGCCACCACTCCTGGCTCATTTTTTTATTTTTTGTAGAGGCAGGTTTCGTGATGTTGCCCAGGCTGATCTTGAACTCTTGGGCTCAAGTGATCTGCCTGCCTCAGCCTCCCAAAGTGCTGGGATTACAGGCATGAGCCACCATGCCCAGCTCATGATCACTACTACTTAACAACTGTATGCTCCTGTGTAACTTTGCTAGTGCAGAGGAGGATCAAAATGTAAACACAAATCTTCAAGGAATTTTGTTTTCTAAAATGAACATGATTTAGGGAGTCAGACTTCCCCCAATCTGACTATGTAAAATGGGGACAATGCTACATTCCTCATAGTTGTTACGAGGGTTATATGTTACATAGCGTGCCCAATTTTTAGTACATGGTGGTTTCCTCAGAGGAGTTTATAATGTCTTAAAGAATATACAAGTGTTAGATCAATGAATTGTAACAGCATGATACTGGGTGTTAAATGAGTTTTTTGCCCTGTAATTGACCATTAAAGCTTACAGAAAGAAGTTTGCTAAGCACCCTACCCTGTGGCGTTGGGTAACCACCCGATATTGAAGGCACCAGGGCTTGCTGAGAGGCCATTGTTCAGTGGAACCTACCGTGATGGTAACATCACTCATACCCCTACTCCCTCCAGATGATTTTAGAGGACTGAGATGAATTTGCCATTTGATGAGGGTGAGAGGAAGTGCCTGAATAGTTTTCTTCTGCCAAGAGATGCTGAGAGATTCTTAGAAAGTTTGGGGATGTTAAGAAGGGTTGACTGCATTTATTTCCTAGTTGGATGTCTGCTTAGCCGTCAGGCTTTCCCACCTATCCAGTGGAGCAGGGTAAAGGGCAGTGTGGACAGACTGTTTGGTAGTGGGGCAACAATGAGGAAGTAGGGTAAGGAACCTGGAATGAGTTCCTTTTGCCTGAGAGGTATGGGGATGGTTTTCTTCATGCCCACAGGTACCAGTGTTGGGGATAAAGACAGTAGATGATACTGGAGCCAGAGGCTCTCCAAGGGCCACCACAGCGTATAAGAATAAAGCACTACATCTGAGGGGAGCTGCAGGTTGCTGCCCTATTGGAGTAAGCTACTCTTTGTGGCTGAGTCTCCCAAAGGTAACTGTCAAAGGCAGAAAGCACAATTCTGAAAGTTTCAGGGATGAGGCAGGGCAGGATGAAGCAGCTAGGTAATCAAGGGTTAGTGATGACAGCAGTAAATTGACAATGGTTGAGCACCTAGCTACTGCATAGGCTACTGCATAGGTTCAAGTCCCAGCTTTGCCATTTACTAACCATAAGATTGGGTGACTTTGTAGCTTCTCTTTGTTTCCTCATCTGTAAAAGGGAGGTAATAATTGTACCTGCTCTATAGAATTATTGTAAGAACTAAATGAGTTCATACGTGGAACAATGTTTGGCACATAGTTAGCACTCAAATGATAGCTTATTAATCAAATTATAATTATTATAAATCTTGAAAAAGATTTCTAATACTTGGACATGCATGTACAAGAAGAGTAATTTAGGGTCTTTGAGATTCTGAGCTTTAGGATAGGGAATGGCTTGTTCACCTTTATATCTACAGGGACTGTCATGTGGTAGATGCTCAATAAATGAACAGATGATAAAGTAATGTTGAAGAATATATCAATTCCAGACAGAAGGAGTATCTTTGGAAAAATAAAGCACAGAAGCAGGAAATTTTAAGCAGGTATATGAAATAGCTTTTACATTTGGCTCGAGCAGGGTTTCTCACACTCAGCCCTATTGACATTTTTGACTGGATAATTCTTGGTTGTCAGAGGTTGTCCTAGGCATTGTGTGACCTTTAGCAGCATCCCGGCCTCTACCTACAAGATACCAGTAGCATACTTCCTCGGTTGTAACCAGGAAATGTCTTCAGACATTGCCAAATGTTCCCTGGGAGGCAAAGTCATCCACAATTGAGAACCCATTGTGATAGAGTATTGGCTTTATGAGAAAGGAGTAGGACAAAATAAGGTTGGAACATTAGATTGAGGCTGTATTGAGTCCAGCCTTAAACAAGCTAAAGATCTCAGAGTTTATCTTGAATACAACAGGGAACTGTGGAAAGTTTTGGGCTAGAGAGTAGTGAAATTAAAGTGGTGCTTAAAAGTGTTCATCTGTAAAAGTCTGCAGACAAAAGAAACATGGTAATAGTCTTTACAGTCAAAAAGAGGACAAATAGACAATAGTAGCAAATAAGCAAAAAGAAGGAAGAAAATACAGTACAGATTTAGCTTTTATCATACATTCAGGATTAGGAACAAGTTATAGAAGGGGAACATTTTCTTTAATTTGGGACATTTTGTGTTGAAAGTTCCAGCCTTTCAAATTTCTTTGAAAATTTTTTGCAAGGTAAGAACAGAGTTCTCCTTTCAAAAACAAAAAACCCTTGAGATCTTGAAACATAAAATAGACAATACGATCTTAAATTTACAGGTTTATCTAAATGACAGGTTGAAATATTTGTCTTAATGTGCAAAGAGCCACAGATACTTCAAAATTCTATTTCCTAATAACAATTACAGCTAATACATGGATAGTAGCTACTATATACCAGCCACTGTTCTAGCACTTATTAACTATTTTTTCAAACTAACCCTATTTTACAGAAGAGGAAACTGGGACACAGAGAAGTTAAGTGATCTGTCTGAATTGCATAGTAAATGGCAGAACCTGGATTTGAACGAAGGCAGCTGAACTCTCAGCCACTTTTAAAACCTGCTTTGTTGGGAGGCCAAGGCGGGTAGATCACGAGGTCAGGAGATCGAGACCATCCTGGCTAACAAGGTGAAACCCCGTCTCTACTAAAAATACAAAAATTACCCCGGGTGGTGGCAGGCGCCGGTAGTCCCAGCTACTCTGGAGGCATGAACCTGGGAGGTGGAGCTTAAAATGAGCCGAGAAGATCGCACCACTGCACTCCAGCCTGAGAGACAGAGCAAGACTCCCATCTCGAAAGAAAAAAAAAAAAAAAACTGCTTTGCACACACAGGTAGTAAATTGTTTACGTACTTTTTGGTAATAGTGGTGATAAATATGTGTCCCAAGTCTCTAGAATTTTAGGCAAATGGAGTTTGGGGCACAAATTTATTTCTCAATTATTGCTTTTCTTTTGCTGTTTGGTTAACTTTTTCTGCAATTATCAGTATTTAGTATCTTCAGAGACAGGTTTTAAGAAAATAAGTAAAAATATTCAAATCAATGGGAAAACTTTTGTATGATTTTAGGAGCTGGTGATTTTCACCTGTGCTTTGTGGGGTGGGTCAAGATAATCTCTACTGTGATTTTCATGGCACTGTTTTTGAATTCCTTCCAAATGAATACTTTTGAATAGTTTCCCCTGACCGACAGAGTGACTCATCCCAGCTGTGTGATAATTCCTAATTAGGCCTAAAAGGGTTATTATAACTTGGTACAAAGAGAAGGAAAACTGCCATTCAGCTGTTCATGAGCAATCTTCCTTTAGACTATGCTTCTTTCATTTTTTTTTACTCTCTTTTCTCCAAATCTTGGTGTTTTTTTTTTTTGTTTGTTTGTTTTTGTTTGTTTTGAGACGGAGTGTTGCTCTGTCCCCCAGGCTCTGGAGTGCAGTGGTGCAATGTGTGTGTGTGTGTGTGTGTGTTTTAACCTCCCTTAATGTGTTTTTCTTAAGGTATCATTTTGACTTTGGTTCAATCCCAGGCTAAAAGTACTTGTTTACTTACCCAAATATCTTGTTTTACAAAGATAGCAGTGGGCTAAGCTCTCTGATCTACCTGGTGTCCATCATGAGTCATTAACAAAGCAGGAAAGTTTGTTGACCTATTTGGTGAGTCTGCCTACTGTGGAGACAGTTGCGAAGACTTTGTTGTTTTTTTGTTTGTTTGTTTGTTTGTTTTTTTACATCAGTGAACTTCTCCAGTAGGGGTTTAACCAGTGTTTTCCATTGCATTTCTGCTAGGACTTTGGAATCATGATTCATAAGAATTGACTCAGTGTAGAGTTAGAGAAAGGAATAGCGCAAGCCATCTGTCCCCTACCAAATGTGCTCTACTTTGGTGTTAACAATTTTTGATACTAGGTCTGGCAGCAGTCTAAAGGCAAGTGATGCAAGCTTTTCAAACTTATGTGGAATTAGAAATTCCAGTAGTCCATGACACACACCAAATACCCAAATACCATGGATTGGGTTAGAAATGTTACTTTTAACAAATGAGATAATTCAGCACTGCAATACACATTTAAGGTTGCTTGAAGAGAAGCTTCTGGCAATTGTCTTCTCAATTTTCTTCAAGAATTGTATTTGAAAAACTACATTAAAAAATAAAAACTATTATGTATTAATGCCATTTTTTTCTGTTTTCACCCAGACGAAGTTAATAAGTGCTATCTAAAGATAGCACCAGTACCAAAAGACAGCATTGTCTACATTGTACTCCATATCTGGTTTTGTACATTCGAGACTCCAGAATGTTAATCTCAGTAGTAATCCTGGAGAGATTCTTTAACTTGGTATATTTATTGATATCTTAGTTTCTGAATGTAACAAATTACTAAAATAACAATATACCACAAACTTGATGACTTTAAACAACACAAACTTAATATCTTAGATTCTGGAAGTCAGAAGTCCAAAATCGGCCTCACTGGGCTAAAATCAAGATATTGGCAGGATAGCATTCCTTTGGGAAGCTCTAGAAGAAGATTTGTTTCCTTACCTTTTGCAGCTTCTAGAAGTTGCTTATATGGGTCACGGCACTCTTCCATCTTCAAAGTTAGCTGGTCAGATTTTTCTCATGCTGCATCTTTCTTCTGACACTGATTCTTCTGCCTCCCTTGTCTACTTTTCAGGACCATTTTGATTACACTGACATTGGGCCCACACAGATAATCCAGGGTAATCTCTGTTTCTTAAAGTTATCAGATTAGTAACCTTAATTCCATCTCCAACCTTAATGTTTCTTTGTCGTGTAATATAACTTATTCACAGGTTCTGGAGATAAGGATGTCAACATCTTTGTTGGAGACATTATTCTGTCTATTACTGCTGTCTGATTGCCTGCTATCTAGAATATATGAATTCCTAAAGTATTGTTATAGAATGGAGCTTTTAAATACATCTTAATTTCATTGTTTATTTTTGTTATCCAAGTATATGTATCTTAAAAGCACTCTCTACCTTAAATTCTGCTTGAAATAAGACAATGTATAAAAAATGTATATTTGCTACAATTATGACAAAAAGTCAAATATGAAATGACCATACAAATGGATAGTAAAAACCTAAAGATCACCCTTAAAATAAATAGAAAGATAGCAAATTAAGCATCTTTCAAAATAATTTCTGGAAGACAGAAGTTGGAAGTCAGTTGATGATGAAACAAGTAAAGAAAAAAATAGCTGTAATACACTAGGAGAGGACCACTGAAGAGATAGGAGCCAATTTACCAAAATGGAACTTCAGGGAAACTCTGGGCTCAGATTCAGTCAGGTGGGAAAGCTAATGAGGCTGAAATCAGAGGGACTGATTAAATAACTCGATATGGGCCAACTGTACCTGTATATGGGTGCCCGTTTTTTCCTCTACCTATTCACGGATCACAAGAAGATGGCATTTCTCCAAGGCATGACTGGTGTTGCCTTTATTATTAATTAAAAAAAAAAAAAAAAGACTATATGGAGACAACTAAGGCTTCCAAAGATTTTGATGCTTCCAAGAAAAATATTTCTCGTTCCAGATTTTGGGCAGATGTGTAGCTTCACAATAGGTTCTCTGTTGGCTTATAATGAAGGAGATTATACCAATGGCTATACCCTGAATTTCCTCACCGGAGTTGCCGGTCAAATTTTTTATGCTGGAGGGATACCTGGTCAGAAGAAAGACCAGGATACCCTATACCACAGAAAATTAACAGTGGCAGCTTCCCATTTATTTTAAACAAAAATGAATAACTTGGGGTAGTGAAGGTGGTGGTGAGAATTAGCCAACCAATTACAGAAAAGAATTTCCCAGAATTGAAGAAGAGTCTTCAGGCTAGAAAGACCCACCTATAGTCCAGCATACATAAGTACAGAAAGATTATATTAGTCCATTTTGCATTACTGTAAAGGAATACTGGAAACTGGGTAATGTATAAAGAAAAAAGGTTTATTTGGCTCACAGTTCTGCAGGGTGTACAAGCGTGGCATCAACATCTGCTCATCTTCTGATGAAGAAGCTTTTACTCGTAACAGAAGATGAAGGGGGAGCGGGCTTGTCACATGGCAAGAGAGGGAACAAGAGAAAGGAGGAGGTGCTGGCCTTCTTCAAACAAACAGCTTTGGTGTGAATTGCCAGAGTAAGGATTCACTCATAATCATGGGGACAGCACCAAGCCATTCATAAGAGATCCACCCTTATGGCCCAGACACCTCCCACTAGGCCAACGTCCAACATTGGAGGTCACCTTTGAAGGGGATACACATCCAAACTATGTCAAAGACCACACCTAGATAGTGTCGTAAACTTTCACAATATCAAGATTAAATACTGATTCTAAAAAGTTCAAAGACAAAAAGTCATTTACAAGGAATTAAGAATCATATTGACAAATTTTTTCAAATGGAGAGTGGAAAATAATGGCATAGTAAATTCAAAATTCTGTCTTAAAGTTATTTCCAATCTAGAAATTTCTGTTCCAACAAATTATTAATTTAATGTAGGGGCAGAATACATATATTTTCCGACATGTAAATTTTCAGAAAGTTGAATATCTTCATTATAAGAATATAGTCCAACAAAATGAGAAAATGAACCAAGAGAGGGACACACATGAAATACTGAAAACAGTAAGCCCAAACAAAAAGTAAAAAGGGTCGCATGCGGATTGTGGTATAGTGGATTAAAGAGCAACCAGTCCAGTTAGGAACAGAAGTACAGAGGGCTCTAAGAGGGAGAGCTTTAGGATAGAGGAAGACTTTATAGAATAAAATCAATATTTGAGCTTATGAAAAACTCAGAGTATGCTAAATAAAATTAATGCAAAGGAATACATTTCAGATAGAATCCCTGAGAGAAAGAAATTATTGGAGAAGAAAGGCATGGTTCAATACTATGAACTATGGTTCAGTACATGCTTGGGGGCACCTGGCATGAAGTTGAGCATGTTAACCTTAGTTTTCCCTTTGAGTGGCATTAGGTCAAGCTATTGTACTCACAGAGGAAGAAATGCAATCCCAACAAACTACTTGGGTTTTTAATGAAAAAAATGCTGATATAATCATAAATATGAGAGAGAAAAAGCTATGGGGGAATGGGAGAAAATGAAAAGGCCATGTGGTGTGTGGCATGGCTGTGTTGTAGGACTCCACCAAATCTTCAGTGTAGCCTGCTAAACCCTGTGTGCTTGAATGAGTGAATTTTATGTAGGCTATCCACAGACAAGGTTGTCCAGTTGTGTGGTCTGTTCATCATGTAATACGGGTAATATGTAAAGAGGCTGGGTCCCAGTCACTAGAGTGGCAAGGATAACACAAACTTCCCAAGAGTTAACTAATGTCTTTGGCGGAAGAGGTGGAAAGTGAGGAGAAGGAGTGCAGCTTTGATTTCTATAGGCAATGGATTTGGAGAAGGAGGATTTAAAGATGTTTCCCCTATATTTGAATCACCAGCATTACACCTGCATGACAAACTAAGGGGTTGGGTTATAAGTGACAGAAGCACTTGTTAAAAGGATCAGAGGTGCATGAACTGTGGACCATCTGGGACCTTGACATTTCAACCACAACTTAAGCACCATTGTCACTGGGTCCTCTCTCCTTCTTGGTATATCACCTTTATTCTCTCCTGCTGCTCACTGGATGTCTCTATCTGCTGGTAATGTGACTAGCAACAGTCTACAGTGCTACTTTGTAACAGCTTCATAATCTGCTTAAATCTGAAAAATCCCAGTGACAGCCCTCAGATGGGTTTGCTTTGTGTGCCCATCTTTGCAGTCATTGTGCCTTAAGGAGCAAGGCTCTCCAATGACTCAGCTGTGGAATGGGGGTTAGGCCTGTTACCAGATGACAGGAGACCAAACAAAGCCCATCAGAGAATTCTGAGCCTAACTTGTCTCCACAACACAAACAAGCAAGCGGTACAAACTCCAAAGCTAACACAAATACAAAGAGTACCAAAAAAATCATAAATCAGGAATTTTAAAAACTCTCACTTGGCTCCAGGGCCAATAACCAAAACCATGGACTGAGGTTTTATTAACCTATGAGATCAGAATGTGTGGATACCTATTCTACAAGCACCAAAGAATAAGAATTTTGTTACTTAACCTTTTAAACCCACACATATTAGTCACAGATTAACAGTTTTCTAACAGCAAATCCAATACACTTCCTTAGTCAATCCAGCATTCTCGAGGTAGCCTTTATCTCTTTGCAAGACAACTCATCTTCCTTCCTTTACCCTTAACTACCACCTTTTATTAGCCTTCATAAAAACTGTTTCTCCTGTGCCCTTCTACTTGTCTTCAGGCTCTGCTTTTCATTGGCAGTAGCTTATCACATAAACTCATCTCTGCTAATGTGTTACATCTCCCAGGTAACAGAGCTCATTGTTGACTACCAAGGATAAATCTCCTTTATATCCAGACTCTGTCCCCCTGAGTCCAATTACTTTCCTCTGAAATACCAGTGTATTTTTCATTAAAATGCTTGAAAATCCTCAGGTTATTAGGTTTATGGCAGCCCCATTAAGCAGAACAATAATGATTTATGTAAGAAGTTAGACCAGAATCTTTGTTTTGTTTAATAAAAAGGTTCACAGCCTGCAGCCAGATGCTGAGATCTTGCAAACTTGCATCTTTCTGTCACATAGACCATCTTTCTATTTTGTTTCCCAAGAGAATGCTAGTCCTGCTTAGAGGTGCTTTTCCAAACTTATAAACCAGAAAGCCTAGCTGTGATGTTCAAGCCTCCGCTGAGGAAGCAGCAGGGGCTTTAGATCAGGATAGAACTTGGTAAAACTTCTAGATCTGCCCCTTATGGACTTCATGACCTTGCACAAGTCACTTAACTAACTCCATGAGCTTAAGTTTCCTCAGGTATATAATGGGTGATAGGACTTTACTGAGTGTTGCACAAATTCAGTAAGATGCTGAGTAAACCACTCTGCTAGGCTATAGTATCTCCAACCTCAGATCCATGCATTTTCTCTGTTCTGTGTTGCAAGTAATGAGACCCCTTGCAGGCTGCATTTCCCAGGTTTCCAGCTCCTAGCTGGGTTCCATCAATTAATGATACTGGTGGGGGATTAGGGGTGTAGGGGAAGGATAAGCCAAGAAATCTCCACAATCCCCAGTCTTCTCCAACTTAGGTGGCATATCTTGCAGCAGTCTGTCTCCTTTGTGGCCCCAGTTACTGCTGGCCAGGTGCACCATGATGTCAACTTCTGCATGTAACCCTGACCTCTTAGTTAGCTAAAGATGGGGTTCTTTGTCCCACAGCCATGAAAATTCAGGCTCACAGACAATTTGAATAATGAGTAAACAGGATTTTATTGGGTAAAAAGGAAGAAAAGGGGGAAACAGGGACTCTCACAAGGCCAGAGTCCCAACTGGAGCACTTCCCAACCGGCCGTTTGAATCCCAGGTTCCACAGCAAGAAGAGGGACCAGGTTCCTTCCTGCCGCAAACATTGTGAACTTCCTGAGGCTCTACTCCAGTATACAGGCTGGTCAGAGTTTCTGTGCGGACCCCCTCCCACGTGGCTGTCTCATTCCTCCATCTAAAGAAGTACATCTAACTGCCGTTATAATAAGGACTAAGACCAATCGTAACTGCTTCCTGCAGATAGGGGGCGCTGCTTTGGGGAAACAGCAGTCAGATCTATCTCCCTCAGAGGCTTTTTAAGGGTTCCCAGCAGAAGGGACCAATGTCCCAGGCTCTGGTTGTATGACTTTTTGGAGTTTGATGGCCTGAAGGCAAGAACAGACAAACCAGGTTATTAGAAAACATGTATCAAAATGAAATAAGGGGAGGGGTAAGGACAGCTCAAAAATTACGAGGCCCTTTACCAGTTTGCACAGGGAGGAGGAGGCCAAAAGCCCCAATGGCAATAAAAACCTTACCCTGGTTGCGTGCGGTGGCTCATGCCTGT
Source organism: Piliocolobus tephrosceles (assembly GCF_002776525.5). NCBI lineage: Eukaryota > Metazoa > Chordata > Mammalia > Primates > Cercopithecidae > Piliocolobus > Piliocolobus tephrosceles. The sequence continues at coordinate 112,638,834 of NC_045440.1, read as the reverse complement.
AATCCCAGCACTTTGGGAGGCCCAGGAGCGTGGATCACAAGGTCAGGAGATCGAGACCATCCTGACGAACATGGTGAAACCCTGTCTCTACTAAAAATGCAAAAAATTAGCCGGGCGTGGCGGCGGGCGCCTGTAGTACCAGCTACTTGGGAGGCTGAGGCAGGAGAATGGCGTGAACCCGGGAGGTGGAGCTTTCAGTGAGACGAGATCATGCCACTGCACTCCAGCCTGGGCGACTGAGCGAGACTCCGTCTCAACAACAACAACAAAAAAATGCAAAAAAAAATTAGCTGGGCGTGGTGGCGGGCGCCTGTAGTCCCAGCTACTCTGGAGGCTGAGGCAGGAGAATGGCGTGAACTCGGGAGGCGGAGCTTGCAGTGAGCCAAGATCCACCACTGGACTCCAACCTAGGTGGGACAGAGCCAGACGCCCTCTCAAAAAACAAAACAAAAAAAAAACCTTACCCTTTTGCTGGCATGTTGGGCTTCTGGGTTCCCTTCCCCTGAGCCCAGTCCTAAGCCAATCAGTTTAAAGTTTGGGAAATTAATTCTTTCCAGTTTAGAGGATGCATCTGAGGGGAGTGTACCATAGTAGGGAGACACAATTACCTATCAGTGAAGAGAGGATAGAGGAGGAGAAAGGAAAAAAAGGCTTTTTGTTTGTTTGTTTGTTTTGTTTGTTGTTGTTGTTTAAAGGAGTCCAAGGGGTTCAGGATGCTTTCGAAAGGAGTACAGATTGAAGATGAATGGCAATCTATCTAGAAAGAAGGGAGAAGGCATCCCTGGTTCCCTTCTCTTCCTAGCAGATACTCAGGGTATGTTAGGGAGAAAGGGAAGAGCGTCCTCTTTTCTTCTTCCATGCTTGCATCCCCAAGTCCTGGTGACCTTGGCAGGTCCTGCCATGAGTGCCAAAGCAGCTTGTACCCATGAAGCAGTGAAGGACTAGAGGATAGGCATTACCATTCTCACCTGTGCCTACAGGTGACCCCTGTGCCTTACCCATTCTGTTCTGTCAGTAGCCTTGGAGTTCCCTAGACTTCATTTATGCTATGGATATTAACATGGCCTTTATCCATGAAACAGGGAGTATAGGAATGGCATAATCCACAGGAATCAGCCACGCTCACCTGAACTGTGCCTCTTAACCTCTGTTGTCATTTATCTCTGGATCCCTCAGATCCAGTTTTCCTTCCTAGGCCTTTGACCCAAAGCTTAGAATTGAGTCTGGGACAAAAATGTGTCTCAGGAGGCATTGCATGGACTCCTTATCATAAGCCAAATGCTAATGTGAAACTGTGGAACTGACTCCTCTTCCAATGAGAGAGGAAAGGATATCTTGTGACACACCCAGATAACTGGTGGTTACAGTTATGCTTGCGAAGACTTAGTTATGCATGGGGCTTGGCTTTGGTTAGCTCCCTTGGTCTTACTTTCCCAAAAAAAGAAACCTCTGAGTGATGAGAATTCTGTTCATTCCCATCACCTGGCAGGATTTGCAGGATAATTGCTCAAAACTAGGATATTGATCAGAATTTCTACATTATCCATCCCTTCTTGTTGTTTTTTTTTTCTTTTTTTGAGATGGAGTCTTGCTCTGTTGCCCAGGCTGGAGAGTAGTGACACGATCTCGTGGCAAGTTCTGTCTCCCGTGTTCACGCCATTCTCCTGCCTCAGCCTCCCGAGTAGCTGGGACTACAGGCGCGTGCCACCACATCCAGCTAATTTTTTGTGTTTTTAGTAGAGACAGGGTTTCACCGTGTTAGCCAGGATAGTCTCGATCTCCTGACCTCATGTTCCGCCCACCTCAGCCTCCCAAAGTGCTGGGATTACAGGTGTGAGCCACCACACCTGGCCCTGTCTTGTTCTTTTTGAGCTGCTGCTGGAGATTGCTGGTTGGATCACAGGAACGAGCAGGATTAGTCTAAAATGTAGGTGAAAACTTAAAAACAACTAGTGAGTTTAGAATTAAATGACAAATGTATAAGTTTTGGAACACAATTTCTGTCTCTCCAGTTCTCATTTTTGTTTAAAAAAAAAAAAATCACCATAGGACTGAGAGGTTTGCAAAATGAGCCTTAGTCTTACATTTGACCTGATTATTTGCATAAAGTGCAGCAAGAATAATGATTTCTACATAGGCCTTTTGGATTGGCTTTGATGGAACTCTGTCCCACAAAGGATCTCAGATAAGACCTTTTAAAGCTGAGCTTAGTCATGGGTTTGCATCATCAAATACCTGTGAGTTGGGTGATTCTCTCCTCTTAAGGTCCCAAGGTAAACTTGGAGCTCCTAGACCTGTTAGAAACTGACATTCTTTACTGACCACGGATCAGGAATCCTGTTCAGGGAATTTGTAAACAAGGGTAGGAGGCCAGTTTTCCCCACTGAGCTTTTTATTGGCTCTGCAAGTCAAGATTGACTCCTTAAAAGGAAGCATACCCTTCCGATCAGAGCCTTGGTAAAATATCCAGTTTTTCCTATTGCATTCTGTTGCAAGAGAAAAATTGATTCTTATTGCACCGATGCAAACAACTATATTGCCATAAGTTAAGAATACTCAGATAGCTTCTAAATTCTGGAGGAACCAGGCCAAGAGAAACAAACATGCTCCAAATTTTGATCATAGGAATATACCTTGCTTAATTATTAAAAACCGTAAATAGTTCAAAATAAGTTTCCTTGATTCTGAAAGACAAAATAAGGATCAGCAATTTTCCAAGCAAAAGTCAAAGTTTGCTCCGGCTTTCTGAGTTCAGTCCATTTAGTTAACTCTTGTTTTGCTTGATATTCATAAGCATTTCAGCTCTTCATGAGTCCTGTACATTTTCCTTTATTCCAATGTCACAATCTCCAAAGTTATCGGAAACCTGATTGTCTCAAATACAATCAGAAATTGTATTTGAGAGCATCTGTTACAGTTGTATAGCTTATTATAAACAGTCTTTTAAAAAGGATTAAAACAGGACAACAATTGTCTGTGAATACCAAAATAGTCAGGGTAGTTACAGTTAGAAACATGATTGACAAAGAAGTTTGGTTATCTCCATGGTTTACAGTAACAACGTTAATTGTGATTGATAGCATATACATTAGATACTAGAATTTTTAAAATTCTATACAATTTTGGAACATGTATTAGCATTATTCACAAAAATATAACCTAAATTGAACATTTTGGCAGTCCCGTGTACCTAAACATGTCAAATAATCCTGTTTACATCTCTTTTCTGGACACTTCAGGGGCCTCTGAAGTATTCAAAAAACCAGGTGCCAGAGAAGACAATTTTGAAACTGAAGTTTGATTTGGGGAAGGCTGTTAAATATGTTTAAAGCATTTGATATTATGAAATAGAATGTCAGATTACCATAAGTTATTTATTTTGCCAAAAAGATGGCTCGGAAATTTAAAGAAGCAAAATCCTTTTAGACCTCCTTTGAATTTAGTTAATATGTTCACATTAGTTAATATGTTTAGTTAATATGTTCACAGAGAACCTCTTCCACAGGATTAATTTCCACACTGCTTCCACCACTTGTTTGAAATTTCAGCTTTTTCTTAATTTAAAACAATCCTTTAACCCCAGGCAAAAATTTACATTTCCATGCCTTCTTATAACTTATTACTAAAAGAAAAACACATATTGTACTGTTCTTACACACCTTGCATGTAAATCTTGTTCTAGTAGTTTCAGTTAACTCCTAGCAATTTTTAACTTTAAGGTAAAATTTGGCAAGTTGCTTTGTGTGCTAAGTGCAGCCAAGGTTTGCCATCTTAGTCAAGGGTGTGGTTAGTTCCTGTGTCCCAAGGCCTTACCAGTTGTGAAGCCAACAAGTCAAATAGTTCTCAAAACCCAAAAGTCAGTTTGTAACCTCAAAACACTTAGCAAATCCTGCATCTGACCTGCATTTTACTAACAGTCTGTAGGGCTGTTTTTATTTCTTAAAGATTAAAGTCACGTGAACTGAAAGGTACCACAGATTTTATCTTCCCTTTAAAAAATACTAGATCCAAGTGCATGTCTTTCTTTAGGCCAAATTAATTAGAGCTCTTTCAACAGACATTACACATAGTACACACACAGGCGGAAGAAAACCCAGTTGCTGGGTGGAGTCCTTTAAGAGACAGGGCTAGGAATCTGGCTAGAAGGCCAAGTAAGAACAGCTCTGGTCTGCAGCTCCCAGTGAGATCAACAGAGAAGGCAGATGATTTCTGCATTTCCAACTGCGGTACCTGGCTCATCTCACCGGTACTGGTTAGACAGGGTACAGCCCATGGAGGGTGAGCCGAAGCAGGGTGGGGTATCACCTCACCTGGGAAGCTCAAGGAGTCAGGGATTCCCTCCCTAGTCAAGGGAAGCCCTGAGGGATTGTGCCTTTAGGGACGGTGTACTCCAGCCCAGATACTACACTTTTCCCACAGTCTTCGCAACCCACAGACCAGGAGATTCCCTCCGGTACCTATACCACCAGGGCCTTGGGTTTCCAGGACAAAACTGGGCGGCCATTTGGGCTGACACCCAGCTTGGTGCAGGAGTTTTTTTTTCATACCCCAGTGGCAGCTGGAATGTCAGTAAGACAGAACCATTCACTCCCCTGGAAAGGGGGCTGAAGCCAGGGAGCCAAATAGACTAGCTTGGTGGATGCCACCCCCACAGAGACCAGGAAGCTAAGATCCACTGGCTTGAAATTCTTGCGACCAGCACAGCAGTCTGAAGTCACCCTGGGATGCTCGAACTTGGTGGGGGGAAGGGCGTCCACCATTACTGAGGCCTGAGTAGGCCATTTTCCCCTCACAGTGTAAACAAAGCCACCATGAAGTTCCAAATGGGTGGAGCCCACCGCAGCTTGGCAAAGCCACTGTAGCCAGACTGCTTCTCTAGATTCCTCCTCTCTGGAAAGGGCATCTCTGAAAGAAAGGCAGCAGCCCCAGTCAGGAGCTTATAGATAAAACTCCCATCTCCCTGGGACAGAGCACCTGGGGAAGGGGCAGCTGTGGGCACAGCTTCAGCAGACTTAAGCATTTCTGCCTGCCAGCTCTGAAGACAGCATTGAATCTCCCAGCACAGCGCTCGAGCTCTGCTAAGGGACAGACTGCATCCTCAAGTGGACTGACCCCTGTGCCTCCTGACTGGGAAGCAACTCCCAGCAGGGGTCAACAGACACCTCATACGGGAGAGCTCCAGCTGGCATCTAGTGGGTGCCCCTCTGGGACAAGGCTTCGAGAGGAAAGAAAAGGCAGCAATCTTTGCTGTTCTGCAGCGTTTGCTGGTGATACCCAGGCAAACAGGGTCTGGAGTTGACCTCCAGCAAACTCCAGCAGACCTGCAGCAGAGGGGCCTGTTAGAAGGAAAACTAACAAACAGAAAGAAATCTCATCAACATCAATAAAAAGGACATCCACACCAAAACCCCATTCAAAGGTCACCAACATCAAAGATCAAAGGTATATAAATTTACAAAGATGAGGAAAAACCAACACAAAAAGCCTGAAAATTCCAAAACCAGAATGCCTCTTTTCCTCCAAAAGATCACAACTTCTCACCAGCAAGGGAACAAAACTGGACAGAGAATGAGTTTGGTTAATTGACAGAAGTAGCCTTCAGAAAGTGGGTAATAGCAAACTCCTTCAAGGTAAAGTAGCATGTTCTAACCCAATGCAAGAAAGCTAAGAACCTTGAAAAAAGAGGAATTGCTAACTAGAATAACCAGTTTTGAGAAGAACATAAATGACCTGATGGAGCTGAAAAACACAGCCTGAGAACTTCCTTAAGCATACACAAGTATCAATAGCTGAATTGAACAAGCAGAAGAAAGGATATCAGAGACTGAATATCAACTTAATGAAATAAAGCATAAAGACAAGATTAGAGAAAAAAGAGTGAAAAGGAATGAACAAAGCCTCCAAGAAATGTGGGACTATGTGAAAAGACAAAACCTACATTTGATTGGTGTACTTGAAAGTGACGGGGAGAATGTAACCAAGCTGGAAAACATACTTCAGGATATTATCCAGGAAAACTTCCCCAACCTAGCAAGACAGGCCAACATTCAAATTCAGGAAATACAGAGAACCCCACAAACATACTCCTTGAAAAGAGCAACCCCAACACGTAATCGTCAGATTCACCAAGGTTGAAATGAATAAAAAAGTGTTAAGGGCAGCCACAGAGAAAGGTCAGGTTACCCACAAAGGGAAGTCCATCAGACTAACAGCGGATTTCTCTGCAGAAACCCTACAAGCCAGAAGAGAGTGGGGGCCAATATTCAACATTCTTAAATAAAAGATTTTTCAACCCAGAATTCCATATTCAGCCAAACTAAGCTTCATAAGTGAAGGAAAAATACAATCCTTTACAGACAAGCAAATGCTAGAGATTTTGTCACTACCAGGCTTGCCTTACAAGAGCTCCTGAAGGGAGCATTGAACATGGAAAAGAACAACGGGTACCAACCACTGCAAAACATATCAAAATGTAAAGACCATCGACACTATGAAGAAACTGCATCAAGTAATGGGCAAAATAACTAGCTAGCATCAAATGACAGGGTCAAATTCACACATAACAATATTAACCTTAAATGTAAATGGACTAAATGCCCCAATTAAAAGACACAGACTGGCAAAGTGGGTAAAAATAAAGACCCATCAGTGTGCTCTATTCAGGAGTCCCATCTCACAAGAAAAGACACACATAGGCTCAAAATAAAGGGATGGAGGAGTATTTACCAAGCAAATGGAAGGCAAAAAAGAGAAAGAAAAAGCAGGCGTAGCAATCCTAGTCTCTGATAAAATAGACTTAAACCAACGAAGATCAAAAAAGACAAAGAAGGGCATTACATAATGGTAAAGGGATCGATGCAACAAGAAGAGCTAACTATCCTCAATATATATGCACCCAATACAGGAACACGCAGAATCATAAAGCAGGTTCTTAGAGACCTACAAAGAGACTTATACTCCCACACAATAATAGTGGGAGACTTTAACACCCCACTGTCAATATTAGATCAATGAAACAGAAAATTAACAAAAAATTAATGAAGATATTCCAGACTTGAACTCAACTCTGGACCAAGTGGACCTAATAGACATCTACAGAACTCTCCACCCCAAATCAACAGAATATACATTCTTCTCAGCGCCACATCACACTTATTCTAAAATTGACCACATAATTGGAAGTAAAACACCACCCAGCAAATTCAAAAGAATGGAAATCATAACAAACAGTCCCAGACCACAGTGCAATCAACTTAGAACCCTGGATTAAGAACTCACTCAAAACCGCACAACTACATGGAAACTGAACAACCTGCCTCTGAATGACTACTGGGTAAATAACAAAATTAAGGCAGAAATAAATAAATTCTTTGAAACCTATAAGAACAATGACACAAGGTACCAGAATCTCTGGGACACAGCTAAAGCAGTGTTTAGAGGAAAAATTATAGCACTAAATACCCACAGGAGAAAGCAGGAAAGATCTAAAATCGACACCCTAACATCACAAGAAAACTAGAGAAGCAAGAGTAAACAAATTCAAAAGCTAGCAGAAGATAAGAAATAACTAAGATCAGAGCAGAACCAAAAGAGATGGAGACACAAAAAACCCTCCAAAAAAACCAATGAATCCAGGAGCTGGTTTTTTGAAAAGATCCAAAAGATAGATAGACTGCTAGCCAAACTAAAAAAGAATAAAAGAGAGAAGAATCAAATACATATAATAAAATTGATAAAGAGGATATCACCACTGATCCCACAGAAATACAAACTACCATCAGAGAATACTATAAACACCTCTGTGCAAACAAACTAGAAAACCTAGAAGAAATGGATAAATTCCTGGACACATACACCCTCCCAAGACTAAACCAGGAAGAAGTCAAATCCCTGAATAAACCAATAATGAATTCTGAAATTGAGGCAGTAATAGTCGGCTTCATCCCTGGGATGCAAGCCTGGTTCAACATACACAAATCAATAAAATCAATAAACATAATCCATCACATAAACAGAAGCAATGACAAAAACCACATGATTGTCTCAATAGATGCAGAAAAGACCTTTGATAAAATTCAACACCTCGATGCTAAAAACTCTCAATAAACTAGGTATTGATGGAATATATCTCAAAATAATAAGAGCTATTTATGACAGACCGACAGCCAATATCATACTGAATGGGCAAAAGCTGGAAGCATTCCCTTTGAAAACCAGCACAAGGCAAGGATGTCCTCTCTCACCACTCTCATTCAAGATAATATTGGAAGTTCTGACCACGGCAATCAGGCAAGAGAAAGAGATAAAGAGTATTCAAATAGGAAGAGAGGACGTCAAGTTGTCACTGTTTGCAGATGACATGATTCTATATTTAGAAAACTCCATTGTCTCAGCCCAAAATCTCCTTAAGCTAATAAGCAACTTCAGCAAAGTCTCAGGTGACAAAATCAATGTACAAAACTCACAAGCATTCCTATACACCAATAACAGACAGAGAACCAAATCATGAGTGAACGCCCATTCACAATTGCTACAAAGAGAATAAAATACCTAGGAATACAATTTACAAGAGATGTGAAGGACCTCTTCAAGGAGAACTACAAACCACTGCTCAACGAAATAAGAAAGCACACAAACAAATGGAAAAACATTTCATACTCATAGATAGGAAGAATCACTGTCATGAAAATGGCCATACTGCCCAAAGTAATTTATAGATTCAGTGCTATACCCATCAAGCTACCATTGACTTTCTTCACAGAATTAGAAAAAAAACTACTTAAATTTCATATGGAACCAAAAAAGAGCCCGTATAGCCAAGACAATCCTAAGCAAAAAGAACAAAGCTGGAGGCATCACGCTACCTGACTTCAAATTATACTAAAAGGCTACAGTAACCAAAACAGCATGGTACTGACACCAAAACAGATATATAGACCAATGGAACAGAATAGAGCCGTCAGAAATAATACCACACATCTACAACCATCTGATCTCTGACAAACCTGACAAAAACAGTCAATGGGGAAAGGATTCCCCATTTAATAAGTGGTATTGGGAAAACAAGATAGCCATATGCCAAAAGCTGAAACTGGAACCCTTCCTTACACCTTATACAAAAATTAACTCAAGATGGATTAAAGATTTAAATGTAAGACCTAAAATCATAAAGCCTTAGAAGAAAACCTAGGCAATACCATTCAGGACATAGGCATGGGCAAAGACTTCATAACTGAAACACCAAAAGCAATGGCAACAGAAGCCAAAATTTACAGATGGGATCTAATTAAGCTAAAGAGCTTCTGCACAGCAAAAGATACTCTCATCAGAATGAACAACTGACCTACAGAATGGGAGAAAATTTTTGTAATCTATTCGTCTTATAAAGAGCTAATATCCAGAATCTACAAAGAACTTAAACAAATTTGCAAGAAAAAAACCTCACCAAAAAGTGTGCAAAGTATATGAACAGACACTTCTCAAAAGAAGACACTTATGTGGCCAACAAACATATGAAAAAAGCTCATCATCACTGGTCATTAGAGAAATGCAAATCAAAACCACAATGAGATACCATCTCATGCCAGTTAGAATGTCAATCATTAAAAAGTCAGGAAACAACAGATGCTGGAGAGGATGTGGAGAAATAGGAATGCTTTTACATTGTTGGTGGGAGTGTAAATTAGTTCAACCATTGTGGAAGACAGGTGGTGATTCCTCAGGGATCTAGAACAAGAGATAACATTTTACCCAGCCATCCCATTACTGGGTATATACCCAAAGGATTATAAATCATTCACTATAAAGACACATGCACATGTATGTTTACTGCCACGCTGTTTACAATAGCAAAGACTTGGAACCAGCCCAAATGCCCATCAATGATAGACTGGTTAAAGAAAATGTGGTACATATACACCATGGAATACTATGCAGCCATGAAAAATGATGTGGGACATGGATGAAGCTGGAAACCATTCTCAGCAAACTAATACAAGAACAGAAAACCAAACACTGAAGTAGGAATTAAACAATAAGAACACAGGGACACAGGGAGGGGAACATCACACACTGGGGCCTTTCAGCGGGTGAGGAATTAGGGGAGGGATAGCATTAGGAGAAATGCCTAATTTAGATGACATGTTGATGAGTGCAGCAAACCACCGTGGCACATGTATACCTATGTAACAAACCTGCACGTTCTGCACATGTATCCCAGAACTTACAGTATTTTTTTTAAAAAAGTACAGCGTTATGAAGCTAAAGCAGCACTTAGAAGAGAATCTGTAGTGTTCAGTGCTTCTATTCAAAAAGAATGGTGTAAAATAAAAGAATGAAACTTCCACCTTAAGCTAGGAAGAGTTGAGGGAATTGAACCCAAAGTAAACAGAAAGAAGAAAATAATAAGAAAATCATCAAAGTCAAAATGGGTCATTGGAAAGATCGATAAAATTAATAAACCCTTGCTGCTTCTCAAAAAAATGAAAAAAAAGAGAGAGAGACAGGGCTAGGAAAAATATACAAATATCCCACTTGCGAGGGCTCATCCCCTAAGGCAAGACTGCTAAACAAATCTCCTTGCCAAGCAGTTACCAGTGATGCCCTGAGGATGTAAAACAAGATAGAGGCTTGATTTTACAACCAAAACTTTGTAGAAAATATAAACAGTGATAGTTGAGGGGCCCAGCCTAGTGAAAAAGTCTTCTAAAAGAAAAAAAAAAAAACTTTAAAAGTTAACTTGCTGATGGTGTAGAGAAGGGGAAAGAAAAGAAACAGTTTTAAAATGCCTGGAGAAGAACCCCTTATTCTTATGCAAGTAATTCCTGCACCAGGGAGACAAGTTTAATTGAGTTGGGTCAGAGCTGGCCTCCCTGGAGCAAAGAGGAGGAAACTCCATGGGGCTGTGGCAGAAAATACCAGCCAGCAGCCTGCAGCGCCTTGGGCTGAAGACCTAGCAGAGTCTTACTCTGTATTACTAAACAAAATATAATATATAACCAATCTCATTCAATTTTCCTGATTATCCATTGTCACTTTACTGGTAGGAGCATCATAGCAATGAATGGGATAGAAACGTATCAGAATGTGTCATTGTCATCTCTACAAAACATTGCTTCACTTGCTCTGATTTAAGGGCATCAGTGATCACCTAAGCTCCTGGGATAGCTGCTGCAGAATCTATGTGGATCTGTCTAATTTTCTTACCCCCACATCTAACCCATTTTAGAATGTTCTCTTTAAAAGGTTTTTAGTTCCTGAACTCACAGCTGTGATCTCAGACTAAGATTTCTCAACTTCAATACCACTCACATTTTGGACTGGAGAATTATTTGTAGTGGAGGCTGTACTGTGCATTGTAGGGTTTTTAGCAGCATCCTTGACCTTTACCCTCTAGGTATCAGTAGCATTCCTCAGGTACCGATAATAAACAAATGTCTCCAGATATTGCCAAATGTCCCCTCAGGGGACAAAATTTCTCCTAGTTAGGAATCACTGTCTTAGGTTAGAGTCTAGAGACTACTGTAATAGCCATCTACCAGAGACCTCTTTTATCTCCGTGTTGTTTCTATGATTGAGTTTAATCTCTGTAACACAGCATATGAGGATCTTGACAGCATATTAAGCCTTTTGCAAACTAGGTCCAACTTCTCTGCAGCTTACTCTCCTGCTCCTATGTACCAGGTACCCTATCTTCAGATCACACAGAAAAGTGTACTCTTCCAATACTCCCACAGAAGTGGTTCCTTCAGCAGGTATGCATGGGATGCTCTTCACTTGACAAATTTCTGCCCATCCTTAAATGGTCAGATGAATTGTACCTCTGTTACCATTTCCTGATGTTCCTAGGAATAACTACTGTCTCAATTAACTGAGCTCTAAAATTATTCCTAAATGACCCTACCTAGGTCACATTTGATGGGTCACAAGCTTGGATACAACCTGAGATTCTTCCCTTATAGTTTTGGACTTTGGAACAGATCACATCACATCAGTTATTCTCCAGTGACTGAAGCTGGACCCTATAAATCTTGGGAGTTTTTGTTAGAAAACTGATTATAAGGAGATTTAAGAAAATAACATAAATATATGTGAAGGAAAGACAATATCAAGATTCCTAATGAATTTCATTCCCTAATCCCAGTACCTTCCTCATATTGGTGAGATCTCCGAACACCCTTATAATAAATTTTTGTTTTTGTCTTTGCTAGGTTGAGTTCAATTGCTGGTATTCGCTAGTAAGTATCCTAGTTAAGGCACTGTTAGGGCCACTCCATCACAGAAGAAAAGAAAGAAGAGGCCGTTTGTTACTGGTCTCAAAACAAACAAGATCAAAAGGCAAGATAGTGACTAAATAAGGTCTATTCCTTCTCACCAGGCATATTCAAGCAGAAAAGAAAATTTGGAATTTTTGAAGTCTCTTATGAAACCAGGAGGCTTAAAAAAAGAGTTTTAAAATTTTCCATTACTCATCATATGACATCTCTGTGTTTTTAAATCAATCTTGAAGGATTTTGTGAAATGTTAAACATTTACCATCACTGATTCCCAGCTTCTATCTTTCCCTCACACTCCATCCATTTCTCTAAATAAACCTGGCTTATTTCCTCCAAGTTGTAACAAAGTTGTTTGACAGAGATTTATATTTTCTAAGCTCTTTCTACCTTTACTAATAATTTGGCAACTGTAAAATAATGAAGTTACTTGCATCTTTGGTAGTGATAAAAATGAGTGAGTCAGAATGTGTGTGTTTTCCATTTAAAAGCTAAACTAAAGAAATAGGATGTGCCAAAAACAATTAAAACTGCTGGAGATGAGATAACACAGTGCACCTCTTGACACTGATCTGTGGGGTGTCAAATGAAACACTGGATTGGAAAAAAAATTTGTAGGTACTTAATCTGTCTACAGTTGGCTCTTGATAACTCTGCTCTTTATTACCCACATATCAGGGAGTGCCTATTGTTTACCTTTTATTCCCAAGGCCTACTACAGTGCCAGTCTATTTGTAGATGTTCAGTAAATGTCTGTTGAATAAAGTAGGGCAGAGTTGGGGTCCCCTTGCAGCTTAGAGCAGAGGCCCTGAGGAGCTGATGATCAGAACTTTGAAGATGGCACTTCCCAGTTGTGGCTGCCACGGATGTCTCTGAGGGGGCATAATGAGGTCAATTCTGGTATTGCCAAAAATGCTGGAAATGAAAGCAACTGCTACCACTGAAGCAATACTGACAGGAATGGGAACAAAGTACAGAAGTCCTTCTCCGTTGGTCCAGTTTCCCTCTAGCACAGTGTTTCTCAGCTAAGGTGATTTTGCTCTCCAGGGAACATTGGCAATGCCTAGAGACTTTTTGGTTTTCACAACGTGGGTGGAAAATGTTGTTGGCATCTGATTAGGTAGAGGCCAGGGATCCTGCTTAGCATCCTACCACTGCACAGGATCGCTCTCATCGACACACAATCATACAGCCCAAAATGTCAGTAGTGCTGCCGTTGAGAAACCTTGCTTTCACAGAAACTGAAAGACAGATGACAAGGCAGTCCTGGAAGCCCCACAGTATCAGAGTGGAGCACAAAAGAACAAATTTGGAGCTCAGATACAATATATAAATGACTGGCACAAGCATCTATCAGGGAAAAGCTCGTTCCTGAATACAGAGAGGGTGTGAATGTCCATGGACCTCTTGATCCAATCTCTACCTTTCATAGACAAGAAGACAGGTTCAGGGAAATGAAATGACCATGGTAAGAAAATTCCTTTCTTAGAGAACATACAGTTAAAGATAGTGAAGGATCATTTGTATTTGTCTCAGCTGCTAGTTTTTTGTTTTTGTTTTTGTTTTCTATCAGGGAAACAAATGAATACCTGAAGAGCGTGAACATAATCCTCCCTTTGAATGAGTTAAATATATAGAAATGTATATTAAATGTTTTTGCCTTGGTCTTTTTAGGACTATTTGAGGTATAGAAAAGACATCTGTTAAAAATATAGAGTCAAGTTATTTGGTGAGAGTTGCTATTCCTAAGTTTTTTAAGTGTTCGTAAAAAATGTAAAATTGTCTATAAAAAAAGCACAGAATAAATTTAATGAAACTTTCTTACTGAAAAGTATAATAAGCCAAACTTAAGGCACTTAAATTGGCAGTGACTTAAATCACATTAACCCTTTCTTTTTAAATTTATTTATACTTTATTATACTTTATTACTTTTCACTACAAACCAATTGCAATGTATAGGCATTTTGAAAGGACAGAAAATAGAAAAGGAAATATGTACCTTTAGGTGATGCATTAGTCAATCTTTATATTGGAGAAAGAATTTTCATAGCCTTGGCATATTACCAAAATACTAAGGTAGTATGAAGCAATAGAACAACTTCAGTAGGAAATCAAAGATAAAATAGGAATTATTCTAGAGCCTCTTAACTATAGGAAAACCACTATGCATTTTATATTGATATTAAATAATGATATAGGGTTAAATGATGCCAGGAAAAACTATTCTTTTTCAAAAAAATCTAAATTATCTCAATTATAATTGTTTTTTCATAGTTTCATTGGTTATATGTAAAATAATTTAAAGCTGAGAAAATTATTTTTATATAAAAACATATACCTCATTTTATCTATTTTTTTCCTACCAAGTAAAGCTTCCAGAAGAAATAACAGATAATTGCTATTTCTATTTCTTGTTTTCCATTTTCCTCTTCATACACTGTTCCTTCGTTTCTCTCTCCAACCCACTGAAAGGCCTCTCACTAAGATGACAGATTATATCACAGTTCCCAGTCCAATAGTTATTTTTCAGTTCTCTACCCACCATGATATTTGACACTGTTGAAAACTCACTCCTTGAAGCTCTTTTCTCTCTTCTTTTCTGATTACCTCCTAGTTCTTTCTCTACCTCTCTATTTCTTGATCTCCTTTGTTGGAATGTTTTCCTCTTCCTCCCTCCCCCTTTTCTAAAATAGAAACAATTTACATACCATAAAATTCACAGTTTTCAAAGTGTATAGTTCAGTGGATTTTAGTATGTTCACAAGGTTGTGAAACCATCATCACTATCTAATCCAAAACATTGTCATCACACTAAAAGGAAACCCTATAACCACTAGCAGTCCTACACCTTTTCCCTCCTCCCTACATCCCCTACTGCTCTACTTTCTGTCTCTTTAAACTTGCCTATTAAGGACATTTCATTTAAATAAGTTCATATACTATGTGGCCTTTTATGCCTAGGTTCTTTCACCAGTTTTCAGGGTCTGTCTCTGTTGTAACATGTGTCAATATTTTGTTTTACGGAGAAATGAAGAGATCTTCAAAGACCACTGAAGCACTACCAAGCATTTCAATATATAGGTAACCGGGGTCCCAGAAGAAGAGAGAAAGAAAGGAGCTTAAAAATATTTGAGAAAATCATAGGTGAAACCTTTCCAAATTTGGTAGAAAGCATCAGCTTACAGATCCAAGAAGTTCCATGAAATTCTAGCAGAATAAATACGAAGAATATATGTAGGAATATTAGAGTCAAACTGATGAAAGCCAAAGATTAAAAGAAAGTCTTGGAAGTAACCACAAAAAAGTGACATTTTACAGACAAGGAAACAATAATATCATTAATGCCTGGGAACCAATCATTTTTTTGTCTTGTGAAACTAACCTTCAATAATCAACATAAAATACAGAAATTTTCAAGTAAACAACTCAGTTAGGAACCAGCAGATCTGTACTACAAGAAATACTGAAGAAAGTTTATCAGGTAGAAAGAAAATAACTCCAGATAATAATTCAAATATATGAGAAGAAATGAAAAATACTGGAAATGATAAGCTGGTGGTGAAATGTAATTATATATATATTTAGCTTTTCTTCTCAATTTTTTCAAGGACTTATAACATTAAAATTTTTTTTTTTTGCTTTTTTTGTTTTCTTTTTGTTTTGACATAATTTAAAACAAACATAAAGCAAACATAGCACTGTACTCTTGGTTTTGTAACACACATGCACACACATCTGTATCTATATCCACTGATACATATGTATAACAACTACTAAAGATAGGGGTATGTGAAATTATAATTGTTGTAAGTTTCCTGTGTTTCACCTGAAATAATTAAATATTAACTCTAAGTAGATTGGGATAAGTTAAAGATGCACATAATCCATAGAGCAACTAAAAATGAATGCAAAAAATATAGCTAGTTGTGATGGTTAATATTGAGGGTCAACTTGATTGGATTGAAGGATGCAAAGTATTGTTCCTGGCTGTGTCTCTGAGGGTGTTGCCAAAGGAGATTAATGTTTGAGTCAGTGAGTGGACTGGGAAAGGCAGACCCATCTTCAACCTAGGGGGGCACAATCTAATCAGCTGCCAACGTGGCCAGAATAAAAGCAGGCAGGAAAACATGGAAAGACTAGACTGGCTAAGTCTTTTGGCCTTCATCTTTCTTTCGTACTGAGTGCTTCCTGCCCTCGAACATCAGACTCCAGGTTCTTCAGCTTTTGTACTCTTGGACTTACACCAGTGATTTGCCACGGGCTTTCAGGCCTTTGGCCACAGACTGAAGGCTGCACTATTGGCTTCCCTACTTTTGAGGTTTTGAGACTCCGACTGGCATCCTTGCAGTTGACCTATTGTGGGACTTCACCTTGTGATTGTGTGAGTCAATTCTCCTAATAAACTCCCCTTCATATATATACATCTATTAATTCTGTCCCTCTAGAGAACCTTGACTAATACACCAGTAAACTAATAGAAAAATTAACATGGAATACATCTATAACATTTTTATAGGTACACAAACTAGATCAAGGGCTGCCTATGGTGAAAGTGGAGGGAGAGAATGGTTGCAAAGAGGAATGAGAAAACATTTGCAGTTGTTAGAAATGTTCTGCATCTTGATTCTGATGCTGGTTTCACAGGCATATATATTTATCAGAATTCATAGTTTTTTTATAATGAACATTTTATTTCTGAATAAATTTGAATTTACAGAAAAGTTGCAGCATACAGAGAGCTCCTGTAAACCATTCACCCAGTTTCCCCTGGTGTTAACATCTTACGTAACCATTTGGTATATTTGTTAAAAGTAAGACAGTAACATTGGTATATTACTAAAACTACGTATTTTGGGGGGTTTCATCAGTTTTCCGTGGTATTAGTTTTCTATTGCTGCTGCAACAAACTGTGTCAAATTTGGGGGCTTAATATGATATAAATTTATTATCCTATAATTCTGTAGGTCAAAAGTCTGGCGGGCTTAGCTGCTTTTCTGTCACAGGGCTAAAATCCAGATAGCAACAAGGTGTGTTCCTTTCTGGAGGTTCTGGGGATATATCCACTTCGAAGCTCATTCAAGTTGCTGTCAGAACTCAGTTGTAAATAATGTAGTTATAGGACTGAGGTCCCTTTTTTCTTGCTGGCTGTTTACCGGGCACTGGGCATCGTTCTCAGTTTCTAGAGGGCCTCCTGCATTCCTTGGTGAAAGCTGCCTTTCTCCATATTCAAAGACAGCACTGGCTGTTTGAATCCTTCTCACAATTCATATCTCTCTGATTTTCCCTTCTTTCTCACCTCCTCTGCCTCTTCTTCAAAAAAATTTTATCCTTTAAATAGGTGCAGTTTAGTTTTTATAAATTAGACCCTGATAAGGTTAATTTAAAATATATCTCAGTGAAGACTATAAAATTCGTAAAACCAAATATATTTTAAGAACAAAATATTAAGATAAAATAACCAATTTTAGAAATCAACAACTTGAAGCATATTTTACAGAGTTAAAATCTTTAATTGTCTTATTTATGGTTAGTCTTTTTTCTTTTTAAAATTTGTTATATTAAAATGCTTATTTATAAGGGAATTTTTTTGGGTGATAGAAATATTTTGTATCATGACTATGGTGGTGAACTTAAAAGTCTATGCATTTGTCAAACCCTATAAAAACTGCACCATAAAAAGTGAATTTTATTATATGTATACTTAAAATCAACAACAGATCTGTATGTAGGAGGAACTTAAAAGGAAACACAGACTAAAAAATAAACCTTTTTTTTTTCATTATAAAAGATTTGTTTTGGGGAAAAAAAGAGCAAAGAAACCTAGCTGAGTTATAAATGAATGTAATCATACTGAGAGAGATGGAATAGTAAAGAACTAACCTACTTTGCAAAACAGTATTTCAGCAGGATAAAAACAGAAAGAATTGTCCACAAATGCATGGGTTGGCAATTCACAAGCTATGTATATAGTAAGGTTTAATTAATAAGTAAATATAGCTTAGATATCAAGAGCCAGATTTCCCACTGTCAGAGAAAGAAGTTACAAATAAGGAAAGGGAGAAGGATAGAATTCTTTGAAATCTGAGGTATTGGTACAAACTGATTGTTTTTTAAATGTATGTATTGAGATAGATAAAGAAAGAAATTTACTATGTATGTGCCTCTGTGTGTGTGTGTGTGTGTGTGTGTGTGTGTGTATTCTCTGTTCACTAAGTGAGCCCAGAACAAATGACAGCCCAGTAAGAATGAGTACACCAAAATAATGGTTCTATTGGAGCATGATGTACCATTCTCCCATAAGAACCAGGACTTCTTAAAGAAGCACTTGAGTCCAGGTCTGGGACATCAAAAATACAAGATGAGCCTGGAACATCTTATAGTACCTGAAAGTTTTTACAGATTCAAAAGGATCAGGAATGGGTCATATTGGGAAAGCACTGGAGCCAATCAGAAAGATCTCCCAATGGCCAAGGCTGTAACAATTTGAGCAACAACAGCAACAAGAAAAATAGTTATTAGATTATAATTTAAAGAATAAAAGAAAAATATTTGAGTCCATACTGATATAAATACATTGTATGAACAAATTAAAAAGGAAGAAGGCACAGCTCTTCCTTACAGAAGAATTCCAATTAATAAATGTAGGCAGAATGAGGAAAATAGAAAGTCACCAGGAAAATACCACAATAATAATTGTTGCAGGCAAGAACCATCAATCAGTGCTGAAATTTGTGATCTAATGTTTGAGGAGAAATAGAATGTTTACACAGTCTCAAAATATCACCCCCCATGATATTAATTACAGAGGAAAAAAATAAAGGTACATCCATTCTGTGGTAGTCTTACCAAAAATGTACAACCTCAATCTAATCAGGAGAAAACATCAGAAAACCCCAATTTAAGAGATATTGTACAAAATAACTGATTAGTACCTTTCAAAAGTATCAAGTTCATAATAAGCAAGGAAAGACTGAGGAACTGGCACATATTTTATGGTTATATGGTTCTGAGACAGCCAGGTGGGGGGGGGGGGGTCCCTGGAGAAACTCCAAATAGCCTGCCCACTGCAGTGGAGCCTCAGGAAGTTCGAGCGCTCTGCAGTGGGGGAGGAGCCTGGCCTCTCTTCTTCCTGTGTGGAACCTCAGATTCCAAAGGCCTGAGGGGAAGTGCTCTAGCAGGGGCTCTGGCCTAGCGAGAGTCCGTTTCCCCCTTTTCTTCCTTTTCACTCAATAAAACCGTGCTTTACTCACCCTTCAGACTGCCTGCAAGCCTAAATTTTCATGGCCATGAGACGGACAAGGACCTCATCTTTAGCTGAACTAAGGAAAAGTCCTGCAACAGTTCTTCATATTAAAGTCTTTTACCCACTTAGAATTTATTGAAGTATTGACAAAACCACAATCATAGCAGGAGATTTTAACCTATCTCTTTCAATAATTGATAGAGCCAATAAAATTTTTGTAAGAATTGCTTGTTGGAACATTTTTATAATCACTGCTTTGACTTTTTTTTCAGATAATTCCAACATCTGTGGCTTGGAATTGGCATTGGCATCAAAATATTGACTGCATTTTTCCCAAGTGAGGTTATAGAGAGTAGAACTCTTTTGCAGGTGGAACCAACACTTCTTGATGATTATGTTTGCATTTTATCAGAGGTGTTGAAATGAAGGTAGAGATGGTGAGGAGTGAAGTCTTAGGAAGCATCAACAAATTTATATGGCCTCTGGCTTTGGTATCTGGGTGAGTTTTGGTAGCATCTAGTGAAATTGGAGCAAAAGAGAAGGTGAGAATATGAGGGATTTGTTTGTTTGTATGCCCATAGGACAAGTACACTGCTGTATCCAGCAGCAGTTGGATATTCAAGTCTGAACTCACAGAAGGGGCAGATCTAGAAATACAACTTGTACATTAGTATTAGTATTGCATAAGTGGTGTTTGAAGCAATAAAATATGGTTTAGAACAGTTGATTATAGAAAATAGAATGAGAGCAAAAGTATTTTAAAGAGCAGACAGAAGTAGGAGACTCAGAGGGAATAATTAAAGAGAATATACATCAAAAGTCTAGGAAGTAAAGAGTGTCAAAGAACAAAATTTCAACAAATTGAGTTGAAAGATCTAATTAGCTTTTATTAGCCATTCTGGCTCTTTTCAAAGTTAAGTTTGATTACATAGCACCTAGTATGAATGACTCCATTCTGGTTTGGTCTGATCTGTTGGGGCCTAGTACAAGAGCTCAGTCCAAAACAATGACCTCAAATAAGTTCTATTTTAAAAGCATTTCAAGAAACACAAATCCACATGATCAGAAGCAGGAGAACAAAGTAAGATAAAGACTGAAAAGGGTATTGGTCACTGGTCACATTTATCAGTTTCCGTGTCTTAGTGAAGGTGGAAAAAGATCAATGCAGGAATGAGGGAATAGCAAAGAACTGGATTAAAAGGTGGGGACCACTGTTTTTAAATTACAGCTAAGAAAGGAAGGAATGAGTGAGGCATATGATGAAGAAATATGTGGAAGAAAACCATGTGATTCCGAGACTTTGTCAAAATACCTTTTTTAAGTAATCATTTGTATTTGATTCATCTCATATGACTGAAACTTCATCTTGGAAAATAAGAATTAACTCAGACTATGTTAGTAACTAAAGTCCAAGTGGTACAAAGCCACAAATAGATCTTGAAGAAGTCCAAATTCCCAGAGCTGCTGCTTAAGAGTAAAACTTGCCCATTATTTTCGACCTTCTGTTGCCAGGAGCCAAAGGTAGCTAAGGATTTGTAAATTAAAAGTTACCTTTTGAATGTCTTCTACACACTGCGGGATATGGGTACAAACTGCTTCCTGGTCTGAGCTCATTACTGAAACTAGGCTGCTTCCCTCACTTTCTGCCATGTCTCTGGTGGCCATCATATTCTTAGAACACTAAATAGACCTTCTGCTAAGCAGAGGATTCCTTTCTCCCACCACCTGTTAATAATAGCAATTATACATTATGCTTGCTTTCCTCATTTCTTTCTACTTCTGTTCTCAGTGTTGTTTATAGTGTGGGTTTGATTAGTTTCCTTGACCCTACTAGAGGGAAGCTGATTGGCTAAGGATACTTTGATCATCAAAAATAGAATTACTGCAGCACAACTCCAGATCTGTAAGAAACTGTTTTCCAACTCAGAGACTTTTGTGCGATAATTTTTCTGGTTTTAGAAAAGCCATAGTATCATCAGACAATTTTTTATGCTTTGCAGAATGATAAATTCAACCTATGAAAGTGAAAAAGAAAATGTCTATTTTCTATGTCCCATTCTTTTGTTGTTTCAGCAAAATGTTTACTTACCTCTTGACTCATTAAGGTTATAGATGAGAGTGTTCCCAATACTGATTATGACCCCAAAGCCAACAGCTCTCTTTGAGGGAACCAAGAGTGAAACACGGTGAACCTGGATTCTGAGTTTTACCTGATAACACCACTAGAGATGTCATAATTAGATAGGAAGGTGAGCATGATGGCTCCAGTATTGTCTCCCTCTGTACCTACCAATAGCTTAAAAGGGAACTAGGGTAACAATTCAAAAGTTAAAAAACAAAACGGATGAGAGAATAAAAGGATTTAGGTTATTTAATCTGTATAACAGTAATATAATGGGAAAAATGACTGAGAATTATAACCAACTCTCCCCAAAGTAAAGTAAAAGTCATATTAACTGTAAGTTGACTAGTGGAGACCCCAAAGAAAGGTTGTGTAATCACTTAACTTTCATGTGTTTAACATTATGTTGGATAAACTCTTGTCTCTTCAAAAATTATCCTTTTTGGAGAAGCAAATGAGCTAGACCACTAAAGGATCCTACTTACTTCCAATCTTTGATGTAGATTTTATGCGAACTTTGAGTTCATAGATATAGCACTTTAAATATTGACTGCATTTCCAATAAACCGTAAAGAATTTGGGTGAATAAATTTGGGAGAAAAAATGAAGACTCGGGGTAAACTATCTTGGACAATTTTGAAGAGGTCTGTTGCAAGATGATACATTTTAAAAATTGTTCAGACTCCATTTTTTCAGTTACTTGTAATGAATGGGTGTTGATTTTGTGGGACAGGCAGTATATTCATGTGTTCACAAAGTGGTTCAAAAAAAATTTCTAGAAAAAACTGTAAACTTTGGCAATACTGAGTCCACATTGCTGCCTGGCAACATTCAGCTGGAGCAGGCTGAGGAGCAGGCTCTTGTGGTTGCTTCATGCATGTATGTGGTCCTGGTAGATATTTGAGTTTGAGCTTCTGGTTCACTTCCTTCCCTTCTATGCCTACCCCTGCCTTTATTCTCAGCAGTTTAATAACCTCTGCGTGACCCATCCAGCATCTTGGCCCACTTTTCTTGACCTTCTCCCAAAATGATCTTTGCTTCCATTTTAGTTTCACAGTTCTGTGTTGCCCCTTAATACCTTATCCCCAGTAAATGCACCACCTTCAAATTCTTCAAGTAGTCCTCTCTCATTCTCCAGCTGCCTCACTGTATTACTCCTACTGAAACTCTTGATTTACACCATCTAGACTTTTAATTTTTTAATCCTATCATTTTTCTCCCATCTAACTACTCTTACCATCACTGCTGCCTACCCAGCTTACATTTTATGACCAATCATTAGAATTTCTCATTTGAAAGTCATCTGCCGAAAATCCAGCCAACCACTGCTTGAACCCAGCTCTCCACCTTCTCTGTGCTTATACCAGAATTGCTGAATGCTATTTGAGAAATTATACAACTGGACCAAATTAGCCATACTTTAAATTCATTTAAAACTCAAATATATTCTCAATGTAGCATCAAAACTTCATATTTCCCTAATTTTTTTCCAATTTTTACTCTCCCTTCAAGCCTTCCCTAGCTTCTTCCTTACCTATTTGCCTCACTCAGTCTCTCTAGAATGAGACCCCAGGATAGCAGGGATTGTGTATGGTTCAGCACTATTGTTTAGGCTAGGGGCACCTAGTATGATGCCTGGCACATAGTAAGAACGTAATAAATATTTGCTGAATGATTATTTCAAGGTGAATATTTTCCCACTCACAAGTCTACCAGCCTGCCTATACACGTCCCCATTTTGCCCTGCCTTCCTTATTGTTCAATGGTTGTATCCGTATTCACATTTATGTGTTCGCAATTCAGGCTTTCCACATTATTTTGAAATATTTAATAAAATGTTGAATTCACAAATCCATCCATGTTATCACAAGATAGTTCAACATTACATTTGTCCAATAATACTAATAGACAAGCCTTATATAGAATATTTTATTATGATGATTATAATCCTGACTAGCAATTATTGAGCACCACATTATTGCTAAGTACTGTTCCAAGGGCTTTCATGTATTAACACACTTAATCTTCACAATAACATGAGTTAGGCACTGTTTTTTTCATCTCTGTTCAAATGAAGTGCAGAGAGGCCAAGTAACTTGCCACATTCTCACAGTCTAAAAACAAGAGCATCACTCTCATCCATTATGCTCTACTGCCTCCTTTAAAAAGTAAAATAGAAAGGGAAAACATCAGTCCAAACTCTCATTGTAAAGAATATTGCTGAGATAGAAAATGAATGCAAGGGTAAAGGAAGGAAGAGAAATTTTTTGGTATCTGCTTTGTTCTTTACAATATCTCCAGGAACTAGTCTCTAGTAACTAAAATGTGTCACACATAGTAAATATTCAAGAAGTACTGTTGAACTTTTGCCTTCCAACAATTAGCACATTTAAAAAGTTAAATGCTAATCTCCTTTAATTTAGGGTAAAAATAAGTCTCAATCATTTTTCCATTTTATATCCATCAAAAACCCACACAAGACCATTTTTTAGATAACTCAGAGAAATCAAAGCGTTCCTCTTTAAGCATTTTTAAGTTTTTAGATGCTTATTCTGAAAGTTCTGAGACAAAATCAACTTTAATTTGTCACTAATTGACTCTATTGGATAAGAAAACTCATTTCTTTCCTCATTCAGCAGCATTTCTTGAACAAAGTGATAGCTTATAATTTCCTGAGGATGGGCATGAGGAATGAGAAGATAGATAAACTTATAAATAAATAATTATTTTCAGGTGATGGATGGTATTATGATAAAACAAAGCAAATTAAGGGACTAGAGAGTGATGCAGAGGAGCAAGGGGAGAGCCAATTTTGTTAGGATGATGAGAGAATTAATTTCTAAAGGGGATGACATTTAGGTAAAGACTTGAATGGCATGAATAAGTATAAAGGCCTTGAAACACAAATGAGTCTAACATTTGGAGGAGTAGGAAGAAGTTCAGTGTGGCTGGAGAGTGGTAAGGGAGGTAGGTAGGAGACAAGACTTGTAGCACTTTTGTGTGCCATGTTAAGGACCTAGACTTTATTATGGGTGTCATGGTAAGATATTGCAAGGATTTAAGAAGGGGAATGATATAATCTGATTTACATTTTAAGAGATCAGTTTGGCCATGTGTGGAAATTGCTGATAGAGTTTCTATCTGTTTCCCCTCTAAATCTCATGTTGAATTGTAATCCCCAATGTGGGAGGTGGGGCCTGGTTGGAGGTGATTGGATCATGGGGGTGGACTTCTCATGAATGGTTTAGCACCATCCGCTTGGAACTGTCCTTGGGAAAGTGAGTGAGTTCTCATGAGATCTGTTCATCTAAAAGTGTATGTCCCTTCCCCTCCCAACTCTCTCTCCTTTGCTTCTGCTCTGGCCATGTAGCCTACTAACTCCTCCTTTGCTATCCACCATGATTGGAAACTTCCTGAGGCCTCACCAGAAGCTGAGAAGATGTTGGTGCCATGCTTCCTCTACAGCCCACAGAGCCATGAGCCAATTAAACCTCTTTTCTTTATAAATTACTCAGTCTCTGGTATTAATTTACAGCAGTGCAAGAACAGCCTAGCACAATTGGAGAAGCAAGAGGGGAAGCCAAGTGATCAATTAGGAGGTGACTGAAATATTCCAGGTTGGTGGCTTATACTAAGTGGGAGGAGCAATGGAGGTGGTAAGAAATGGTAAGAATTCAGAAATATTTGAAGGAAGGTTAACATGACTTGCTGATACATTAGGGGTGGGGTATGAAATAAAAAGAGGAATTAAGGCCAATGCCTAGATTTTGACCTGAGTAATAGTGAACAGTGGCATTATTAATTGAAATGGGAAAAAACTCATGGTAAGAACTCAGTTCAAGAATTCTTGGCCGGGCGCGGTGGCTCAAGCCTGTAATCCCAGCACTTTGGGAGGCCGAAACGGGCGGATCACGAGGTCAAGAGATCGAGATCATCCTGGCTAACACAGTGAAACCCCGTCTCTACTAAAAAAAAATACAAAAAACTAGCCAGGCGAAGTGGTGGGCGCCTGTGGTCCCAGCTACTTGGGAGGCTGGGGCTGGAGAATGGTGTAAACCCGGGAGGCGGAGCTTGCAGTGAGCTGAGATCCGGCCACTGCACTCCAGCCTGGGCGACAGAGCGAGACTCCATCTCAACAACAACAACAAAAAAAGAATTCTCTTGGGATATGTTACCTCCATAGGATGTCACAAGGCTACATCTCAATTTGGAATAAAAAAGGGAAGAAATATTTGTCTTCATTAGTGTATAGAGTATGAAGCCACTCTTTATTAGTACTTCAAGTAACTCTAAGGAAAGTTACATCACTCAGAAAGACTTATGCTTACTCATCAGAAGGCAGCCCAAGTCTACCTATTTAGTTCCACCAGTAAATCCCTTCTAGGTTTTTAAGGACTAGGGCCTGTTATAGCAAATCCTATTTAATAACATCTGAGCCCTTTTCCCATTCACTGTGACCTCCCTCTTGTGCCTGGTTAATATGAATTCTCTAGGTTTGGTTATCCCATAGACTTGGTAAGTATTCGTCCTTTCCTGGTCCTTGGATCCCTGTTTCGTGGAGACTTCTTCCTCTAGGGTCCTGCCTCTTCTGGGATTATTATGTTCTGGTTTGGGAATTAAAGTCATATACCATAATGGTAATACTATGAGGCAATGTTCTAAAGAAATGAGGAGCTCCTAGTAGATCTGTGGATTTAGAAGTAGGAGCTCTATGTAAGAGAAACTGAAGCAGAACAGATGAGATTAAAGCTCAGTGGATATAAATCTGAAGAAAGGCTACTCACGGAGCTTAGAAGCTAGACTCTAGGAATCAGGGCAATGTAGTGGGTCATTTGACTATAAGGACAACATTTATCTAAATTACAGTACTACCATGAGAATAAGAAGACAACAAACTGGGAGATAATATTTGCAAAAGACATATCTGATAAAGGATTGTTACCCAAAAAATACAGAGAACTTTTAAAATCCAACCATAAGAGAACAACCCAATTGAAAAAAAGAGCCGAAGACCATAACAGACACACCACCAAAAAAAGATACACAGGTGATATTGTTTGGCTGTTTCCCCACCCAAATCTCACCTTGAATTGTAATAATGCCCACATGTGAAGGGTGGGGACAGGTGGAGGTAATTGAATCATGGGGGCAGTTTCCCCCATACTGTTCTTGTGGTAGTGAATAAGTCTCATAAGATATCATGGTTTTATAAATGGGAGTTCCCCTGAACAAGCCCTCTTGCCGGTTGCCATGTAAGACATGATTTAGCACCTTATTTGCCTACTGCCATGATGCTGAAGCCTCCCCAGCCATGTGGAACTATGAGTCAATTAAACCTCCCTTCTTTTTAAATTACCCAGTTTGGGTATATTTTTATTAGTAGTGTGGGAACAGACTAATACATTAAATTGGTACCGGTAGAGTGGGGTGCTGCTGTAAAAATACCCCAAAATGTGGAAGCGACTCTGGAACTGGGTAACAGGCAGAGGTTGGAACAGTTTAGAGGGCTCAGAAAAAGACAGGAAAATGTGAGAAAGTTTGGAACTTCCTAGAGACTTCTTGAATGGCTTTAACCAAAATGCTGGTAGTGATATGGACAATGAAGTCCAGGCTGAGGTGGTCTCAGATGGAGATTAGGAACTTGTTGGGAACTGGAGTAAAGGTGACTCTTGCTATGTTTTAGCAAAGAAACTGGTGATGCTTTGCCCCTGAACTAGAGAATTGTAGAACTTTCAACTTGAGAGAGATAATTTAGGTCATCTAGAGGAAGACATTTCTAAGCAGCAAAGTGTTCAAGAGGTGATTTGGGTGCTGTTAAAAACATTCAGTTTAATGTATTCACAAAGATGTGATTTGGAATTGGAACTCATGTTTAAAAGGAAAGCAGAGCATAAAAGTTTGGAAAATTTGCAGCCTATGTGATAGAAAAGAAAAACCCATTTTCTGAGGAAAAATTCAAGCTTACAGCAGAAATTTGCGTAAGTAATAAGGAGCCAAATGTTAATCACCAAGATAATGGAGAAAATGCCTCCAGGGCATGTCAGAGAACTTCGTGCAGCCCCTCCTACCACAGGACTGGAGGCCTAGGAGGAAAAAATGGCTTTATGGGCCAAGCCCAGGGCCTTGCTGCTTTGTGCAATCTTGTGACTTAGTGCTCTGTGCCCCAGCTGTAGGTTAAAGGGGCGAATATAAGTCTCATGAGATCTGATGGTTTTATAAATGAGAGTTCCCCTGAACAAGCTCTCTTGCCTGCTACCACGTAAGACGTGACTTTGCTCCTTATTCACCTTTTGCCATGATTGTGAGGCCTTCCCAGCCATGTGAAACTGTGAGTCAATTAAACCTCTTTCCTTTATAAATTAACCAGTTTTGCATGTGTCTTTATTAGCAGCATGAGAATAAACTAATACAGATAACAAATAAGCATATGAAAAGATGTTCTACATCATATGTCATTAGAGAAATGCAAATTAAAACAACATAAGATACCACTGCACACTTACTAGAATGGCCAAAATCCAGAACACTGACAACAGCAAATGCTGGTTAGGATGTGGAACAACAGGAACTCTCATTCACTACCGGTGGAATGCAAAATGATACAGTCACTTTGGAAGGCAGTTTAAAGTTTCTCACAAAACTAAACATAATCTTACCATATGGTCCAGCAATCATACTTCTTGGCATTTACCCAAAGGACTTGAAAAGGTATGTCCACACAAAAACCTTCACACAGGTGTTTATAGCAGCTTTATTCATAATTGCCAAAACTTGGAAGCAACCAAGGTATCCTTCAGTAGATGAATGGATAAATAAACTGGTTCATTCAAACAATAGCATATTATTTGGCACTAAAAGGAAATGAGTTATCAAGCCATGAGCAGACAAGAAGTAACCTTAATTGCTTCTTGCAAATTAATTACAACTGAAAGAAGCCAATCTAAAAAGGGAGAATACTGTGTGATTCCAACTATATGACAATCTGGAAAAGAAAAACTATGGAGAGAGTAAAAAGATCAGGGATTGTCAGGGTTTGGACACTGGAGGAGGGATAAATAGGTAGAGCACAGAGGATGTTAGGGCACTGAAAATACTCTGGATGATAATATAATGATGGGTACTTGTTATACTTTTGTCCAGACTCACAGACTATACAACAAAGAGTAAATCCAAATGTAAACTATGAACTTCAAGTTATAATGATGTGTCAGTGTAGGCTCACCCTTAGTAACAAATGAAGCACTCTGGTGGGGGATTTTGATTTTGATAGCAGGAGGCTATGCATGTGTGGAGGCAGGGCATATATAGGAAATCCCTGTACCTTACCCTCAATTTTGCTGTGAACCCAAAGCTGCTCTAGAAACCTGTCTTTAAAAAAATAAAGAATTTAAAAATTTTTAACAAAAAAAGAAATTAAAATATTAGATTTGGAGCTTAGAAAGGAAGAGCTTTTCTACAGACCCAGCTTGCTGAGAAAGCTCAATTTGGACTTGAAAGTGGAAAGAACCAGTAAGAAAGTGTGATTACACCAAGAGTGAGGCCCAAACATAGGACCTTCTGAATGGAAAGGAATAAAACAGAAAGTATTTAAAGAAGTTTATGTTCAAGCTCATTGAGTTATGGAAGGCCTATAGCAAACTTAACTTCAGTGTTATCCAAGTCTTAGAGAATATTATTCTTCCCTTTAAGGTCTTGGAAGGTTAGCTCAAATACTCATCATAAGACACATGGAAAGTTTCACTGCTCCATATATGTTTCTGCACTTTGTCAGGACACTTACGTTCTCATGGTCCTTTTTTATTTTAAGCTCTGCAGCTGCTAGAGAATTAAATAAAGGAGTTGTAAAAGAATATGGACTCCAGGGACAGATTGCATAGATTCAAATCTTCCTCCACCACTGATTAGCTGTGTGTCCCCAGGCAAATTACTTAACCTCTCTGTGCCTCAGTTTGCTCATTTGAAAACTAAGGTCTTCAAAGAGTTGTAATGAAGACTCTGTAAATCAATATATACAGAGCTCTTAAAGCTGGGCCTTGTGCATGTTTTTACTCAGTTTGTGATGGTCTTCCCATATCACATGTGCTTCCTTGATTTAATGCCTTTTTGTTTCTCACCAAAACCTGCTCACACAAGGTGTGTAGCAGGCTTTACTGGAGCAACACTGTCCAATAGAAATATAATATGAACTACATATGTAATTTGAAATATTATAGTAGCCACATTTTTAAAAAGTGAAATTAATTTTAACAGTATATTTTATTTAACCCAACATATCCAAAATATCATAATTAGTTGTGATCAATATAAAATATAATTATTAATGAGATTTGTTTTACAGTCTTTTTATTCAAATTAAGTCTTTAAAATCCAGTGTGTATTTTACATTTTGAGTACTTCTTAATTCTTTCTAGTCATATTTCAAGTACTTTATAGCCACCTGTAGCTAGTGGCTACCACATTGGACAATGCACTTCTAGAGTGACTGACAACTTTAAATTTAGTTATTAGATATTTTAATTTGCAAAAGTCTTTTCTCTGAGCAATTTTTAAAGGCTCCAACATTCTGTGGGACATCCTGGCATCTTATTGTCTGGCTAGTTTTTCTCTCTTCCCTCCCTGCACTCTCTGGAGCAAAAGAGAAAGAAATTAAATGGAAACAAATTTATTTTATTTGAATATGTAAAGTAAGTTGGCATTCTCTTTCAGCTCAAATCTCGGTCTCTGCTTGAAATACAGGCAATTCTTGATTTGCATGGGCACTGTGTGAACTCAAATTTGTGCATCTCTGAACTGTACTCACTTTGTACATATTTTCAGATAATGAAGGAAGGACTGCCTATAGTACTCTAAAATTTTGACTTTTTAGGCAAAGACTAACCTTATTGCTAGTCCTTCACTCTATGTGGTGAGTGGGTGGTAACCTCTGGGGTTTTTTTGTTGTGGTGGTGGTGGTGGTGGTGATTTAGGTTATCTATTTGTTATTTCTAACCTGAGGTTTCTGTGCATGGATTTAAATGTTATTGTTCCTATGTGTTG
Organism: Piliocolobus tephrosceles; assembly: GCF_002776525.5. Classification (NCBI taxonomy): domain Eukaryota; kingdom Metazoa; phylum Chordata; class Mammalia; order Primates; family Cercopithecidae; genus Piliocolobus; species Piliocolobus tephrosceles. The sequence goes on along the minus strand of NC_045440.1, from coordinate 112,608,160 downwards.
ATTTAGTGTGTTTTGTATTGCTGGAGAAGCACTAGAAAAAGGATTTCATTCTGAAGGAAAATAGTTAAATTCTTCAAGTTTCAGAGAAATGTTCCTTTTCTCCTAGAATGAAGGTTGCAGAAAGTTGCCCAACCAGTAGTGATGAGTCCCGTTTAGACTTCCTTAGGTTTGCCAATTTTATCACTTCTTCTTTTCAAAGGGAACTTAAGACTGTAGAACTAATTTAAAAATCTTTATTTTTATACCTGAGATACGTTTTTAAATGTCATATATTTTAATCAAGAATACTTAAGAGATGCTTAAAAAGACAACGAATGATCAATCAATCAAGTTAACAGTAGTCCCATACTAACAGCTTTTGCATTTAATGGGGGCACCAAAAGATGTAATCTTAAAGTGAGTGACAGCATTCTAATTATCATACTAAATAGATCTTTGATAAGGCAAAAACTAACTCTATTACAAATGTGTTTCTTTTCTACAGGATTCATAATTGTACCTATCCTGAACATTTTTGTGGCCAGGCTAATTTGTCCCCTTGGTTCAGATAGAGAATAAAAGATGAGCTAGAATTTTTAATATCAGAAAATCCAATGAATCTCATGCTTTGACACATTCCTAGCCCAGTGAAAATTTATGGCCTCGGTGATTACCCTGAGGAATTCATAATCCTACTTTGCTTTTTGAGTTATCAAAGAAAAATTAAATGGTATTTCTTATGTTTCTTATAAGTAATACTTTGAGATTTTTATAGTTCTTTTAAAATTATTAATCCATGCATATTGCACATATTATATTTCTCTGGAATGGATGATTGGATAACTAGATGAGTCCACTCTGTTATCATAATATGTAATCAAGTTTGTTGTCAAAATAAGAAGATTATAATTGAGAGAGCTTATTTTAAAACAACAATATTCTTATTATAACAGAAAGTGAAAATGTGATTTTAAGATTTATAATTGAGGATTTGGGGGAGAAAATATTTCTGGAGGGAGTACTTTATTGTTGCTGTTGTTATACTCATTATCTCAATTTCCTCATTTTCTCCCCCTCACACATTCATCTGAGCCTCAAATGTGAAAGAATCCATTTGAGATAAAGAGAATAACAGGGCCTACTGTGCTCTGACATTTTAGCAGAAATCCACAGGGAAGCTACATGGTTAAACATTTTTCCCTTGAAGAGCTTTTTCAGGTTCTTTCCTTCTGTGATCCTCACTATGTAAACAATTCCTAATCAATAGCTCCAGCTCTGACAGTTCTCATGGGCTGAAGTTCTTCATTCTCAGCTGCCCAGTGAAGATTTCCATTTGGATGTTCAGTGGCCACATTAAAGATCAACATGTCTACAGTTGAATTCTCATCCTTTCAACCTAACATCTCAATGGTACCATGATCCAGCTTACCTGGACTTGAAATTGCAATTTAATCTCTGAATGCTTCATTTTCTTTCTCATATCTATCCTCTAGTCAGTTGATCCTGTTGTGTCTTTGCAAAGTCTTTAGCGACTTCCTGTTCATGCTGCCATCATTCTAGTTGCAGCTCCTGTCTCACATGTGAACGACAGTAATTTCTCACCTGGTCTTCTTGTATCATGTGTTTTCCTCTTCCAGCCTGTTCTATAACTGCCACCAAAGTTAATATCCTAAAATAATCAAGGTAGAATGAAGGCAATTTGAGACTAGCAAGGGTAATCCAGGACCAGAAAGGGTCTGGCTGATCAAGGTTTTAGGGCAGCAAGGTGAGTGGTCAAGTTTGAAGAGGCACAGATTGGATGTAAAGATCAGTGGCTTTTATTGGCTAAGCAGGAAAGAAGTTAAAATTGAAAAGATTCTGCTGAGTCTGAAAGGATCATGGTCAGACTCACTTAAGTTCTGGAAAAGGAGGCCATTGGGTCTTGATGTTAGAAGTATTACAAGTGACCAAGAAAAATAGCTGTTGTATCACAGACGGCTAGCTCCCTCAAGGCTGGAGCTATCTGGGAAAGATCTTGGCGTTCTTCCCTCTTATCTAAGGCAGTGCCTCCCACACACAGAGAGCTATCATCCCATAGCAGAGAGTGTTTGTCTTAGCCCTGTTTAATTCTCCCAGCTGGCACTGGATCACCCCAGATCTACTGTTCATAACCATTACCAGAAAGCAGTGAGAGGTATTGGCATGAATTTTGCCCATAGACAGACTAACTCTACTAATTTTACCTAGAAGCCATCCTATAGGTGGGAATTTCCAGTTAACACCTTTCAGTAGCTTCCTGTTAACAACCAGATGAAATTTAAACTCCTTATCTCAGCATTCCAGCCTCTTTGGAAACGGATCCAACCTAACTCTCTAGCTGTTAATTTGGCTCTACGTTAGCTACTACTTTTGCCTAAATGCTTGCCTACTCTGCTTTGTCTGTCAAGGCTTATCATGTTGACAGAAAGTCAGACTGCATGGATTGAAATATTTATTTTCTTTACTGTTAACTAGCTGTGTCATGTGGGAAAATTACTTAACCTGTTTAGTGGTAATTGACTCATCTGTAAGAAAGAAATGATAATATTATCTACTTTGTAGATTTTTTGTACTGAGACAACAAATAAAAATATTAATTATATTATATTATAATATTACATATACATATGTTAAATATAATATTTATATTATAAATATTAAATTTCTAGGACTCAGTAATAATGTTAAGCCTTTATTGCCCAAGTCTCACTTATCTTTCAGAGTCCAAGTAAACACTACTAGATAATATAACGTGCTGATTAACAGTATGGGCCACGGGTTTGCCTCCTAGCTCTGCTGCTTAAGCTAGCTATGTAACCTTGTGCAAGTTTTTTTACCACTGTAAATGGTGATAACAGTATGTATTACACAGGATGGATTATGAAAACTAAATAAAGTACTTGTGAGACATTGTGCATAGTGCTTGACACATAGTAAACATGTGATCTTAGTATTTTACCTTATAAATGAGATCAAGCTTTCTTAGTATACTGTGGCTTATAAGATTTGCAAACTGTGGACTCTGGGTTTACCATTCTAAAACTATGTTGTCTTTTCAACTTTCTGTATTGTTGATTTCATGGTGTTTTTAAAAACTCTGTGACATGATTTACTTTTCATATGTTAAAATATTGTCTCCCTAACTTGTCATCCCCCAGGGGCTGGACTAATTTTTACATTGTATTTATCTCTTCCAAAATGCTCAAGGCAGTACCTTTCACATAGTAGACCTACATAAGTACACAGTGCAGATTTGGTTAATGAACATGGTAAATTTGAAGGGCAGGTTAGGTTGCTAGTGTTAAATAAAATCTATGGAGGTCATTGATTTGGACTGAACTTCTACTCTAGATTCCAGTAGATGAACCGGAATGGAGTCACTCATGCTAAGTTCCATGTCATCAAGCTGTTTGCTTGTAGGACCTGACCCTCCAAGAAGTTTGGAGAGAAATAATAGCCAAATCCCATTAAGCCAACAAGATTTTGTTTATACTCCTGCAAGGGAAATAACCCGATGATAACCAATCCACTTTTTGCGCTATACTGTTTACTTGTTCCTGCTAAAGCTGCCTTATAAAAGCCCATTGTTCTGCCTTACCCAGTGGAGCACCTTTCTGTTTTGTAAACTGAATTCTGCCTGGTTCATGAATCACAAAATCCAATTAGATATTTAAAACTTAACTTGTGGAAATTTTGTTATTTGATACCCAAAATTCTATCAAGATATACACAGATCCTTAAAAGAAGATATTTTCTTTAAACAAAATTCTGGTTATAAAAATTAATTATAAAATGACATTTATTTAGAAAGCCATTTATCTCTAAAATGTAACTCATGTTATTTCTACCTATTGCAATGTATATTTTAAAGTATACTATCAAAATGATGGATGTTAAGTATTATCCCTTTAAAACATGGTCAGGTTTGAGGCACTGCAGAGAATATGTGTGTTGCCAAAAAACTAAGTTTAAGACATATCTAGTTATTAATCTACAGTAGGAGCAGGTCTCCTAAGTGGTGGAAGCATGGCTGAGACTGAAGTAAAAATCACTACCTTTATCTTCTATTTTATTTAAGTTACTTAGAAGTTTTTAAATGTTAAAGTATTTAGGAATTCCAGTTTGCTATGTAATTATTCTTGTGTCTTTTACCTGTTTATTCATATCAATATTTATTTTCAATGAGGTGAATACCAACAATGTAAATAGTATATGGAAGGAGAGACTTCACATTTATTAGATTTATCTCGACTAAGGACTTTATATACATTAAATTATTTTATTAAAATACTTAGATGTAACGCATAGAAAAAGTGCTGGAGAAATTCTGGCTGTTATCTCCATAATAATTTTTCAGTTTACTATGGAAAATGTAGGGAAAATCTGTGTCTTTAGAAAGGATTGGTGTGTACATGTTAGAGTCTTGAAGAAAAGACCTTTGGTGAATATTGTGAATTATTAGCTTATGTACTTTTCTCTACACAGTTGCTTACATGCAATGGTTCTTCCCCCACCATAGACAGCTAGAAGAATCCATATTCACTGCTGGAAGAAGAGGTAGCCATAGGACAGGAGAACAATAGAAGTGACTTTTTGTCATTTGACATCAAAAGTGGAGATTTTACCATGAACGTAAATTTGGAAGAATATTTTCCAAGCCAAACCTATTCCCCCTTCCCAGAGGCTGTAAAATATCCCTGACACAGAATGTTTAAGAAAGTTAGAAATAGAGATATAAAATTAGGTACAGATGAATGTCCCAGATAAGAGGCTTGAATGCTGCACTTCACATTCCCCACTCTTCACCTCTCATCCCCCACAGGTAGGAAGCAGAATGGTAGAACTCCAGATAGACCTACAGGATCCCTTCCGTGGAGTCCCATGCAAGAGATACCCATCCATCACTTTCTGTGTATAACCTGAAAAAGACATTCATTCTCAAGGAGTACTCCCTCACTCAGTTCCTATACTCAGTATGGCTCAAGAGAGGCAGAATGGAGAGGGCAGTGTGGTATATCTTTGTCAAAAGTTTCCAAGGTAGACCTATCCAATTTACTGCTACCTAGAGCAGTAGAACTAGAGAACTGCAAAATGTTTCCATGTCTCTCACATGTAAGTGGAAATGTCTGAGTAAGAGTCAGAGGACCTAAAGGAGCCTCAATGTCAGGACAAAAGTGTTACAACAGCAAAGATGAAAAGGGATCTGGATGCCTCATAAATTATGAGTATGTTGGGATGTTGACTACTGAGAACCAGAGAGAATGATATTCATCTCAGCTGATAACAGCTTATGCAATGGAGAATGTCTTCATGTTACTTATACTAAGCAAGGACAGATGACAGCGCAGTACTAGGAAATACTTTGCTCTAAGTTTTGTGGATACATATTTCAGATAACTTTTTTTTTTTCCTCTCTGAATCTATTTTTCACAACCATCTCTCTACCCTGCTGTGTGCCTTAGAAGGCTGAATTGTATGGAGTACATCGTCAGGTTTCTTGACTTCGGGCATCCAGGGAAGTCTGTTCAGTTGAAATACTGGTAGGATATTGAAAGGAAGAGAATGAGATTGAGGGACTTTTTTGCTATTTCCCTGCCTGTGAGATTATTTCAGTCACTTGATGGAAGATCGCTGCTTCTGTAAGGGAATCCTCTCCATCATTCTCTTTGTCTCCAGGTTTCAGTAATCACTCCCTCACCTTGCTCCTCAGACCTAGGGCTGGTAATAATCTACTAGTAAGAGTTGTACCAGGCAATCGTGTGCATATAGTCTTTTGAATACTTCTTGGCCACATAAAAATGGGTGTTGGGCCTTTTCTTAGTCTGTTTTGTCTTTCCATAACAGAATACCTGAGACTGGATAAATTATAGTGAACAGAAATTTATTTCTCAGAGTTCTGGAGGCTTGGAAGTCCAAGATCAAGGCACAGGCAAGTTTGGTGTCTGATAAAAGCCCAGTCTCCATCTCCAAAATGCCAACTTGAATGCTGCATCCTCCAGAGGTAAGGAATCTTGTTCCTCACGTGGCAGAAGACCAGAGGGGAAAGAGAGAGTGAAAGCCAGCTCTCAAACCCTTGTTATAGTGCCATTAATCCATTCCTAAGAGCAGAGCTCTCATGACCTAACCACTTCCCATCAGCCTTCATCTGAGGGTTAAGTTTGCACTGAGGATTAAGTTTCAACATGAATTTTGAAGGGGACAAAACACTCAAACCATAGCAAGCCTGAAACACTTCTTTACCAGGAATTAAGAGTACTCACAGCTTGTGCTAAGCTTATTGCCTTTTGTGGGAATATTTTTCCCTGTTTCAGACTCAACATGTACTCCTTTGTCCTGCTTAATATCAGTGGGCCTCAGGCACAGTCCAGATTTCTGTGTTTTAGACCCAGTGGAAGAGCAGGAGGAGTCCTTCTACTGCAGCATGAAGTGGGGTATGTGCAGGTCCATTGCCCGTGAAGGCTGCAGAGAAGATCCGCTGGTCACAGGGGACTGACGCATTGCAAGGGGCTGGATTTTGTATTATCTTTTCTCTCCTCTGGCTTTGAGTAAATGCTGTATTACTTGAGCCTACTGCGCATGTTGTTCATTCTCAGTGACCTCAAATCACACACTGTTCTTTTTCCTGGGTGACACTTATCTGTCATGGCTGCACCACCTGGTCACTCAGTGAACAGTGAAACAACGTTCTGCTCCTTGCCTTAAAGTGGGATTCTAGAATTCAGTTGTTCACATATTTTAGGAATGGAAAGATAATTTTCTTGCTTAAGGGAATGACAGATGGGTAAATTGTAGCATACAGTGGCATCAGCATTACTCAATCATCACCAGTGATGGCAAGTGCCAGCAGATAAGGTGCAAGTAGAGGACAAGACATTGGGAGATCAGGAGGCGGAGTCATAACAACTTAGTTGTTATGTTGAAAATATTGATGATAAATCTTGTGGATTCATCTGGTTTCTTGTGATTGTCCTAGAAAACATACATTTGAAACAAGAGAAACTAGAAACTGTGATATAAAATTTAAAGCATGTGAAGAGCCAAAGTGCCTCCATGGTCACCTTGAAATAGTCCCTCATATGCTGTGGACATTGTTAGAGTGACTGCAATGAGAGAGACAGAAATACTTAGATTTTCCAGAAGATATTATCTAGTGACTGAACTACTGCTGGTCTCTGGAAGGATAAAATGCCACCTTAATTGATGGGTCAGATGGGTGGCTTATTCCATGAAAGGTGGAGTCTTGTCTTAAATTTATAATAAAATGAGGCTCATCCTTTGTTTATATCCCTTGGCCTGAAATATATTTACATATATATGTATATTTATATATGTATAATATGAATATATGTAAAATATACATGTTTTACATACATATTATATAAAGTAAATATATAAATGTAAAATATATTTACATTAATGTAAAATGTATGTATAATACACCATACATATGTTTTAAAATGTATACAAATGGAAGAATACCCACATTAGTTCCTTAATCTGTGGAGTACAGGCTATTACGGTAGGAAAGTCCAAGTAGAAGCTCCTGAAATTACTCTGCTCTACCCAGATAGTATTTAAAAGTGAAAGGCTATGCAAAGGCACATGAGTAATGGAAAGTGTCAGCAGCTTATTATAAAAACTTACTTAGATGGTAGTGCCAGTTGCAACTAAAGTTCCAAGTGTAGTATCTTTATTGGAATAATCACAATCCTAGAACTTGGTATGCAACTAATGACTTAGCAAATGCTTTTGGCTTCATCTTTATCACTAAAGAAAATCATAAACAGTATATGTTTATGCAGCAGGGTCAACAGTGTGTACTTAAGGTTTACTCTAGGGTTATGTCAATTATCTTGCCTTTCTCATAGTCCAAAGGGACCATGATTGTCTTGATATCCTACAGAACATTATGCTGGCTCCTTATATGGATGATATTATACTAAGTAGACTTTAACAGGAAGCACAAATGCAATCTTTATTCCTTAGTTGTATTTTGGTCTGAGTATTAGAAATTATCCTCTAAGAAAGTTCAGGTGTCTACCAGATATATGAAATTTCTGGAGGTCTCAGTATGTTGAGATATGCTTTCTGAAGTAAGAGACAGATTTCTGTACCTTGCATATGCACTAAAAACAAAGGAACAGAATATATATTGGAGCTCATTGGATTTTAGAGACAATGTGTACCTATCTATAGGCAATGTGTATTATATTTAGATATGCTGCACTGACCCATTTCCCCCAAACCTACCAGTTTTGATTGGAGACTGGAGCAGGAAAGAGCTCTGCTAAAATGCAAGCCACCAGTGACAAAGCTGTATTTGGACCTATGACACAGCAGACCCAATGGTGTTGCAAAAGCCTATGGCAGACAGAGAAGCTGTATGGAGCTGCTGGAGCCCCAACAGGAGAATCACAGTAGAGACCCCAGAGTTATGGAGTAAGGCCACAGCTTCTTCTGCTGACAAGTATTTTCCATTTTAAAAACAGTTCTGTCATAACTTTCCAGCAGATGTGGATCTGTAAGCAGGAATGCAATGAATTGAGTGTTGCCATTGTCTACTACAAATTCTTCTAAATGGACTGTTACCAGATATGGAGCAATGGCCGCATGAGTTATGTTGAAAGGTATAAATTTGCCCTGATAAATATATACATGTCATGGCAGCCTCTAGAATGAAACTGGAATAAGTCTGTGAAAAATAATTTGCCCTTGAAGCCTATATCTGATAAAGATAATATATGGCAAATGGAATGTAGAACTTCTTGATTTGACCTTGTATTTCAATGATTGCTGTGATATATGTATACATGTATATATAAATACATATATGTAAACATGTATATATATAAAAAAATATATATATATACACATGCATATCCTGTACATTTCCTTGATTTAAACTCCTATGAGATGTGACTTAATTGTTTCATGACTGAGGTGAAGGAAAGATAGCATGTTTACAGGAGAAAAAAGCCATTGACTTAGGAAGAGGAAAGACTGTCAATTTTCTGATTTGTGTGGGATATTAATGGTTTGACTTTCAGTATGTAAAAGCTAACTCTTTCAAGATTTCTCTAGAAGCTGGCAAGAGTTCCGGAATCAGTTATCATTTCTGTCTCACCTGCCAGAATAGTTTGGAGAAATTCAAGTCCTAGCACCTAGTTTCTTTTCTTACCTGATGTTTTTCCACCAGAACATCATATATTGTTATTTACCTTGAGTTGAGAAGTGATTTGCATTTACACCCATAAATTTGTTTATCCTTTTAACTTATGTAAAGTTTTGCACATAATTCAGAACTCTTTAAGGGAAACATTTTGTTTTTGATTGCTATTAAGAACATTAGGCCCCAGCAACACATCACTTTGTAAGAAAAAATATAAGTGCTACCTACAATAAATAGCAAAAACCAAAACAACAGCAAAGGGGGAAAAAACAAAAACAGCACAGTTCCTGCTTGTTACTGGGCTCTGGTAAAGACTGCAGCCTACTATGGAACATGATGTTACTATTTGCCCCAAACTACACATTAACTAGTATTATCAGATCTGCTGAATTATAAAATTGGACCAATATTACCAACATTTTACTATAAAATAGAAATGGCTAATAGATATTGGATCTAAGTTGACCCAGAGGCACAAAGAAACTGCATAAGCGGGTGTTCAGACTCATGTTCTCTTCTTCTGCTTTGCTGCTTCTCTCCCAACTGGTATCTTTTGCCTCAACAGAGAGTTTCTGTGGCTGATTTGTTGAGAAGGAAAGAAAGGTGGGCCTGGCCTACTCATGTATCTGCATGGTATACTGGCACCAGTCAGGAGTGGATGGCTGTTTCACTTTAGTCGACTTAAGAGAGACTCCAAAAGACAGTGGTGAAAGTGCATATCATGCCAACAGGCAGAACTTTAGGTGAGACATCTGGTTGCTCACTTTTTGTGTTAAGACAAAGAGCCTGAGTTACAGATCTGCAGTGATTTGTAGGCAAGGCCTAATGGGCTGGCCAGGTGGTCAGGGACTTAATAACACAAATGAAAGATTGAAGATAAGGAAGGATATGTAAATGTACCCCCTGGAATGGCTTCTTCCCCTTTCTGGAATGTTCTTGCCCATAATCTTCACATAACTAGGACTATGTTTAGGACCTCAGAGGTTCTCTTTGATGCCTGTTAACATTACCTTATCTAATAGTTCTGTCAAATGGAAAATAGTAAAAATCTCAAGATGACAAGACAACCAACCACTTTGGTCTTACAAATAACCCTTCCAAGTAAAAATCCCTTTGCAGCCAAGGTGCTTGCTAAGGGTAAAAGAAACATGAACTGGGTAGCGGAAGAAGGCAGTTTAGATCTCCTAACCAGCTACAGAGTGGGAACTGAGCACCTATATTTTATGTAAATTAACAACTTCATGATCTGTCTTTTCCCCTTGATTATCAACTATGAAAACTATTGGCGATATTTAATGTTTTAAATTTCAGGTGGTAGTGTAACCAAATTCATGCCAGCTTCTAATGGGAGTTTAGTCACCTGGATTGAAGATAAGAAGTTTCAAATGGGATGAAGGAAAAGAATGAGTGCTGAAGGGCAAAAGCAGTGGGCTTTAAGGGATATCTTCTAGTTTTTCTTCCAAAACCATATCCTTTTGCTCCCTGCTTTATATCTGCGGAGAGGGACCTGTGCAGATTACATCCACGGCTAGAGCTGTAAGTAACAGAGTTCAAATTCATTTTATCCACCATATCTTCAGTTGCTTCCTTTGAACAAAGATGCCTCTGCTCCATCAGCTCAAGGATTGGAGACCCAATTTTGTAATGGTGGAGCAACTGCAGTGTCTAGCAGCAGTGAAAGCATCTAGTGGCAGACCTGGTAAGGTACTGTGTTGGTTTCAGGCAGTTGTGCTGGGCAGCTATGTCTGGTGATGATGGCCTGAATTATTCTTCCTGACGTTTAGCCCTCAGAGCCTCCTTGGTTCCAGCCCAATTTCCCAACCTGCTTTCCAGCTTTCTATAAATTATCTGAGCTGCTATCTTTCAAATTGGATCCAATTATCCATTTTTTGTTTTAGACTATGAGATACAATTTCTATCTAGTGGATGAAGAAGCAGTGTCAATAAACAAATAAGCCAAACAAACATTAGAAAATGACAATTGTGTATAGAAGATTGAAACAGGGTTATTGAGAGGTTGTTTTATGTTTGTTGTTCTGGGAAGACCTCAGTGTGGAGATGACATTTTAGATGAGATCTGAAAGACAGGAAGGAACCAACTGCATGAAGATTATGGGGAAGAATGTTTCACAAGGAGGAAGTACCTTCTGCCAAAGCCCCAAAGTGGGAAACAAATCAGCATGTTTATGGAACTAAAGATAGAGTAACAGGGTCAGAGAAATTAGAAACGGTAGGGACGGCAGGACTACAGAGCTTTGTAGGCCATGGTGAAGAGTTATTCTAAGTGTGATGGGGAAAGAGAGGAACATTTTAAGTGGAAGAGTGATGTGATTGCATTTACTCTTCCCCTCTGTTCTTCCTGGCTATCACAGCTCTGCTAAGAGGTATCTCTCCTTAACTACAGTTCTTGTGGAGCAACCCCTCCTCACAGCTCCTCACGGTTCTAACTCTCATGGAGCTCTGGATGCGTAACTTTTCCTCTTCCTCTTTCAGGCCTAGGAGAGAGAACAGTTTTCTGCTGTTGCCAGTCTTTGGGAGTCTTAATATCATTTGTGGATTCCCTTGAACCTGCCTGCTCCTCTATGAATAATTCCTTCATTAAAGTTTATTAAAGCCTTCTGAGTAGTATCCATTAGACACTACTAGTTAATTGATAGAAAGTGGGAGAACAGGTTGGAATATTGGGTTGGTACCAAGGAGGCTCTGAGGGCTAAAAATCAGGAAGAATAAGCCAGGTCATCATTACCAGACACGGTGCAATCACATCCTGTAAATGCAACATGATGTGATTGCATTTACCTGGCTTGGGCTACTGTGTAGAGACTGGATTGGAAGCAGGTGGGAGTGGAAACAAGGAGACTATATGAATTAGGGTCATGATCTAATGAACATTACTCAGAAGGCTTTAATAAATTTTAATGAAGAATTATTACAGCAGAGTAGGCAGGTTCAAGGGAACCCACAAATGATATTGAGGCTCCCAAAGACTGACAACAGCAGAAAGCTGTTATGTCTCCTAGGCCTGAAGGAGGAAGGGGGTGAAATTATGCATCCAGAGCCCCATGAGAGTTAGAACTGTGAGGAGGGGTTGCCCTACAAGGAATGTAGTTAGGAAGAGACATACCTCTTGCCAGAGCTCTGGTGCCTGGGAAGAACAGAGGGGAAGAAATATCTTGACTTTTATTCTTCACTTCTTGACTGTATTAGTCTATTCTTACACTGCTGTGAAGAAATACCCACGACTGAGTAATTTATAAAGGAAAGAGGTTTAATCGACTCACAGTTCTGTATTGCTGCGGAAGCCTCAGGAGATTTACGATCATGGTGGCAAGCAAAGAAGTAGGCACCTTCTTCACAGGGCAGTAGGACAGAGTGAGTGCAAGCAGGGGAAATGCCACATGCTTGTAAAATCATCAGATCTCATGAGACTCATTCACTATCTTGAGAACAGCATGGGCGAAACTGCCCCCAAGATCCAATTCCCTCTACCTGGTCCTGCCCTTAATACTTGAGAATTATGGGGATTACAATTCAAGATGAGATTTTGGGTGGGGACACAACCAAACCACATCACTGACTTCCTGCTGGTGCCTCCTTTCAGCCACACTGACCCAGAATCTGACCAGCAAGGGAGTCTGAATGAGGCAGCCTGTAAAGTCAGACTTCTGGGACGCAGAGAAGGACGCACAAAAGATTGAGACTGGATCTGAAGGAGGTAGTGGGGATAATAAACAGAAAATAACTAGCAGGGACCAGTTAGAGTTTGTTGCAGCAGTCTAAAATAGAATGACAGTAGCTTTTTTCTCTCAGGGCCTTCTAATTAGTGACAATAAAGAGAAGTAGACAAATTAAAAATATTACCTGGAGATAGAAACAATGGGACTTACTCACTGATTAGATATGAGGGTGCTGAGGGAAAGAAAGGAATAAAAAATGATTAACCAATACTGTGTTACTATGAAATATGAGCCCACTAGGGAACACTTCGTGGGCTAGCTAAACATTTTCCATAGCAATGGGCATTCCAGGGGTTTTCAGAGTGCAATTGCTTAAATTAGAGGCACTGAATATCCAATAAGAATTTCTTAGAAAGAGCATTAGCTCATGTGGCAAAGCAGGGTAGTACAGCTCCTTCCTCAGAGGATTTAAAGATGATGCTGAGATTTTTAGCTCAAACCGGAGTATTAGATTTAACACATTTCATCATAATTGTATGAATATGTTTCTCTTACTAGCTGATTAAGGGCAGACACTAAGTCTCATTTATTATTTTCTGTCTAGTTCTTAACCCACAGTTAGGGAACATAAAGTAGGAATGGAATAAATGCTAAATAAATGATCCCATGTTTAATTCAAATAACAACAACAACCATAATAAAAACAACTATCCCTATCTAGCAGTAAATGCAAGTAGTAGAAACCTTCTAAATATCACTTTCTCTTTTTCTTATTTATATTTTCTCCTTTTTCATTACTTCTATCTGTGTAAATCTTTTTTAGGTGTAAACATGATTGAATGTGGTAGAAGAGAAGAAAATTAGATATTAGATGTAGGAGTAGGAGTTTGTTTTTCCTTTTACAGAACTTTTTTTGTTTTGCTAGTATGCTTTCTTCTTTTGACAGAATAAGATAAAAGGCAATAAAGATGGGGAGGAGGGAGAAAAGAGCAGTGAAGTGGAAGTTTAATCTGAGGGTATAGAGAGGAGAAAAATGAAGATGGGAAAAACCTGGGACAAAGAGCTGAGATGAGAATAAAAGCAACCCAAGAGGATGCGAGGGCCTGGCAAAGTTAGGTTATGCAAACCTTCTCTTCCTGTCTTTCACTTCCCATGAGCCTGTTCCTTTTGCTGCTGGCATACATACATATACACCCTCAAAACACAATTTGAACATGATTTCCTTAATGGAAAAAGAGGCTCGGGCTCATACAGGTAGCATAATCTGGATGAAATGACTAAGTCAGAACTAGCGGCCTTTCAATTTTGGTTTCATAGCTTCAATTTAAATGCTCCTGCAGAGAATAACTCTTGAAAAAAAAAAAGAAAAGAAAAGAAAAACCACCTGAAACAGAAACTTACCAGAAGAAAACAAAAGAAATAAACTACTGAATAACCTTTCAAAAGCATCTTTGAAAAGTGAGAACATGTAATGCCTTCCTAATTCATTAATTTGGGCAAAAGCTCTGGATAAACTTACATCAATTATTGCAAGGCGTTCTCTATTCTTACTGCATTTTAAAAACAGTCTTCCCCTAAAAGTTATGAATTATACAAAAGCTTTAGGAGGAATTTTAGTACTCCTTTACTCAAAGTAAATGGCGGTAAATTTCCTTTTATTCTTAGCTCTTAGTTTGTATTTATTTATAAGTCATTGTGATCACGTATACTCATCTTTATAATACACTAATTGTTTTTAAATGGGATTTTTATTCTGATTTTAAAACAATACATCCTCATTGGAGAATATTTGGAAATGTAGCATACAAAGTAAGTCATATTATCATTGTTCCATTTTGATATAAACTCTAGGTATTATTACATATAAAATAAATTTTAAGATATTAGTTTATATATAATAAAATTAACCAATTTAAGTATATTAATTCAGTAAATTTTGTCAAATGTATAGTCATGTAGTTACCACCAGCACAATCTTGATATAGAACATTTCTATCACCTAAAAATCTCCCTTTTTCCCCTTTGTAATCAATCCCTTGCCCCTACTTCTACCCCCTGGCAACCACTGATCTGCTTTTTGTCACTTTCGTTTTGCCTTTTCTAGAATTACAAATAATCAGAATCAGATATAGTCTTTTGTGTCCAGCTTCTTTCACTTAACATAATACTTTTGAGGTATTGATATTGTTACATGTATTAGTCGTTAGTTCCTGTTTTATTGTTCAGTAGTATTTGCATTGTATGATCATACCACCGTTTGTTAATTCACTTATCAGTTGATGGACATTTGAGTTATTTTCAGTTTTCTTTTGCTGTTATGAATAAAGTTGCTATGAACCTATGTATATAAATAAATAAATAAATAAATAAACAAACAAACAAATGCTCCTGCTGTGCTTCATGAGGTCTAAATATAGTCAAGATGTGTGTTGCATAGCTTCTCAGTTATTAAGTTTAGATTTGTTCCCACGAAGCTATGTTACCAGCTTCCTCCCTGGGTACTCTGTAGAGAGATGTATTTAGTGTATGGGGGAGCGGAGAGAGACATGCAAGATGTGGAGGTATGACGGTCATATACAACTTGAACTCCTATGAACCACAACCAGAGAGAAATCCTTTTTCTCCCACAAGTGTTTATTTCTTCCACTATAAAAAATAAAAGCAAAAAGGATACTTACAATTCATGTAATAATGCTAGTGGCCATATTGTTTGGCATTCAGTTGTTGCAGAAAAAATAAATTATTCTAGCTATGTAGCAAACCCACTCTCGCTAATTTATATAAGAAGGTATTTATTCTAGGTTATTAAATGGCTTATGAAATTGTTGGGTGGGATGAAGCAACAAATTCTACGTTGAGTTTTCAGGAATGAATCCCAAAGCCACATGCAAAATTGGACCTTTAAAAATGTTGCTGCCGAACTAAAAACCAAACACTGCATGTTCTCACTTATAAGTGGGAGCTGAATGATGAGAACACATGAACACATGGAGAGAAACAACACACAATGAGGCCTGTTGGTGGAATGGTGGGGTAAGGGAGGCCATTAGGAAGACTAGCTAATGGATTCTGGGCTTCCTACCTAGACGATGGGATGATCTGGGCAGCAAACACCATGGCATGCATTTACTTATGTAACAAACCTGCATATCCTGCACATGTATCCCTGAACTTAAAATAAAACTTGAGGAAAAAAAATTAAAGAAAAAACTCCGTATAATTCATTAACTATAAAAGAGAACTAAAAATAATTGCACAAATAGTGTCTATCTTGATGTGTAAGTGCTCAGGTAAAATGACGATGGAAGATGTAATGAAGTCACCCAATGAGCAATCTACTTATAGAATCCCCATGAATGGGACAGCTAAAAGGCCCACCTACGAAGATGTGTTGTTTCATAATTCAAATATCGAGAGTGGCCTTGCCATCCATGTCACAGTGTCCCAAAATGGTGGGCAACTTGGTAAAATTCCCAGCAAAACAAAGTACAATCTTTGCCCAGTTTACTAGATAATTGCATCCCTGGAAAAATCAACATGTCTTAACACCACCCTGAAATATCTCATGTTTATATGTGAAATGGAGTTATGTTATACTGATGATTGGAAGCAGATTTTTTTGTCTATGTGAATGCCCAGAGGACAATAAACAGGGTGAGAAATGGGAACATGACTTCATTGTTCAAGACCATCTTGTGCATTGCAGGACACTTGTCACCTTCTCCTGAGCCCACTAAATGCCAGTAGTCTCCCCACACGCCATCACTGTGACAACTAAAAACCCTCATGCCAATATCCAGATTGCCTCACCTCCATGAGTCTAGACTGTGGGAGTTACCTCCAAAAGAACCAAAACAAGAAATAGTTAAAAGAGGTTGCCTCTGGAAAGGAGGCCACTGTCTAGGAGGGAGGGCTGAGGGACTCTTGTTTTTTATCATGTTTTTTAGCACTTGTGTTCTTTTTAATTTTTACCAAGTGTATGCGTTACATATACATATAAATTTTATTCAAAAGCTAGCAGAATGTAAGAAATAACTAAGATCAGAGCAGAACTGAAGGAGATAGAGACACAAAAAACCCTCCAAAAAATCAATGAATCCAGGAGCTGATTTTTTGAAAAGATCAACAAAATTGATAGAACGCTAGCAAGACTAATAAAGGAGAAAAGAGAAAAGAATCAAATAGATGCAATAAAAAATGATAAAGGGACTATCACCACCAACCCCACAGAAATGCAAACTACTATCAGAGAATACTATAAACACCTCTATGCAAATAAACTAGAAAACCTAGAAGAAATGGATAATTTCCTGGACACTTACACTCTCCCAAGACTAAACCAGGAAGAAATTGAATCCCTGAATAGACCAATAGCAGGCTCTGAAATTAAGGCAATAATTAATAGCTTACCAACCAAAAAAATCCAGGACCAGATTCACAGTCGAATTCTACCAGAGGTATAAGGAGGAGCTGGTACCATTCCTTCTGAAATTATTCCAATCAATAGTAAAAGAGGGAATCCTCCCTAACTCATTTTATGAGGCCAACATCATCCTGATACCAAAGCCTGGCAGAGAAACAATAAAAAAGAGAATTTAGACCAATATCCCTGATGAGCATCGATGCAAAAATCCTCAGTAAAATACTGGCAAACCAAATCCAGCAGCACATCAAAAAGCTTATCCACATGATCAAGTGGGATTCATCCCTGGGATGCAAGGCTGGTTCAACATTCGCAAATCAATAAATGTAATCCAGCATGTAAACAGAACTAAAGACAAAAACCACATGATTATCTCAATAGATGCAGAAAAGGCCTTTGATGAAATTCAACAGCCCTTCATGCTAAAAACGCTCAATAAATTTGGTATCGATGGAACGTATCTCAAAATAATAAGAGCTATTTATGACAAACCCACAGCCAATATCATACTGAATGGGCAAAAACTGGAAGCATTCCCTTTGAAAACTGGCACAAGACAGGGATGCCCTCTCTCACCACTCCTATTCAACATAGTGTTGGAAGTTCTAGCTAGGGCAATCAGGCAAGAGAAAGAAATCAATTCAGTTAGGAAAAGAAGAAGTCAAATTGTCCCTGTTTGCAGATGACATGATTGTATATTTAGAAAACCCTATTGTCTCAGCCCAAAATCTCCTTAAGCTGATAAACAACTTCAGCAAAGTCTCAGGATACAAAATTAATGTGCAAAAATCACAAGCATTCTTATACACCAGTAACAGACAAACAAAGAGCCAAATCATGAATGAACTCCCATTCACAATAGCTTCAAAGAGAATGAAATACCTAGGAAACCAACTTACAAGGGATGTAAAGGACCTCTTCAAGGAGAACTACAAACCACTGCTCAGTGAAATAAAAGAGGACACAAACAAATGGAAGAACATACCATGCTCATGGATAGGAAGAATCAATATCGTGAAAATGGCCATACCGCCCAAGGTTATTTATAGATTCAATGCCATCTCCATTAAGCTACCAATGACTTTCTTCACAGAATTGGAAAAAAATTGCTTTAAAGTTCATATGGAACCAAAAAAGACTCCGCATTGCCAAGACAATCCTAAGCCAAAAAAACAAAGCTGGAGGCATCACGCTACCTGACTTCAAACTATACTACAAGGCTACAGTAACCAAAACAGCATGGTACTGGTACCAAAACAGAGATATAGATCAATGGAACAGAACAGAGCCCTCAGAAATAATACTACACATCTACAGCCATCTGATCTTTGACAAACCTGAGAAAAACAAGAAATGGGGAAAGGATTCCCTATTTAATAAATGGTGCTGGGAAAATTGGCTAGCTATAAGTAGAAAGCTGAAACTGGATCCTTTCCTTACTCCTTATACAAAAATTAATTCAAGATGGATTAAAGACTTAAATGTTAGGCCTAACACCATAAAAACCCTAGAAGAAAACCTAGGTAATACCATTCAGGACATAGGCATGGGCAAGACTTCATGTCTAAAACACCAAAAGCAATGGTAACAAAAGCCAAAATTGACAAGTGGGATCTAATTAAACTAAAGAGCTTCTTCACAGCAAAAGAAACTACCATTAGAGTGAACAGGCAACCTACAGAATGGGAGAAAATTTTTGCAATCTACTCATCTGACAAAGGGCTAATATCCAGAACCTATAAAGAACTCAATCAAATTTACAAGAAAAAAACAAACAACCCCATCAAAAAGTGGGCAAAGGATATGAACAGACACTTCTCAAAAGAAGACATTCATATAGCCAACAGATACATGAAAAAATGCTCATCATCACTCGCCATCAGAGAAATGCAAATCAAAACCACAATGAGATACCATCTCACACCAGTTAGCATGGCAATCATTAAAAAATCAGTAAACAACAGGTGTTGGAGAGGATGTGGAGAAATAGGAACACTTTTACACTGTTGGTGGGACTGTAAACTAGTTCAACCATTGTGGAAAACAGTGTGGTGATTCCTCAAGGATCTAGAACTAGAAATACCATTTGACCCAGCCATCCCATTACTGGGTATATACCCAAAGGATTATAAATCATGCTGCTATAAAGACACATGCACACGTATGTTTATTGCAGCACTATTCACAATAGCAAAGACTTGGAATCAACCCAAATGTCCATCAGTGACAGATTGGATTAAGAAAATGTGGCACATATACACTATGGAATACTATGCAGCCATAAAAAAGGATGAGTTCGTGTCCTTTGTAGGGACATGGATGCAGCTGGAAACCATCATTCTCAGCAAACTATCACAACAACAGAAAACCAAACACCGCATGTTCTAACTCTTGGGTGGGAATTGAACAATGAGATCACTTGGACACAGGAAGAGGAACATCACACACTGGGGCCTATTGTGGGGGAAGCAGGGGGATAGCATTAGGAGATATACCTAATGTAAATGATGAGTTAATGGGTGCAGCACACCAAAATGGCACATGTATACATATGTAACAAAACTGAACGTTGTGCACATGTACCCTAGAACTTAAAGTTTAATAATATTTTTTTTTAAAAATGAAGAAAATGTTGCTGCCTTTCCTATGGTCAGGAAGTTATTGGCTTCAGCCCAAATTACCATTGCCACAATCAGGCTGCCACTACAGTCAGGAAGCTGTTGTTACTGCTGCCAGAGTTAGAGCCATACCGCCTCTTATCATCTGTATCTGTACCTGTGAAATGGATGTGTAATATGTTGCCTTTCAATGTGCATGAAGGTAGTGACTGGACAATGAGACCTTTTCTAACACTGCCAATGAAAATACAAACGTCTCCACAATCTTAGTTGATCGTGTAAACAAAGGCAACAGCAAAGCAAAGGAGGAGACTGGCATCCTCCTCACTTTTGCCTTCTGAATTTTAGAAAAGTTCATCTTATTTCCAAAACTAAATCATGCTCAGGTCTTGGCAATGATTTCTTGGATTGGAATTATATCATCATCTCTACTGGGTCTCCTGCTTTCCAGTTATAGGTCTTGGACCTCTCAGCTTTATAAGTGTGAACCAATTTCTTATAGTAAATACATACATACACACACATTTCTTATATACTACTATAAATTATATTATAAGAATATATATTATATATAATATATTATATTGTGTATATTATATTATGAGGATGTATATTATGTTATGAGGATGAGCTCAGGGATTTGAATTCCCACATCAAGCACTACATTGATAACCTGAAAATTTCTGTTTATGTACTGCATATATATATATATATATTGCATATATTGTGTATAATACATATGCAATATATTATATATGCAAGTGTGTGTGTTCTGTTTCTCTGCAGTACTATTGGTCTGTTTCTCTGGAGAACCCTGACTAATGCAGATTTTGGAACTGAGAGTGGTTCCACAGATACAGAATTTTAAGGATGAGTTTTCAGAATTGTTTCTTGGGTTTCTGAAGTTGGCTCTCTGATCTGAATAGATTTAACGATGCCAATGACTCTATTTCCAGTAGTGAAGGGAGCACCGATAGTCCATGTCATGATCTGGCAATGGAAATATGTAAAATACCTGCATTAGATATTCTGAATCAACCACTTATAAGAAACAAGGTACTGAGTGATTATGTATATAATACTTTTGAACATCTTTTGAAATCTAAGATAATTACATTGTGTGATTATAATATCATGTAATATTACAGTGAGGTTGACTGGTTGCTACTAACATCAATGAATGAAGTGATGGAAGAAGAGGATAAGCTCAGGGATTTGAATTCCCACCTCAAGCACTACATTGATAACCTGAAATGTTCTGTTTATGTAGTGAAGGATACCATTATCTCTTGTAGCCACAGTGGTGGTTGCTGAAAATCAAATGCAGAATCTCACCATGTGATTGGCTGAATTACAACACAATTTAAATTCTCAGGCCGAAAGAGTGTCTACTGTTAAAGTGATCACATTGACTGGGGGAGAAGGGGTATCTTGTACATTGGAATGGAAATGTGTAGGAAGACTCTGATGATGCTGAGGACATTAAGCCTCAAAATTCTTTTTTTCTCTAAACTAGATGTAAAACTTTATTTTTGATAGATAAATTGATATCCGCCAACTGCCCTGAAATATATCAATAAAATAAATGAATTATTGGAGGGATAGATAGTGATAATGCAAGTATAGTATAAGATTAATGACAACATATGCCTCTAAATTCTTTATTTTCTTTTTCCCCTCTTTTTGAAACCAGGTCTCACTCTGTTGCCCAGGCTGGAGTGTAGTGGCATGATCTCAGCTCACTGCAACTTCTCCATCTCCTGGGTTTGAGTGATTCTCATGCCTCAGCTTCTTGAGTAGCCAGGACTACAGGCACCGGCCACCATGCCCAGCTAATTTTTGTATTTTTAGTAAAGGCAGTGTTTTGCCGTGTTGGCCAGGCTGGTCTCGAACTCCTGACCTCAGAGGCGATCCATCCACCTTGGCCTCCCAAAGTGCTGGGATTACAGGTGTGAGCCACCGTGCCTGGCACATAAGCCCCTAAATTCTGATGAGTCTTCTTTGCCAGTAAAAGAGATCCCCTCAACCTCAGCAGAGATGGTCTTTTCACGCTCAGTAGAATCAGCCTCCCCACCCTCAGTAGTAGTGGCTTACCCTTTACGTATGGAGATTATTACAATTCAAGGTGAGATTTGGGTGGGGACACAGCCAAACCATATTGGGGAGTAATTAGGTTCTGGTTTGACAGGGGCCAAGTAGCAATACTCAACTATCAAAGGCAAAGTGGATGTGGTTACTGCATTGAACTGCAGAGTCAAAGCAGCAATTGGAATAGTTTGACTTGCAGACCTATGGCATTGGCTAGTTGATCATGGTGTTCCTAGAAGTGAAATAGATAAGAAACTTCTAAAATTCTTGCTTGATCTGTATAAACAGAAAAGTTCTAGTCCAAGTGAAAAAAAGTCTAACCTGAATGATAATAACAAAGCCATAATCACTCAATTAATTTCCAGACTTGAGCCAGTTTACAGACCCTAAACTCCTTCAATGAAGGGGAGGTCCCTTTGAGGAAGGGCCCCAGTACACCACCAAAAATGTATACTGTTAATCTTTCTTCCAACTTTCTACAAAGGCACCTATAGCCTTTTAACTGTGCAATGGGGAAAAGGAAATAATCAGAACTCTTGGGGACTGCTGAACACTGGGTCTGAGCTGACACTAATTTCAAGGGATTCAAAACATTACTGTGCTCCACCAGAGTCAGGGCTTAGATCTGTCTCACAGTAGGCCAGTGGGTCTCTGAACCCATCCTGTGTTTTATTTTTTCAGTTCTGGAATGCATAAGTTAAATTGACATACTAAACAGCTGGTAGAATTTCCATCTTGGTTCCCTGACCTGTAGGGTGAGGACTATTATAGTGGGAAAGGCCAAGTGGAAGCCACTAGAACTGCCACTATGTAGCAAGAATGTAAACCTAAAGCAATGCCACATTCCCAGAGTGATTGCAGAGATTAGTCCCACCATCAAGGACTTGAGGGATAAATGGGTGGTGATTCCCATAACATCCCATTCAACTCAACTCTTGGTCTGTGTAGAATACAGACATAACTTGGAGAATGACAGTGAATTATTGCAGGCTTAACAAGATGGTGACTCCAATTGCAGCTACCACACCAAATGTGGTTTCATTGCTTAAGAAAATTAACACATCCACACCAGGTCCTAGGGGATAAATTTTTGCATCTGCATTCCCCCAACCCCCACTATAACCAAAAAGGAAACACAACACCTACTAAACTTCTTTGGATTTTGGGGGCAACATGTTTCTTGTTTGGGTGTGTTACTGTAGCCCATTTACTAAGTGACCCAAAAAGCTGCTAGTTTTGAGTGGGTTCCAGAACAAGACAACACCCTGCAACAGGTTCAGGCTGCTGTGCGAGTTGCTCTGCCACTGCGTCTATCTAATCCTGCAGATCCAATGGTGCTTGAAGTGTCAGTGGCAGATAGGAATGCACTTTGGAGTCTTTGGAAGGCTCTAAGATTTTGGAGCAAAGCCCTGCCATCTTCTGCAGATAACCACTTTTGAGAAAAAGCGGTTGGTTTAATATTGGACCTTAGTAGAGACTGAACACTTAAACATGGGCCATGAAGTTACCATGCAAACTAAGCTACTCATCATCATGAACTGGGTGTTATCTGACCCACCAAACCATGAAGTTGAGCATGCACAGGAGTACTCCATTGGCAAGTGGAAATAGCATATCCATGATCAGGCCCAAGCAGGCCCTGAGGGCACAAAAAAGTTACATGAGGAAGTGGCCCCCACTTCTGCTACATTGCCTTCTCTCTGTACCTTTGGGCCCATGGAGATTTCCCTATCATCTGTCGACAGAAGAAGAGAATACTTGGGCCTGATTTACAGATGATTCCGGAAAATACACAGGCATCCCTGAAGGACATTGGTGGAAGAAACCAGTGGGCAGAACTTTGAACAACACATTTGGTTGTTAACTTTGCTTGGAAGAGGAAGTGGCCAAATGCGTGTGTGCAACTATATATCAATTCACGGCCTGTGCCCAATGATTTTGTTGGATGGTCAGGGACTTGTAAAGAACATGATTGGAAAATTGATGAGAAAGAAATCTGGGGAAGAGGTGTGTGTATAGATCTTTCTAAATGAGCAAAAAATATGAAGATATTTGTGTTTTGTGTGAATGCTTACCAAAGGGTGACCTCGGCAGGGGAGGATTCTAATAATCAACTGGATAGGATGACCTGTTTTATGGATACCAGCAGCTTCTTTCTCCAGCCACCTCTGTCATCGCCGGTGGGCTCATGAACAAAGTGGCCATGTGGCAGGGATGGAAGTTATGCATGGGCTTAGTAACATAGACTTCCATTAACCTGGAATGATATGGCTACAACCACTGCTGAATGTCCAATATGCCAGCAGTGGAGATCCATAGTAAGTCACTGATAAGGTACCAGTTCCCAGAATGATCGCCTAGCTACTTGATGGCAGATTTGTTACATTAGGACTGCTTTCATTATGGAAGGGGTAGCATTTTGTTACCGGAATAGACACTTTGTATATAGATTTGTCTTCCTTATAAGCATTAATTCTGCCAAAACTATCATCAGTGGGCTTACATAATGCCTTATTCATCATTCTTTCTTCCTTCTTTCTCTCTTTGATGCTTTGCTTCCCTTTTAAACATGAGTTCCAATTTCAAATCATCTCTTTGTGAATGCATATGACTGTACGCCTTCAGAAAAATCCAGGTGACCTCTTGAATGCTTTACTGCTTAGAAATTTCTGCTGCCAGATACTGTAAATCATCTCTCTCAAGTTCAAAGTTATATAGATCTCTAAGGCAGGGACAGAAGGTGCCAATGTCTCTCCTAAAGCATAACATAAGTGACCTTTACTCCAGTTCCCAATAGGTTCCTCATCTCTGAGATCACCTCAGCCTGGACCTCATTGTCTGCATCACTATCAGCATTCAGCAAGTCTCTAAGAAGTTCCAAACTTTCTCAAATTCTCCTCTCTTTTTCTGAGCCCTCCAAACAGTTTCAAAGTCGTCTGTTACCCAGTTCCAAAGTCCCTTCCATATTTTCATGTTATCTTTATAGCAGTACCCCACTCTGCTGGTACCAATTTCCTGTATTATTCCGTTTTCACACTGCTATAAAGACATAACTGAAACTTAGTAATATATAAATAAAAAAGGTTTAATTGACTCACAGCTCCACATGGCTCAGAAAACAATCACAGAGGAAAGCAAAGGAGAAGCAAACACCTTCTTCCCAAGGTGGCGAGAGAGTGAAGGGGAAGTGCCACACTTTTAAACCATCGACTCTCATGAGAGCTCCCTCACTATCGTGAGAACAGCATATTTGATATCTTTTGAAGTGGCAGATGTTTAAATGTTTGTATTTTTCTACATAAAATTGAAAAAATCCTCTAATTTTTCTACAAAGTATCTGCACCTATAAAAAGAAGATATCAGATGCAATTGTAAATTGAAAGCTTGAACTGCCAATGTAAGAGCATGCTACATCGTTATCTCTATCAGTTGATATAACAAAGGAATAAAAATGTTATTTTATTATCTTTGTAAACTGAATTGAGATAAATACTGTGTTTGGGGACAACTATTTATTAAGTGTCAACCAGGCATTGTGCTTATCATTGGAGAGGAAGAGCTTAAAAGTCACCGTTTCTACCTCGAAAAGTTTTCATTCTGTAAGGGGAGACAGACTTGAAACCATCCAGATGAAATTCCTCTATTTTAAACATTTCTGCAAGGCTATGTGGCTACTTTGAATGTTTTTTGCACACTTACTTTGCCATCATTGTGCCTTTTTCTCAATATCTTGATTGCAAGTGATTTAATCTCATTGATCTAATTTTCAGTCCTAGGTTGATGGTTCAAAGAAGGAAAGGTTGCTAGAGGTTTGACTTCACAGTTCTTAGTGCTGTGAGATGGTTTCCTGACTTGTGTCAGGGTACTCCCCAGGGTTGTCACTTAAGGGTAGATTCAGAACTTTCCTTTGGCTGTACTCAGGCTGTGTTTGGTGTCAGGTGCTGAACACAGGGAGTACTGGAGAATAACAGAAGCATATTGTAAGTGTGGGGCTCAGATCTCAAAGAAGTTTGTGTGCATGTGCACATGAATATTTCTTGAACATTTCACCTTGGTTCCTTGGTTTCAATCTACTCGTAACTGTCTCTCAGCTACAAAATCAAATTTACTTAAAAACTGCTATTTGAAACTACAGGATTGACTGATTTGTTTATGAAAATCATAGCAATAACAACTACTCTTATGTGTTTCCTGTATGCCAGGCATTTTAAAGGCATTATTTTAGTCCTCTCAATAACCCTATTAAGACATGATTTTTTACCTGGGGAAACTGAGGCAGAGAAGGGTTTGGCCATTTGTTTCTGTTAATAAAGTTACAAATCTGCAGAGGCAAGAATTTGTGTACATAAAACATGCTTGCTCATGGATACCCACTAAATATTTATAGTTTTAAATGATGTCCCTTCTTGAATATTTTTAGTTTTATACTTATTTTTAATTTAGTAATTAATTTTTAATAAATTTTATTTTTAAGAAATTTTATATTTACAGAAAACATTCAGAGTAGAGAGAATACCTATAATCCCGTACCCAGATTTTTTATTATTATCGTCTTACCATTAAGATGGTACATTTGTTGCAATTAGCCAACATTGATGCATTATTATGAATTAAAGCCAATACTTTATTTAGATCTTCTTAGTTTTTACCTAATATCCTCTTTTGTTTGGGGATCCTATTTTAAATACCAAATCACACTTAATCATCACACTTCTTAGTTTTCTATTGGCTGTGACAATTTCTCAAACTTTCCCTTTTTTTCTTTCCTTTTTTTTTTTTTACAATTAGATATATTTTACTTGCTATGTAACATATATAAAAATAAAATTAACATGTAATTTCTATGTACTTATTTAAGCATTATTGGGGTATAATTTAGATACAAAAATGCGCACCATATTTAATGTATACATTTTGATGATTTTGGACAAATATATACACCCATAATACCATCACCACAATCAAGATATGTGTTTACATTGATTACCTGTGGTACGTGCACATAAACCTATCATCTCCAAAATGTCCTTGTGTTCTTTTGTGTGTTTGTGCTTGTGGTAAGAACATTTAATGAGCTTTATCCTCTTAAAGTGCACAACACCAAAGTGTTAACTATTAGTATTATGGTGTGTGGCAGAGTACCAGAAGTTATTCATTGTGCATAACTGAAACTTTGTACTCACTGATCAACAATTGGCTTTCCTGGTTTTTAATGACCTTGACAGTTTTGAGGACTATTGGTAGTGTTTTGTAGGATGCCCTTCCACTGAGATTTGTCTGATGTCTTTATTACACTAGGTAGTTAATTTTTTATTGTTATTTTTAATTTTTAAACATTAATTTAAGGAAATACAGAGATGCAATTTCTGAAAGATTTCAATATTAATATTTTAAACGAAACTGTTAAAATGCTCTCTTAATTGTATCTAATCCAATCTAAATACCCTAGTGATTTGATAGCCATCACCATTCATTTTAAAAATACAACAAACTTTTTTAATTGTAAGAAATTGAACATCATGTACTCCTTGAGTTCTACATTTTATTCTACTTTCCCCAGAGTTTTATGTTAAGAAAACATATTTTTATCTTTAAAATTATTTTATTGATTCCCCTATCACACTTGTTTTTAACAAAGCTATGTTTATAAATTTAAATTAAAATGTTTTATTATATTAAAACATATGTGCGGGACCATATTATCATTGCATTATGAGTATGCAATTTGATTAAAATAATATGATAATCATTAAACAAAGGTAATTTAATTAAGTACTTACTGAGATGAGTGGCACCTTTTTTCAATTAGTTAATGCAACTCTAGATGAATGTTACTCATTGCTTCAGTGAGATAGGGGAGGTTCAGCATCAATTCACATAGATAAATAGATGGGCATAGAATGGATTTTGTTATACTGATTTTCCTTAATTTTTTGAACACTCTCCAAGTTACATGACAACCATCTCAAAATGGTCTAGCATTAAAAAGCACATCTGATGATTTATTAACTGAATATTCTATTAGGTCCGCCTTCAGTTTTGTTGAGAGCAAAGAACTGAAAATCAATTCACTTGCAAAGATTTGCCACAGAGTTGTTGGAATCATTCATTTTCTTGATTTCTGGCAACTGTACCAGAAGTGCTTTACCAATACTTTTCAGATGGGTATTAATTATATTTGCTATTTTTGCATTTGGAGGCATATAGTTTACTCAATACACTCGAGAAAGAACTAGGACGTGAGGTAGTAATAACCTCTACATACCTTTGCCATACATTTGACAAAATGCTGTGTCTCCCATATTCTATATGCTTTAAACATATTTTATCAAACAACTTGGAAATTCAAATTCAGTTCATTCAATTAATAGAAAATTTCCATTCTATGACCAAATTAGCAAAGTCAACACTCATTAGTAAACCAGTCAACCAAATCAAGTATACTCATTAGAAAAAGTCTAGCTTTATTCTTTAATTCAAGTAAATGGATTAACATGTGTTTCACTTTCACTATTATGAAAGGCACTGAAAGCCAAATAATGGATTGCATCTTGTAAGATAGATCCCCCAAAACAGCTGAGTCTCATTTAAGATGATGTAGGATCTAAAACAATAAATGTTTTACTTTTTATGAATCATAAAACAACATATATAATATGTTTTAAAATTTCATGTTTAATAATGTAATATTATACAATACCCAGTATCTTATGTGATGGATAGCTAAAATAAGTAGCTGTGAAGTAAGGAGTATATAATAAATCAACCATGACATTCCTTTCCTAAATGAGTTTGTAGACATTCATTGACCTCTAGTATCATATCAGATTTTGAGAACGACATTAAACAAGTATATAAATATTCATAATATCATCAATTTTTTGACAAAATATATTTTCTATGAATTTTATGAAAAATGTTTTTATTGCTAAATTGACATGGCAGCTATCATGTAATTGCATACTATATAATAGAAAATAGAAGATATTAACTACTTTATAAAATAAACTAGTATATAATAATA
Organism: Piliocolobus tephrosceles; assembly: GCF_002776525.5. Taxonomy (NCBI): domain Eukaryota; kingdom Metazoa; phylum Chordata; class Mammalia; order Primates; family Cercopithecidae; genus Piliocolobus; species Piliocolobus tephrosceles. The sequence continues at coordinate 112,579,164 of NC_045440.1, read as the reverse complement.
TTTTAAGATCTGATTTGATAAATTACACTTTAATGACTTTGTTTAATAATGCATAATGAATCTAAAAGACATCACATAAAATCTTCATCTGTAGATGTAATTTCCACTAAAAGGAGAAAAAAAAATTGAATAGTCCTGGAAAATATAGTCTGTTTTTTTTTAAGAGTAAGTATTGTTTACTAAACTTTGGTTTTGTTTAAGTATATATCTACACACTATGTCAGTGAGAAACATTTCCCAACAGAAAATATACTCTTAAGAAGAGTTAGTGTCATTAAGCTGTAGTGTTTTGCAACAATGTGTCTTTCATTATGAATATTATAAATATCTAAAAAATTGCTGATTTTAGAAAAGGAGTTTTTAGGTTTTGATGTTTCTTGACAATGTTTTCTTCAATATTCTGTCCTCAAATTCTCCCTCAGGGGCAAGACATTCTTTGAAAAGGGTCTAAGGAAAGGAAAAGGTGAAGGCTGTCACTGTATATCTAATTTTAAAACATTTTCACAAGTGTCAATATACCCTGATTTCTAATGTTACATGCTTCAGTTTTGTCAGAAATACGGATAAGGCAGAGAAAAATGGAAGACAGGGTCTTGACATATCAACAAAAGAGGCTTTCCTGCATACATTACATTAATTACCTTTTGCTGATGCCCTAGATACTTTTATACCCTGGGATAATGGCATAATTAGATTCCAAATGAGTCATGGAGATGTCTTTCTTCTGTAAAATGGGAGAAGAGTCATTTTGAAAGGGAAAGGGGGGAAGATAATCTACCTGATGATGGGAAAAAGGGCATATGAAAGTTGAAAATCTGAAAATGAATGCTTTTAAAATTATAGCCAGTGTGATGACTACATCTACACCTGACCCATCCAAAATGTAGCTTTTTTTTTTTTCTGGCACAGAAATATTGTTATTTTGCCATTGCTTTCTCAGTATGATATTCAAACTCTGCTCTATTTCCTTCTCTGTATATTTTAACTTCATCTTTGGAAGAGAAAGGACAAAAGAACCACTTTTAGTTATATCTGTCCTCGAAAGATAATGTTCATGACTTCACAATCAAGGTCTCCAGCAATATTGCTTACCAATACCAAGATACCAATGACAACTGGAAATGGCAACAAACCAAATTATGGTACTAAGATCATGACTATATTTGAGTACTTCTTCTTTTAAAAACACAAAATACATCTATATAATAGAAAACAAGAAAATATCGTGAGAAAGAAGGAGATAAATATATTCACTTAGAAATAACTTGTGAACACTTTTGGAGTATCTATTTATCAATCAATCATCTTTTTATCTATCCTTTATTATGTCAATAAATCCATTTATTTGAAATTATACAGTGTAAACTGTTTTGTAATTTAATTTTAACTCCCCAGCACATTAAGAACATCTTTCTATGTTGATAAATGCACATCTACAACATAATTTTTAATAGCTGTAGAATATTCCATTGTATGATTGAATCACAATTCAATCAATCTAGTACAGTTGAAGAAGTTGTTTTCAATTTTTTCATAACTCTAAACAAATATATGGTTAATATCTATGTAGCTAAATCTTTTAATAGCCTGTTAGTTATTTCCTTGGAAGTTTTTTTCCAGAAGTGGTATCTCTGTGTTAAAATTGAAATCTTTGGATACATAATCTCCAGAACGGTTATATCAATACACATTCCTACAAGAAATATATGAGTCTCATTAGAGGCTTATATACTTTACTTGAGAAAAGTTAATACACCCAGCTTTGGAAAGTTAAGAGAGTGTTTAAGTAACATACTTCTTTATGTATGTGTAAAGAATCTACTGTAGAAGAAAAGGAAAATTATAGAGACCTTTGGTTTTCCTGCCTTGCTCAGTAATCTCTTCATAGCTCTTGTATTTATAGGCTTTACAAATAGAGTTTTAAATATCAACTGATTGGTGGCAAACAAATCAAGATAATTATTCCACCACACATGAAAACATGTTTTGCTCTCAGCATCTGTATAGTTTAAAGCTTTGATTAGTTGCTCAAACTGCAGGGTCCTGAAGGTTGGCTTATTTCCTCATTCAAAGAATGTTTGTTATGTCAGGAACTTTAGATATCAGGAAATAGCAGAGGCAGATTGAGAGAGGCCAACTATACAGTACAGAGGAAAACTGGTTTTATACTCTTTAGTTAAAATCATTATGAGGTTAAAGCACCAGTGTTCCCAGTAAGTCCAGTAGGCAGTTATTGCCTGAAAAAATTCTTGGCAATGATGATGATGAAAATAGGATCTAGAAAGAGTTTGTGATATTTTCTTCCCTAAAAAGGCATGGAATAAAGACTTAGATTGTCACTAATAGAGAAGTTGTAAGTGTGACTGAAAGGGACACTATGAAATAACCAACATGGATTAATAAAAAAGACTGCCTAATGGCGAAGGGCCAGGGAAGCACATGTGCCATAGATGAAAATTTACTGGACTTGTATTCAGACTTGAGATATCCATTTGTCCATTCATTTAACAAATATTTACTGAGTGTTTACTATATGTCAGAACCTAAACTAGGTAATTGAATACAATGGTGAGCAAAACTGACATAATCTTACTCTCACGTAACATAGAATTTAAGGAGAAAGATGGACATTAAAAAGTGAACACAGTGTTTTTATCTTCAACATGTATGGGCTTTGGACATCTTCATTTCTGTCTTTAAAACAAGAAAAAAATTGAATAAACTGAACATTAATGACTTTTCTTGGACCCATCAGAGAACTGAGTTCATAGGGTACCATATTTCAATCTGGAAAAAAAGATAAATTTGAGGAGTTACAGCAGAGATATGCTTAGCTGGAGCAGGAATTAAACTGGTAAGAACACATAAATGATTATGTTGATAATTCTTGACATATGCAAATTTTAAAGAAATTATTTTAAAAGTCAGCAGATCCCAGGATGGAATTCAGACTCTAACTGTATTACAAATGTACAAAATAACCGCTGCACTGAAGTTACTGTGGAAAAAAGTGCCAACCTAACACTGAAAATGAGTGGAATCTATAAGACTAAAGGAAAAAGAACTGCTTATAAGCAGTGTACTCTAATTGATAAAGTTGTTTCCCATAGGAGTATGAGGTAACAATTTGATATCACTATATGTGTATATCAGAATTGAAAAAACAAGCAAATGGATGTAAATGGTAGATTTCTCACTATTGGAATGGGGGAATATAGATAAACAAGAGGAGAATGATCCATGTGGTAATGGATTAGAATTGGAGAAATCAGTATAAGTTCATGTTTAGTCTAATATAAATACTCTCCTGATGAGACTGAGAGTATGGAAGAAGGCCAGTACAATTTGAGAGGAGAAAGAGTGAGGATCCATGGTGGACCAGGCTGTTGAGGCCTGCTTGATGCAGACCACGCAGGACCTTGTCTGCATATCAAAGCATTTTCATGTGTATGCTTAGGGCACTGAAAAATCATAGAAGGGTTTTAACCAAGGCATTGATGACATCTTTTTGAAAAGAACTCTAGCTAAAGTATAGAGAATGGATTAAAGGAAGGCAAAAATGTATGTAGGTTAGAGCAGTTATGAGGCTACCACAACGGACGATGTCAGAGGCAATGGTGGCTTAGTCCAGGGATGGGGAGTTGGTGAGAGTAAATTAGAATCTCAGCTCTACCTAACTAACAGTTTGCACAAGAGTAAGTTACTTTAATTTTCCTTATGAAGGAAAATTAAAAACATGGCAATTTGTTGTCTTACTTAGTTTTACAGATTTCAGGCATGGACATCCTACAATCCATGCTAGTATTTATCACATGTGTAGTTAACAATATTTCCCAATTTCTTCCCAGCAATTTAGCCATTTCTTCTCATTAAAACCAAGTTAAAAGAGAGAATAATTTGCTAAATCATTTTATCTACTTTTTCTTTTACTGGAAAATAGTTATCAAAATATATAAATCTATGTACATGTTTGCCTTCATTTAATTTATACTCCATAAATTTAAAATTGATTGACATTACCTGTCTCAGTTTTCTCTCTTGTTAAAAATACTACATTCAGGACAGATCCAATCACAGTTATCTCTTAAAAATATCAACTTTCTTACATTAGCAATGTTTGAGTGTTGTTTCAAACACTAATGCTATAGTTTATATCATAAAAATTGAGTAGTAATTTCAATAGTTAATAAAGCATCTTACTCTGTTTTGATCATCACATTTCAAAAGAAGTTTTTAGTGCTGAGTCTCAAAAACAGTGACATCTTAAAAAACATGACAGTGAGTGAACAGGCAACCTACAGAATGGGAGACAATTTTTACAATCTACCCATCTGACAAAGGGCTAATATCCAGAATCTACAAAGAACTTAAACAAATTTACAAGAAAAAATCAACCCCATCAAAAAGTGGGCAAAGGATATGAGCAGACACTTCTCAAAAGAAGACATTCATACAGCCAACAGACACATGAAAAAATGCTCATCCTCAGTCGCCATCAGAGAAATACAAATCAAAACCACAATGAGATACCATCTCACACCAGTTAGAATGGTGATCATTAAAAAGTCAGGAAACAACAAGTTCTGGAGAGGATGTGGAGAAATAGGAACAGTTTTACACTGTTGGTGGCACAGTAAACTAGTTCAACCACTGTGGAAGACAGTGTGGTGACTCCTCAAGGATCTAGAACTAGAAATACCATTCGACCCAGTCATCCCATTACTGGATATATACCCAAAGGATTATAAATTATGCTGCTATAAAGCCACATGCACACATATGTTTATTGTGGCACTATTCACAATAGCAAAGACTTGGAACCAATCCACATGTCCATCAATGATAGACTGGATTAAGAAAATGTGGCACATATACACCATGCAATACTATGCAGCCATAAAAAAGGATGAGTTCATGTCCTTTGTAGGGACATGGATGAAGCTAGAAACCATCATTCTGAGCAAACTATGGCAAGGACAGAAAACCAAATACCGCATGTTCTAACTCATAGGTGGGAACTGAACAGTGAGAACACTTGGACACAGGTTGGGGAACATCACACACTGGGGCCTGTCATGGGGTGGGGGAAGGGGAGAAGAATAGCATTAGGAGAAATACCTAATGTAAATGACGAGTGCAGCACACCAACATGTCACATGTATACATATGTAACAAACCTGCACGTTGTGCACATGTACCCTAGAACTTAAAGTATAATAATAACAATAATAATAATAAACATGACAGGGAGGAAAGGTTAAATGAGTTAAAATTATTTACCTTACATGAAAAGAAAATGAAATTGTGATTTTATGACTATTTTCCAGTAAAAGGAAAATTATATAAAAAGATTCAGTGAATTATTCTTTTCACATGGGTTTTAATGAGAAGAAATGGCTTACATTGCTGGGAACAAACTGGAAATATTGTTAACTAAGCATGTGATAAATACTAGCATGGATTGTAGGATGTCCATGCCAGAAATCTGTAAAACTAGGTAAGACAACAATTTGTCTTAGGTGTTTTTAATTTTCCTTCATAAGGACAAGGTGGTTGCAGCAGAAGGCCCCTGGAAGTCTTTTTCAACCCTTTCATTCCATGAGAGTAGGGATTAGTATCTACTGATTCTGACTTGGTGACAGCTGCTTTTATCATGTTCCTTAATCCTTATAGTTATCCTGTGAGGTTGGGCAATTAATACTGCTTTATCCATATCAACCACTTTTTTCCTATAATTCTTTCTCCGTGCCCTGGAAAGAGCATCTTTTTGGATGTGATCGAAATAACAATTGAGCCTCCAAACTGCTTGTAAATCTTTTTTATGTGTAGTAGTTAAACTGTTTATAGTTACAGACTCAGGTGCAAACATGAAACTTTATTCCTCATTTCTGCTTGGTGGTGTAAAACATCATTTTGCTGAGCTAAGGAAACTCAGTCACTGCCAGTTTAGAGCTCAGGCTCTGTACCTTCCCTCCTCCCCTTTCTTCCTGTTATCTCCGTGAGTGGTGTCTGGAATTGGGGGAGATTCTGCCCTATGTAACTTCATGAAGTGGGTGACATGAAAATCTAAGATCATCTTCTCACCTTGCTTGCCTGTACTGATGGATGCCTTGTCCTAGCAGGTCCTGAGGCTTTGCATCTGGGGCTGCCGCATCTGCTGACAGTGTCATTTCTACCACAGCCTTTAGTTAGCTGGATACCATGGTGTGTATTAGCCTTACCCCAGGCATGAGCTTTCTTTTGGCCTATTGTTAATTTCTCTGCCTCTCTTGGAGACCTGAGCAATGGTTAGATGCTTTGCCATCTAGCGTTAGATCTGAAGGAGACTTGGAGGGAACCTATCAGGTCCACACCCATCGTTCATCCACTCTCTGGTGTTTGAATGCAAGGCTTCTTTCAGAGACAGGCATTCTCGTTGGGCTAACCTTTGGAAATAAAGGCTATATCCTCTACACCCTAGGGTGCCTCTAAACTGATCTGCCACCTGGGGTTAAAATAGAGTACGGAAGTGTGGCAGAAGCTTTCTCGGGTGCTCCACATTCGTATCTCTCTTTTGCTTATCTTTTTAAGTTCTTGTCCTCTTTCTCCATAGCCCATAATGGGTTTTTTTGTTGTTGTTTTTTTTGTTTTTGTTTTTTGTTTTTTGTTTTTTTTTGAGACGGAGTCTCGCTCTGTTGCCCAGGCTGCAGTGCAGTGGCCGGATCTCAGCTCACTGCAAGCTCCGCCTCCCGGGTTTAGGCCATTCTCCTGCCTCAGCCTCCCGAGTAGCTGGGACTACAGGCGCCCGCCACCTCGCCTGGCTAATTTTTTGTATTTTTTAGTAGAGACGGGGTTTCACCGGGTTAGCCAGGATGGTCTCGATCTCCTGACCTCGTGATCCGCCCGTCTCAGCCTCCCAAAGTGCTGGGATTACAGGCTTGAGCCACGGCGCCCAGCCCATAATGGGTTTTAACCACCTGTCTGGGTGTTAAGAAAGATATTCTTGTGCCATCACACATTCTTCTCTGTTCTATGTTTTGAGTTTTCCAGTCTTTGCTTTTAATCAATAAAGTCAAGCTTTTAGAATTCCCCCTAAGTCCACCAGAAGCTTCCTACGGAAAAACCAAGCAGCATAAAACTATTATCTCTTTCAAATGCCCGGTTCTTGCACTGGAAAATCAGTACTTTCAAGACATTTTGGAACAAAAATCCCAAAATTTGACACTGTTTTCTTACTGGATTCTTTATATTCTCTCTTCTAGAACAGTAAATCTTAGCTTAATGGTCAGTTTTTGTTTTGCTTTTGTTTTAATTAACTTTGATATTGAAATATAACATACATACAGAGGCATGCAAAAAAAAATAATAAGCATACAGCTTATTGGCTTACTGCAAAATGAATACTAGTGATACCATCACCCGTATCAAGAAACAGAATTTTACTAGTACCCTAGAATTCCCTTAGTCCCCCTCCTTCCTTAGATACCACTCATACCACTCAACCTTCAAAAGGACCACTGGTCCAATTTCTTTTTCTTTTCTTTTTTTAGACGGAGTCTCTCTCTGTCGCCCAGGTTGGAGTGCAGTGGCTTGAGCTGAGCTCACCGCAAGCTCCGCCTCCCGGGTTCACGCTATTCTCCTGCCTCAGCCTCCTGAGTAGCTGGGACTACAGGCGTCTACCACCATGCCTGGCTAATTTTTTTGTATTTTTAGTAGAGACGGGGTTTCACCGTGTTAGCCAGGATCGTCTCCATCTCCTGACCTCATGATTTGCCCACCTCGGCCTCCCGAAGTGCTGAGATTACAGGCATGAGCCACAGCGCCTGGCCCCAGTTTCTAAAACTATAGATTAATTTTATCTGCTTTTGAATTTTATGTAAATAAAAGCATAGAAGATGCATTATTCGTGTCTGACTTGTTTAGCTCTATATTACATTTATGAGAAGCATTCCTATTGTTGTTGAGTAGCAGCAGTTTGTTCATTTTCATTGATGTATATTCCATTGTATGATTTTCCACAGTGTGTTTATTCATTTTATTGTTGATTAGTATTTAGGTTGTTTCTAGTTTTTGGCCATTGTAGATAATACTAAAATCACTCTTGTCCATTTCCTTTGGCACACATTGTATGCATTTATGTTAGATAAACTCTTTGGAATGAAAATACTCATCTTTCAATTGCAATACTTAGTCTAGATACAATATTATTCTTTTAATAGCTTCCTATCTTGACTTCTTGCCTTTCTCTAATGCATTCTCTAAACTGTAGATGGAGAACTCTTCCTAAAATCAAGCCAGATCCTTTAATTTATGTTTTTAAACCACTTCAATTGGGTCGCCTTGCTCGGGAATGAATTACACACCCCTTCCATGGCCCACAGGCCTTCTGCGAGTTGGCTTCTGCTTGCTGCAGCTTTCACTCTTTGCTCTAGCGAAACCTTGTTTACCTTTCCTAAGTGTGCTCCTTCACAGATGTTTACTCTACCATAAACTCAGTTTTCTTTCACTCTTTGCCCATCTCCATCCCCACTCCTTTCTATGATTTTATCTGGCTAACTTCTACTTACTTCTCAAGTCATAGCTCATCATATCTGAGATAACACGGAAGGTTGAATTGTCAAATTCTGGGCATATGGGAAATCACAACACTCAAGTGAAACACGGAGAAGTCTAAGCATATCGACAAAATCACCCAGGTCTGTTCTTCTATACTAGGATGTGTGTTAGAACACATGTGGACCTAAATGAAGCTTAAGTGATACTACTTGCATAAAGGGAGTAATTTCAGCAATGGACTATATCTCGTTTATTAGACAGTTTACATGACATTTCCTAGTGAGCTATGTTTCATAAACTCATAAATTCCAGCTTTAGTTATAATAAGCAACCTAGATAGACCACAGTTAGGACATCTCATAGAAAGGACTCTCCCCTTAGAAAATACTATCAGCTCTATCATTAGTGTGACTACAAAGGGTTTGACTGTGGCATCTCTTCCTAGAGGTTGATTCTTGGCAATCTCTTCCTTTTCCTGGAGCAGAAATAGATTATAGACCTGCTGTTAATCCTTTTCTTCCCACTTTCCTAATGTAAGCACTTCTGACCCTCTAAATCTGGACAGGTATCCCTACCAATATTTCTGTAGTTTTGAGTTTCCTCTACCCAAGTGACTGCCAAGGTATTATAACTTCTTGGTCCATTGTTGCCTGTAGCCTCCTCAATGCTGTGAACTCCATTAAAATGATGATTATATGTAATTGTCCACCATTGTATGCCTGATGTCTGGCAGTGTGCCTGAGACATACAAAAGACTCAAAAACGTTGATGAATTGGTATATCTGTTCCTTTAAACTAAACTCATTTGTTTACTCGGTATGGAAACTGGCATGTTGCTTTTTAGGCTGGTTTGAACAAAGTTTATATTGACTTTAGTAATTTTAGCATAGCAGAAAGAAAAAGATTCATGAGTGTCTTGTACAAACCTTGTCATAATAATTAGATTTTTATATTCTCATCAAATATGAGGCACAATATATGTCTTTGACCTTTTTGGAGATATATTGTTTATTCCCAAGCACATTTCCACTGACTTATTTTTCTGTTTCCTGATCCTTCTGTATTTTGTTTTTGTCATTTTTCTCACTCTTCTCTATTTCTCTTATTTTCCGTTTTTACCTATTTGTGATTTACATTTTCCTTTTGTCTTTTAAAAAATCTACTCCTTTCCTTAGGTTTTGTCACCTGATAGAATTTTAAAAATTAAATTTCCCATCTATTTGAATTCAATATTAAATAGTAAGATTCTTGTTATTAAAATAACTAGGAGTTTAAAGCCAGCTTTTTTCCATGAAGGCTCGCCTCCAGTTTATCTAGGAAACTGACTGATAAGATTATGATAAGCCTGCTAACACTAAGTGAGAGTTCCTAAATTATGCTAAAATATCTCAATGAAAAGTGATATATTCAATCATTTATTTGCATTAAAACAACACTCTAATACATTTAATAGTAAGATTGAGTTTACGTGATACCTAACATTTTTCTGAAACTAAAGCATCATTCACATAGGGAATGTAGCACTGACTGCTACCACATAGGTTCTTTTGAATTGGACATGCCATTGCTTTCTTGTGCATTGGTTCAATTGTGCCAATCCTTTTTCTCTAACATGTTTCTCTATTCAAATTACTGCCAAATCTTTATTCAGACAGCATTTATAATTACAATGAGTTTTCACTGAGTATGAATACATCATTTATGTAATTAGTCTACCTCTGTTCTTATCTCATTAGCTAGTTTATTATTAACAATTAAAGTAGTACTACTTGACATCAATGAAATTATAATCATAAATGCAAACATAGGCACTGAAATTATATTACAATAGTCAGCAATATGCTGCTTATCTAGATGTTTTAAAATAAGTTTGTATTAATTTTGTTCAGATTATTATCAAAACAGATACACAAAAGTTAAAAATTTCATAAACAACTCTCAGGCCCTTGATACTGTGTTTTGGATCCCCAGAGGGTAACATATATTAGTTTGAGAAATAATAGCATCTTCCTTTAGTTCTTAGACCAGTGAGTCTCAGAGTTTGGTTCCCTGAACAACAGCATCTGCATCACGTGAGAACTTGTTAGAAATGCAATTCTTGGGACCCATCCCAAATCTCCTCAATCAGCAGCTTTGGAGATAGGGCCTAGCAATTTATGTCTTTCTGGTAATTCTGATGCACAATGAAGTTTGAGGACCACTGTCCTTGGCTATAAGCAGATGCTATTTGCCCTGGATAGAAAAGGTAAGTAAGGCAATATGGCTGTATGTATTCTAGGATATGCATGTGACTTGATGTACATAGCATAAATCATTAAAAGGCTAGTATTCATATAAGAGTAAGTGACTATAGTAAGAAATAATTTTAAGTAAAAATAATTTTTTGAAACACAAAGGATAAATGTGTTTTATCCTTTTGAATAATTTTTGAAACACTGGATTTTTTGAAACACAAAGGATAAATGCTTGAGGTGACCAATAGTCTATTTACCTGATATGATTGTTACACATTGCATGCCTGTATCAAAATATCTGATGTAAACTATAGATATACAGACCTACTATGTACCTGCAAACATAAAAAATATAAAAGGCTAGTATTCAATCTCAATCAGATAATGGGGGCAGGTTCTTACAAGTTTAAAGCATAAAGAGGGCAGTAGTAAAACAAAAATGTTATTCTAAGATTGGAAGATGGGGTACCATGATCTAGACTCTAATTCTTATGTGTAAAGATCAAGCTGAGCCAGGAGAGATAGGGGGTCTGGGAGCAATGATGTGAAATCTGAGGATTAGGGGTTAATAACCAGTGTCTATGGACAAACCAAACATAAGTTCTAAACCAGTGGTAGACAATATTTTCCTGACTTTCTGTTGCCATAGAAAGTTATCTGGACCAGCTAAAATCTGTTATTATTGTGATGGGCTATGCCTCTATTGTTCTTAAAGCTTTGGTGTCCTGATAATTATGGTTTCTAGAGGTATGTTGAGGGCTATTCTGTGAAGCTGTGTTTAAAAAAATGTATCAGAATGTTAAGATCAGCTGCATCCATCTGGATGGCATCTTATTCAGCATTCAGAAGTATGAGCTTCACTTCTCTGGAAAAATTATCCTCATCCTATAAGGATAGCTGAAGGGTTCCTCCCATGTGCTCCATAGTGCCGTGAAATTCTCCTATCATAGAAATCTTGCACTGCAGTGGAAGGGTCTTGTCATCTACCTATCTTCTACAGTAGATTATAAACTTCATGAGAGACTGTGTCGGGAATCCCCAAGACTTCTCAGCTTTGGTGATTCCCTAGCTCACAGGACTCTTCATATAGATTTACTCAAGGGTAAAATTTATTATAACTGTGTAATAAGGATACACAGCCACCAGATCATAAGGGAAAGAGACACAGGCAGAGTCTGGAGGAATCCATATGTGAGCTTCCTTAGACTTTCTCCAATCCATCAGGGCTTATACAGAATGCACTCTGTCCCAGAAACAAAACAAAACAAAACAAAACAAAACAAAACAAAAACAGCAAATCACATATGACATTTCTACCTAGGCAATCCCATTAGAGACATAGTGCCCAGGGTCATTATTGGAGGTTAGTCATGTAGGCATACTCTGCACAGAATGTAGCAAAAATCCAGACTCCCACTAGGAAAGCAGGTATACAGCATGAACTGTCTACATGCAATCTAGCCCTTATCAGATAACTGTTTAATGAGAACACTCTGAAAGCCAAATTTCCAGACGCCAAGCAAGGGCTAACCTTGCAAACAGGCTCTTTTAAGGATAGCAGTGTCAAGCCTACTGTGTTAGCTCTTTTCTGTGCAGCAACTATATCTGCCATATTCTCTGCTATTTCTCTAGCAACTGGCATGTTGCTTGAGACACAGAAAATCTTTAGGAAATACTGGAAAAATGAACTTTCTAAGGTAAAGTTGCTAGACCTGTACACATAAACAGCATGATTCTAGAAGCTTTGGTTTGAGCACATTTGTACAAACACACACGCAAGGGAAACACTAAACGTATTCCATGAATTGACTGTAAGTATTTCTTAAGAGTTACTTAAGAGACATGACGTTCCGGACACTTGCTATCTGTTTAAGGGCACAGATCACTGACTCACTAGAGCTTTCTCATGCACCTGTCAGAGGATCTAGGGGCTGGCCCAAGCCTCACAGTGCCCTTTAGTGATGCCCTGTGGGGCTGTTGGATGTACACAAGCATAAGATAGGAGCTATCCTCTCTTCCAATATATTTTTAGGTGCAGTAAATTCCTTTTTCTTTCTTTTGCCTTCTTCCCTCCCTTCCTTGTCTCCTGCCCTCTTCTTTTGATTTTTCTTCTCCTTTTTCTCTTCAATGCTTGTGGACACATCAGATATGGGCAAAATGAGTATCTATCCTTGTCAACCATTAACCCAGAGGCATCCCTGCCTGTACTCTCCAGCCAAATACTAGTATGAATACACTTTTCGTTCAACAAATTGGGTTTATTACTCATTGAAATATAGAACACATTCCATGGGGAACTATGCTTGCCTCAGTAGAAGGTTGTCAGAGAAAACTTATTAAGTTGATCCTTGAGCAACATGGGTTTGAACCTCATGGTTCCACTTCTACACAGTTTTTTTTTTCCCTTCAATAAAAGCTACACTGAATGTGCCTGCTTCTCCCACCTCCCCTTCTACTCCATCTCTTCTACTTCTGCCACCTCTGAGACAGTGAAATCAACACTTCCTTTTCCTCCTCAGTCTACTCAGAGTGAAGACGATGAGGATGAAGACATTCCTGATGACACATTACCACTTAATGAATAGTAAATGTATGTTTTCTTCCTTATGATTTTCTTAATAACATTTCCTTTTCTCTAGCTTACTTCATTATAAGAATATAGTATATAATATCTATAACATACAAAATATGTGTTGATTGACTCTGTCATCAGTAAGGCTTCTGGTCAATGGGAGACAATGAGTGGAAGTTTTTGGAGAGCCAAATTTCTCTGTAGATTTTCAACTGCATGTAGGAGGTTGGGGGTGGGTTCAGTGCCCCTAACCACCACATTGTTCAAGGATCAGCTGTACAGGACTTGGGATTATGTCAGTTGATTTTTGGAACGTGTAAAGAGCAGGATTTTGCTTTGGATTAAATGCTGTCAGGAATCAGGGGTAATTCTATGATTGAGTATTTTTTCAAATCTTATTTAGAGAAGAAGAAACAAAGGTTAAAGCCATGGTTGATGAAGAAGTTGTGGTTATTTATACTAACTGGGAGAAAACAATGTTTGGTATCTTGTGACTTAGACAGTGTTCATATTTTGTGTATTCAGATATAATTATGAAATGATCCTATTTTTGTCTTGACCCATATTAGTCACAGAGTGGCCTTGTCCAATACTGATGTGTGAAATTACTTACGTTCAACAGCAGAACAACAAGGCCCAGCTGGGAGTACCAGGTCAGCTCCTGCATGTCAAGGACCACTTTTCTTTTTCTCACCTCTATAGCTGACATGGAACTGATATACAGGGCAATTGATACTCATTCAGGGACAGTGTGAAGAAGGTGTGTTCCGACAGAAAATTAATGTTTTATTAAACAGGCATATAAATTTAGAGCTTAGGAGGAATACATATACTAAAAGAGAGAATTTATAGACAAAGAAATCAAGAGTTTTATGAGAAAATGCAACAAAATCATGGTAACATTATTGACTGTTTCAGGAGTCAAAGTTTTCTTCTTTGTTTCTATGAACATTATTTTTCCAATCCCAGAATCAGTTACAATTCAATTTTGTGTCTTAATTGTGTGCAAAGTGCTTTCATACTCTGTAATTAATTTGATTCTCATCAATTATTAACCTAATTTTTTTTTAGAGATTAATAAACTAAGGCTCAGAGAGGTTTAACAGATTTGTCCCAGGGCACAGAATCAATTTAAACCAATAAATGATAGAGAACTTGACACCTGATACCAAATCTCATGTTCTTTCAAAAAAAGCACCCAACTTTCATTGAGATACACTTATTTTAAGTTTCAAATAGTTTAACAAGTGGAATAACACCTTTCTTGGGTCACAATACTAGTACCCACTTATACATCACTTCCTATGAATCATTTGTTCTAATGATCAAATGAACAGTCCTATGACTGTTCTAATCATTTCACATATATTACCTCATTTAATTCTTGCTATGATTCAGAGACTGTTCTAACCACTTCACATATATTACCTCATTTAACTCTTACCTCCTCTAGGAGATAGATGTTAGTGTCACAGAAGATGAACTGGAAGCACAAAGGATGAAACTGAAGAAGAAGGAGATAATTTGCACAAGGTCACACAGATAATGAGGGGTGTGAAATAAAAAATGAACCCCTAAGTCCCCAGCTGACTGAACCAACCCCTTGTGGCCAAGGAGACCCCAGAAAAATCTTAAAAAGTATGTTTTCTGCCCATGACAAGACAGGGGGTGGGTCATGCGTCATTATATCCCCTCTCTTGCTAACTGCCATTAGACTTTTTTCCTACGAATTAAACAGAAACCATAGAGTGGAAGAATGGAACATAAAACAAACAATGGAAGACTCACTCCACTGACTTCAACCAACCTCCTAGTGCTGCAGCAACCAAATTCCCTTTCCCTTTTGAGGTTTCCACATGACAGCTGACCAGCATTTCTTCCTGGTAAGGGATCACCAACCACAGACTGTATCTGGCTGGTCCATTGAGACTAGACTCAAGCTGCCTCTGTGTACTCTGTTTCACCTTTGGTTGTATAAAGGTGAATTTTACTACATTTTAATGAAATAAAGTTCTCCTTTCCAAATTTATAGATTTCATGATTTTAAGTCAATGGAGAAATGCTGGAATTTAATCCTCAGTATATGGTCTCCAATGCCCATGATCTGAACTGCTGTGATTTACAGTCAGCTGTCTCTGCCAGATGTTTAGCCAGTGAGTGATTAAACTGCTACTGGCCTGTAGAAATCATGGATCTCTCTAAGATCTCTCATTATTCTTTGGCTATCTCCCATCTTCTAAGGTTCACTTGCATCAAAAATAGCCTCTGCCTTTATTAGTGCTTCTCATGCACTATTTCTGATGAGAAATATTTCCAAACTGTTCACCTCAATCCTGGCAGAAGGGGAAGAGAGAGGGAGAGAGATAGATGGAGGGATAACCTCAGGCCTATTTTTGTAATCTTGAGCACTTTGGCCTTCATAAAATTTTTCGGCCCATCTTCACATTCTTTGTCTGTGTCACTGTTCCAGCTCCATGCTCATCCTTGACTGTTGTGACTGAACGTGGTCTTCCTAATTTAAACCCTTTGTTTACTAAGTTCTGGGCCTGGACTCACTCCTGAATCTTGGTTTTTAAGGTTTTTCTGGGTGGTTATGAGGGACCTGAACTCATTCCTGATTCTGCCTTTCCAGCTCCAGACTATAGGAGGCATATCCTACAAATGTACCTTTCAAAGTGTTCCTTCCCATGCACTCTGAGGCATGATTCAGACTCTGGGCCAACGAACTGTTCATCCCGTGGGGCCTCCAGTGCCCTTTGCCTCTAGTAGACTTGTCAGCTCTTACTCCCTTTTCTGCTGCTGCTACTACTGCAGGAAAAATCACCTTCATCTCTCACAGAATTCACAGCCACAAAAGTTTCCTCTCTTCTTCCTCTTTTGCATCACTGTAATGATTCTCCGTACAGAAGCCAGAATGATCACTGTATAATATAACTCTGCTCAAAACCCTCCAATGATGTCCTCTTAAACTAAACATAAAATCCAAAGCATATAAAAGGCCTAACAGGCCTCATGTGATCCTCACCCTGGCCTCTAGAGCCCATAGTGCTCTCTGGGCTTCAGATACACTGGTCTCCTTGTTATTTGTTCAACACATGCCAAGCATGTTCTTGCCAAAGGACCTGTACATTTGCCATTCTTTGGCTTGTAATGCTCTTCTTCCAGATGGTTCCATGGCTCAGTGTCTCATTTCCTTTAAGCCTTTGCTGAAAAGTCACCATATTTGTGAGATCTTCTCTGGTGGCCCTAAAATAAAATTCCTGATATAATCCCATAATCCCTTTGTCCTGCTGCATACTTTATCACCGTTATGACTACCCTGCATTATTTTGTATATTTATTAATTTTTATCCCTCACCTCTAGTAAATTTAAGTTGCTAAAGTGTCAGGAACTATTTCTCTTTCATTCTCCACTGTCTCCCCAGTAGCCGTAAAAGTGTTGGCATATAGTGATAAAAGTTATTTGTCGGATATATTAATGAAAAAGTTAGTGAAGTTGGATTTTTTTTGTTATTTCCTTTGTTTTCCCATTTATTATCATACTCTGGCACAGCACCTAGTGATCCTGTACTTCATTCAAACTACATTATGTGGAGGACTGTCGTTAGAAATTCCCCTCGTCACAATTGAGAACTCAGAAATCATTCCCCAGCACTGCAATAGTCACCAAATCGGACTTGATTGTCACAGGCATCTGTGCGCCCCAGTTTAATTAACTCACTGACTATGTGATCCATAAACCTTGGTTTCTTCATATTTACATGGAAATATTCACAATATCTTTTTCATCCTATTCTAAAGAAGAATGAATGAAACTACACATGCAGGAGATTGAATGAAAAAATATGTGCAACCCATAGTAAAAGCTCCATAAAGACAACTTCATTATTAATATTGTGGACTTTTCAGGGTGACTTGGAGAGAAAGCCCTAGTTTAAACTGTTTTATAGAAAAGACTTTATGTTTCAAAGAAAAGTAGTGCAGCCTGGAAATTTAACATCAAAAGTTGTTATATTGTGATGTGTGTATGTGTGTGGGGAGGGATCTGTGGGTGTGTAAAATAAAGGACTAAGCAGATTTACTTGATTTTATTAACTGTTCTTGGTCCCATCTGTGGTATTCTAAGCACTGGAGTGGGGTTGATTGGGTATATAAAGAGCTGCCCTGTTTTCTGAACAATAGCCACAGTGAAGCTCTTTCCACTGTCTGCCTAATATAAATTTACCGAGTCAGCAGTAGAAGGGGCAATCTGCTTTGTTGCAATGTACATTAAGAAAGTAACAAGACTGGCAGGGTGCGGTGGTTCACACTGTAATCCCAGCACTTTGGGAGACTGAGGCTGGCGGATCATCTGAGGTCAGGAGTTCAAGACCAGTTTGACCAACATGGTGAAACATCATCTCTACTAAAAATACAAAATGAGCTGGGCGTGGTGGCACATGCCTGTAATCCCAGCTACTTGGGAGGCTGAGGCAGGAGAATCGCTTGAACCTAGGAGGTGGAGGTTGCAGTGAGCTGAGATCGTACCATTGCACTCCGGCCTGGGTGACAGAGCGAGACTCTGTTTCAAAAAAAAAAAAAAGAAAAGAAAAGAAAGGAAGGAAGGAAGGAAGGAAGCAAGCAAGCAACAAGACTTAAAATCTGTCTGAGATAATTTTTATTCTTTATTGCAGGTTCCCCAACTCCCGGGCCATGGACTGGTATGAGTCCGTGGCCTGTTAGGAACCAGGTCTCACAGCAGAAAGTGAGCGGAGGGTGAACAAGCATTACCACCTGAGCTCTGCCTCTTGTCAGACAAGCGGCAGCATTAGATCCTCATAGGATCACGAACCGTACTGTGAACTGCACATTCATGGGACCTGGATTGCACTCTCCTTGAGAATCTAACTAATGCTTTGATGATCTGAGGTGGAACAGTCTCTCCTGAAACCATCCCCTCACCACCTGTAGAAAAATTGTCTTCTACAAAACCGGTCCCTGGTGCCAAAAAGGTTCGTACTGCTGCTTGTCTGCTAGGTACTGTACTAGGAACTTGTGATAAAAAGATGGGTAGGATTTAGCTTCTGCCTTCAAGGAACTTATACTTTAGTGATTAAAACAGGCATGTGAACAAACAGACTATAATATGACATGCTAAGTGAAAAAAAGGGAATTTTGTGCAATTACAGAAACAGCATACACAGGAAGAAGTTATTCTCTATATAGAAAGCCTTCAATATGAGGTCGTTTCTTTTCTTTCTT
>NC_045440.1:112367088-112560572 GCF_002776525.5 Piliocolobus tephrosceles | reverse complement strand
TTCTTTCTTTCTTTCTTTCTTTCTTTCTTTCTTTCTTTCTTTCTTTCATTTGAGACAGAGTTGCACTCTGTTGCTCAGGCTGGAGCGCTGTGGCACAATCTTGGCTCACTGCAACCTCTATCTTTCGCATTCAAGCAACTCTCCTGCCTCAGCCTCTGGCGTAGCTAGGACTATGGGTGCGTGCCACCATGCCTGGCTAATTTTTGTATTTTTCGATGAGATGGAGTTTTGCTATATTGGCCAGGCTGGTCTTGAACTCCTGACCTCAAGTGATCCGCTGATCTCGGCCTCCCAAAGTGCTGGGATTATAGGCATGAGCCACTGTGCAAAGCTATGGATCCTGTACTCTTCATCATTACCTGACACTGCAGCATCTTGAATAAGTGGTTCTTTCTTGTGAACCACTGTGTTCTTGAGTGACCCTCCCCCTCCAGTTCCCAAATTTTGGGAAAAAAAAAAGAAAGATACTACGACTGGAAACAGATTCATGCCTAACCCAGTTGAGGGTTTCTAAACTGGGTTTTGAGGGATAAATAGGAATCTTCCAAAGAAACAAAGAGAAGCATGGGGATGGGGGTAGGAAAGAATTAAAACCAGGATCCTGGTCATCATTAAACCACAAAATAGGGGCTTCTACTTTGAGCACTATTGTGGGTTAAGGTACTATTTAGCTGTCTCTGCCACAGCAAGACACTTTGAAAATGTGTGTTAAGTTCACAAGAAAGTATGGAAAATCTTGAAGGACCAGAAAATGAGAAGGAAATGTTAAAATCACGGAAGCAAATAAACATAGACATGGAACCTGGTGTTGCTCTGGGGATAAGAAGATTTATCCATAACCCAGGGCTTTATGTATCAATGACCACTGGAGTAAAGACTAAGTTTGGACACTTGTCTCTCTGTTAGGCAATACTCACAGATTGAAAAATGCTGAGAAAACTAGATAACAAATACTAGGTATTATCTTTAATCCACAAATCTTTTAGCAAAATGTGGGCTCGGCTAAGCTGATGAATAACCAGCCTACAATGAAAATGCCATGTGATTGATTATGAGGGTGTATTCAAATTTCTGCTTCATGTGATAGTCAATGCTTTAGGAATTATAATGGAAAGCATAAGAAATAGAAAATATGAGAGAATTTAACTAGGGAAGGAGGAAAATTGGAAAGGTGAGATAAAGCTAACCTAGTAATTCTAGTCCCCAGTCACTGTCAAGAGCTTGGATGATAATGAATTTGTACTTAAAAATGCCACAGCCTTATGCTAAGAGTCAAAATCCTTCTGAAAGCCAGGATAAATAGTAGTTCCCAAGACAACTCGCTGAAGCTGTACAAGCAGATCCTTTGAGGAATTTCCACAAAATACAAATGACGACTGCAAAAATAAGGAGTTTGTTTGAATCTGCAGAAGGACATAAATAAAAATAAGTGAAATGATGTCAAGAATGATAGAAAGTAGTAGCAGAAGTTAGTCACTAAAAGGGAGGAAAGAATAAAATGCTTTGAAGCATTTTCATATTGCAGTGGAATGGATGAATTTCATAATGAACTCTGTTTGAAAGATAGTCATTTATGTGTGCTTGCATTCGTTCACTTAGTAAACATTGAAAGCCAAGTACGTGTCAGATACTGTGTCAAAAGCTAAACATACGCAAAATGAATAGAACTCAGTTCTTGCATTCTGGAGTTCATGGTCTAAGGTAAGTCTTCATATAATACATGATTGCAGGACGGTGAGATAATGGCTATAATAAGATACAGCAGTGACACAACACAGCATAGGGTGGGGAGGGGGAGGGAGATATATGATTTTTTTTTAAGAGGGAGCTTGAAGAACTGAGCTCCTCTCAACAAATATGTTTGAGTGTGTACTGTAGAATGACAAAATAGAGTCACACTAAAAACTCTCCCTGAGGACTAAATTAAATGTGTTGATCCCTGGGGTGAGCACCTGCTTGTTCTCAGAATCTTCTTTTCATTTTTAGTGTGCAGTATACCAAATCAGTGAGCAAAACTATTTATGATTCCTCAAAGTGAAAAATCTGTCTTCTCCCTCAGTCAGAGTGAACTTGCACACCTCCTACCTGCCATTCATTCCAGAGAGGATTTTGAAGTTAGGAAAGCTGGAGAAGATTTCGGTTTGGGGGTTTGTAAATCCCTTTCTGAGTTTACAAGTCAGATTTCATACAAATTATGTTTCTGCCTATGTATATGCATGTCTATGTATATTCCAACCAGTGTATATGCAATATAAGAGCAAAATAAAAACATAAAAAAACAGTAAACAATGGCACATTCAGGTGTAAAGGAAATAAATTACATGATATAAATTTTTAGACATGAATCTGTTTTGAGTATCTTTTTTTTTTTTTTTCAAAATTTGGGACCTGGGCAGTCACACAGATAATTATTACACAAAAAACCACTTATTCAAGACGGTGCAGTGTCAGGTAATGATTAAAAGTACAGGATCCACGACTTTACACAGTGGCTCACGCCTGTAATACCAGCACTTTGGGAGGCTGAGGCAGGCAGATCACTTGAGATCAGGAGTTCCAGACCAGCCTGGCCAATATGGTGAAACCCCGTCTCTACCAAAAAATACAAAAATTAGCCGGGAGTGGTTGTGGGCACCTGTAATTCTAGCTACTCAGGAGGCTGAGGCAGGAGAATTGCTTGAACCCAGGAGGCGGAGGTTGTAGTGAGCAGAGATCTCACCACTGCACTTCAGCCTGGGTGACAGACTGAGACCCTGTCTCAAGAAAAAGAAAAAAAGAAAAAAGAGAGTATGGGATTCAGAATCTGTGTGGCCTGGGCTCCATGTAGGCAGGGGCACTGACTCCTCAGGGACTCCAGGTACAATACTACATTTAGCAAAGACTTTGTTTTCTCATCTGAAAAACTGGGATGTATTTGCCATTCTTTCTTCACAATGTCATTGTGAGGATTATGTGATGCTTGCAAACAGCTTAATGCATGTGATGACCGTGATGATGATGAAAAGCCAACCAAGCTACCGGAGTGGGGCTTGGACACGGGAACCCTTTGGGCCACTGGTTTTCAAAGTTTCAGCATACTGGCATCACGTGGGGCAAGGCCAACTTCATGGGTATGTGGTCTGTGTAGTCCCACAGGGTCTCATTCAAAGAAGGGCCCTGCACTCAGTTTAATGGTCTGCTGTTACCATCTTAACGCTCTTAAAATTTTAATATAAGAGCTCCATATTTTCAGTTCTCAACGGACCCTACAAATCTTGTAGCTGTCCTGCTTGGAGAATGTTTAAAAATGTTCATACCTGAGTCCCACTTTTCATCAGTTAAACCAGAATCTCTGAGGTTGAGACCACAGATTCTTATTTTTTAAAGCTCCACAGGAAGCCTTACCTATAGCAAAGTTGAGAACCAGTGCCTTAGTTTTCTGGTTGATTGACAGCAGTCCAGGAAATTTCTTGTCTCAGTGACCTATATAACCTTGGTGGGAGAAACATTGTTTTGATATGAGTTTCTCAATGCAAGAGAATTAACTTAAATTCTCCGACTTTGAAACCCATCTAGCACTAGGCTACACACACTGGGATGCCCACCATTCGCCACCTGGTGACAGATCTTAGAAAACTTAGTATCTTTAATCTGCGAAATGGGGCTGTAACACCTACATCCTAGGTGGTTGTGAGACTTAAAGGAGATAATGCATATTAAATGCTCACCAAAAAACCTGACACATAGTGTGTTCAATAAATGTGAGCTATTGTAAATGTTATGATTCCTACAGGTTTCTTTTGGTTTGATTTATACACAGATCCTTGGATGACCTAAAGACTCCTATCATGGGAATATCAAGATTATTTGTTTCAAAGGACATTTTTAATTATTCCTCAGAGTATAGAAGTATAGAAGGCATTTAGTCAGAGGAAGATGTATAATGGTCCGAGGCAAGCCACATCACAGCATGGGGACAAGTTGTGAATAATTTACTTATGCTGCCAAGCTGTCAAATGACTGTAGGGTTTTCCAAGGCAGCATCGGACCTAATTTCTCAGACCCTCCTCCTTTAAGGAAGACATGGCTAATTGGAAGGAAAAAAAATGTCCTCAGTCCTCATGCTCTGTGCACATCAGCACATGCCATCTGTCACTCTTCTCTCAGGCACTACCCCAGCCAACAGCATCTATCCATCATCAATTGATGCACGTACACTTGTTCCTTGATCATTATTTTCCTGTTTATTCTTATGTTCTTCATTTTTAATGATAAAACAAAATGGATCCTATAAGTCACTTTGTTTAGAGCCTCAAATACTGCTACAATGCACATAGATAGGTTTTAAGCCTTAAAAGGGAATGAGGACAAAAGGAAATAGAAATACTATTGTCTCAAAGCATAAACAAGCCATAAACTTATGGGCTTAATTTTGCAGTTGGAAATTTTAATATACTATTTTCCTCCATTTGAGAAATAACTGGCATTTTTTGAGTACCCTAGGGAGAAAAAAGTTATGAATGACTTTTACTGGAAAATTATAAAGAGCTGTGTAAACACTAATTTAATTAGAATGCAATAAGAAAGCCAAAATCCAGAAATGATTTGCCTGACACCTGGTTGACATGTTTATTTGGCATGTTAATTCTTAAGCTGGCAAAACTTCAGAATGACATGGCAAGCCTTTAAAAAATCATTTAAAGTGGTGGGTCCACCCATGATCAATTAAATTAGAACGCTTAGAGATGAAGTCTGGGGCATCAATATTTCAAAAATATTTCCCCAGTTGATTCTAACATGTAGCAGGGTTGACGACGTGAAATCCCTACTAGAAATGAGAGGGATCCTTGTAGAAACATCTGGGGGGCTGCATGCTTTAAGAACCTAGGAAACTACAAAAGCAGTAAAAACAAACAAATGAACCAACCACCCAACCCAACCAACCAACCAAACCAAAGAACCTAACAATAAAAAATAGCCCTATTTGATATTATGGTTGAATTGTATCTGTAAGCAAACAATAATGGTTGTATTTGGTTTTAAAAAATATATACATGAATGTACTTCCAACCTGGTAGGCACAAATAAAAATCGTTTCTTGGTAGAACTTTCTCAAAGCAACTTCAGGGTTCCCAGCTCCCTGACCCTGAGGGTATCATGACCTTAGAGAAAACTCAGGGCAAAACACATTGTGGCTTTGATTATTCATAACTTTATCTCACACTACTAGACTTCCTCCACTTAGCTAGATGTTTAGAAATCCCCTTGCATACCTCAGCTAGACCTGAGCTCCCCTGAAAAGCAGCTTCATTAATCCTCCTTTATTTCCCAGCCAAGCGTGGGATGCTTTTTTTCACTGTTTGTGTAACACAACCCCCCACCCCAACTCACTGATGCATTCATGTTGCTGAGTGACACGTACTCCTCCCAGGGACATACACTGTGTAGCATTGTCTTCTGAAGGAAACTCTTGCCCTGAGTCCCTACCTTTAGAAAACTGCCTGTACATTGTAGAGGGGATTGCAGAGGACATGTTTACCCTAATTCCTCAGAGTTTGATCAGTCTGGAACCTGCCACCTTCATCTGCCTTTTCTGGCCCCTGTCAGATTCTGGAACAAAGCAGTCCCCTAAGCTGCAAAGGCAGTCCTTCTAGGCTGACTCTATATAGAGAGACATTATAAAGGGGGAGAGAGAAGGGAGGAAGGACAGAGGTGAAAAAGCATTTAATCACTCAGTAACCCCTGACAGTGGGCTACCCAATATAAACAATCAGATTAACACTGTTTGAAGTCTTTTCATTCAGGAGCGAATGATGCTTAGTTACTTAAGTCAGATCATGTCACTCCTCCTCTCAGAAATCCCCAATCATCTCCCAATCCACTTAGAAGACAGTCCAAAGTCCTTACCATGGCACACAGACTCCAGGGGGTCTGTACCCCCTGTTTCTTGGTTTTCATCCCTTCAGGGTCCCCGGCTGTTCAGTGAAATTCAAACTTGTTGGCTTCTGCTGTTCCTGGGAAGCGCCAAGTGCTTTGGGGCCTTTGTGAGTGCTATTCTCTAGGTCTGCAAGGATTATCCCCCAGAATTCAGCAGGGTTTCTCTTTTCCTTCCTTTAGGGATAGACAAGCTGAGCCTCTTTTATTTTTAAAACTATTTTTTTGGCTTTTTATTTGCAATAATTATAGATTCACAGAAAGTCACAGATAGTGATTAATTAAATTAGTCTCTAATAAAGTTAAATATGATGTGTCAGAAGATCTCTAAAATGACGCTCCTTAGCAGATTTTTTCTCTAAAACACCAAGAACAGCTGTCCTACATTTCCGCTTGAATATCTCAGCATAGTAGTAATTGATTGTAAGACCCAACAGGGCAAGGATTCTATCTGCTGTTTTCCACGTCAATTTCTCCCCGCACCCATTTCTCCCCAGCACCCAAAGCAGTGCTCAATAAACATTTGTTGAATATATGCAAAATTGAACCCTTCCCCCTTCTTTAGCCAACCATAAATCTGGAAGTTAATCCTGATTTTTCCCTTTTCTTTATGACATACATGGAATTATATAGCTATCCTTGTGGATTGTATACCATTGATATCTATGAAATCTGTCTCTCTCCAATCCTATGGTCATCAATCTAGGTTAGGCTTTGAACATCTCACTTGAATTATTACAAATATTTCCTACTGATCTTCCTACCCTGAGTTTAGCTCCCCTCTAATTCGTTCTATAACTTGCAGCTAGAACTAAGTTTTTTTTTTTTTTTAAGTAGATCTGATTGTGTTATTTATTTATTTATTTTGGGTTAAAACCTGTTAAAGACTTCCTATAAAGTCCAAACTCTCTAATGTGGCTAATATGAATTGAATGATTGGATGAAATACTATAAATTGAATACTTTTCCTTTCTCGTATCAAATTCTGTACTGCAGACATACTGGCATTGAACTCTGTCTTAGCTTGGAAACTTTGCAGAGTGAAGTTTTTCCTGCTGTGTGACGAGGCTTATTCCCTCGTCCACATCCATACGGGTAACTACTACTACTTGCTCTCATCCCCTCTTCAAGACTGGGCTGTGTACCTTGTTGAAGCGCCTCCCTCAAACACACACATTAGTTTGTAATCCCGGTGAAGGTAAGGGTAGTGTCTAACTTGTTCTCCACTGTCTCACTAGCACCTAATACTGTCCTTGGTACATAGCAGGGATTTAGCAAATGTTTTCTGATCAATTGACCCTTGTTCAGGTATAATGATTAGGGCATGTGGTGCCTAAGAGGGCACGCTGTGTTGTTTAAGTTTAAATACTGATATGGTTTGGCTCTATGTCCTAACCCAAATCTCTTCTGGAATTGTAATCACCTGCCGAGAGAGAACAGTGATTGGATTATGGAAGTGGTTTCCCCTGTGCTGTGGTCATGATCGTGAATGAGTCTCATGAGATCTGATGGTTTTAAAAGTTGCAGTTTTTCCTGTGCTCACTCTCACTTCTCTTCTGCTGCCTGTGAAGAAGGTTCCTTGCTTCCCCTTTGCCTTCTGCCTTGATTGTAAGTTTCCTGAGGCCTCCCCAGGCATGCGGAACTGTGAGTCAATTAAACCTCTTTTCTTTATAATTTACCCAGTCTCAGGCATTTCTTGACAGCAGTGTGAGAATGGGCTAATACAAATACCTAGCACTTAGAGCAAGCCCTAAATATACATAACAGTTTGTTTCCTTAGGAGGACTGTGTAGACTGCATGCATGTATCCCCAGGGCCTAATACTGGACCTAGCACATTGTAAATGCTTAGAAAATGTTTGTGAAATGAATGTTGTATATATTATGGCAGCACTATTTTTAACTGCATTTTAGCTCAGTTCTGATAGAAAGACAAAATAGTGGCAAGAATAAGAGCTTATATAAAGGAAAAATTCAAATTATTTTGCTTTCTTTAATGTGGATAACTCGTGATTGTAGTAGAAATGGTTTTAGTACCTCATTCACCAAATAATCTCCAGTTTTACCAAATTTTCCTTTTCAAGATATCCTAAGTATTTTTTAAGGGACACACAATGTAAATATGGTATTCACAGGGTAACACACAGACACACACTATTCTAGAGTTTTAGAAAGGTAGTATAGTATAGCGGTTAAGAGGCTGAGCCTAGGAGTCAGACAGACTTAGAATTACATGTTGCTTTTATTAATTACTAGATATGGAAACTTAGTTAAATTACTGACTTTCCCAAGTCTCATTTTATTAAATTGTAAGATGGGAATAATAATAATATTACCAAAATTTTAAAAGGATCAAGTGAGATAAATGCTATACATAGCACTTGGTATATTAAATACATAGTATTTCAGTAATTGCACCTCATATTATTATGTTCATTATTATTTAAAGATAGTTACCCTTCATGTAATTGAATTCCTGTTAAGCAATAGCTCATCCTTTGTGTTTCTGGGTTTTTGTTTTGCTCTGTTTTGTTTTGTTTGAGATGGATCCTCACTCTGTTGCCCAGGCTGGAGTGCAGTGGTGTGATCTCAGCTCACTGCAACCTCCGCCTCCCAGGTTCAAGTTATTCTTCTGCCTCAGCTTCCCAAGTAGCTGGGACTACGGGTATGCACCACCATGCCTGGCCAATTTTTCTATTTTTAGTAGAGATGGGGTTTCATCATATTGGCTAGACTGGTCTCAAACTCCTGACCTCGTGATCCGCCTGCCTTGGCCTCCTAAAGTGCTGAGATTACAGTCATCCTTTGTTTTAATACCTCCCTGAAGCTCTCTAGGCATCCATTCATTCACTTTGAATTGCCTTAATACCAACTTGCAAAATATCTAAGATTTTAAGGAAGAAAATGTGAAGGATTGGCCTATAATAGTCCTAGTCAACAGAACTTCTGATGCAAAAACACAAAGATTATGCATTCTGGAAACAGAAACCCTGTGGAGATATCTGTAATGGAAACTTTAAAGTTATCAATATTGGAAACTTTATGGTGTGGGTTTTAGCTGTTTTAACATAAACAACAGACTAAGATTTGTTTTGCTATGGGGTAATTGTGTAGGTATTTTATGAACACTACCTCAGAAGATGAATGCTTAGAAATGACCAGTGGATGTATTATACATGAATGATGACAGAATGCTACACACCATTCTGTCCCTTTTACTCTCTTGAGAAAAGTGGAAAAAGCCAAAACTCACCACATAAAATGTATTAGATATATGCATATATTCACACTAATGAAATTGTATACACTAAATATATACAATTTTTATATGTCAATTATATACCAGTAGGGCTGTTAAAAAAAGAATTTCCACCAAATTAAATTTTAAAAATGTGTCAACTGATGCTCAGCAAGAAAGAGTAAAGAAACTGACTTCCTGAAAGGCATTCTCTAAGGTTCGAGTAATGAATCATTTAGAAGGAACATCTGTTGCATCTTGAAATGGACTACTGGGAGAAAAACATTCTCTGGAAAACAGAGAATTTGAACCTGTGTCAGAGAGTTTTACAGTTTCCAAGACTACAATAAAAAAGAGAATTAGATTTAGCACTCATGGCTGCCAAACCAACATTCTATGCCATCATGGCAACGTTATGGTTTTTGTTCTATTATGAGTTCTGATCTTTAAACTTCTCTTGAAATAATCAGAAATGAACTTTTAATATTATCTTATAATTTTTAAAATTATAATTAAGTGAAATCTCCTGACAAATGCCCTCGAGTCAGGACAGAGACAGAAAGCGTTATGGGTAGAAATGCATCTTGCAGCGGTCCTTTAAACTTGTGGGTGGCTAGTGTCAAATTCTGTTTTCTGATGAATAGTATTTCAGAAGGGATCTAGCGTACTTGAATGATCAGCTTAGGGGAAAAAGTTCATTAATCTTTTGTTTGACATTTGATTTGTCTGTAAAAAACCAAATATGTAAACATAATTAAGCCTGTTATTTATTGACACTTCCATGATCCAGGCACTTTTTATACACACTATTTCATTTTATCACCCCTAATTTATAGATGGAAGCTCTGAGATGAAGAGTTGGATTTTAAAACTAGTGGCAGAATCAGGGTTTAAGTCCAGCCTGTTTGATTCTAAAACCAGACATCTTTTACTTCATCACTTCCTCAAACCATTCCTTTTTCACATGTGTGAATGTTCAAGGCTACAGCATTATTTAACAATTGCTAATCAGTATATTCATATTATAATTCTACATATTTGCTTTCCTTTGCTTTGTCCTATGTTCATTTTTAACACCTGCATAGTGTCTTTAGAAGTATACATTAAATATCTACAGCTGTATATATCCTATGTCAATAAAATGGTTTACAGATTAAATAAATAATTAGAAAATGTGATCCAATTTTATGTCCAAGTTACCCAAACTCATGTTTCTAAGTTATATTCCTCTCTCCTTCTCTTCCTTCTTTCTTTCCTCCTTCCTTTTCTTCCCTCTTTTTCTTCCTCCCTTCTTCTCTCCTTCCTTTGGGCATTCTGATCCATTAAATGTTACATATGCATGTACAAACATGTATGTCTAGAAATGTAGCAAAGCACTCCAGCTGTGCATACTTACAAGTGTTAAAGTGTACCATGTCATGGAAGGACACTTTCCAAAAAAATCACAGGTTTGTAGAACATGAATAAATGATGCATGGTTGGCTGGGTGCAGTGGCTCATGCCTGTAATCCCAACACTTTGGGAGGCTGAGGCAGGAGGATTGCTTGAACCCAGGAGCTTGAGACCAGTCTGGGCAATATAGTGAGACCCTGTCTCTGAAAAAGTAAAAGAAAATAGCTCGGCATTGTGGTGCCTGCCTGTAGTCTCAGCTACTCACGAGACTGAGGTGGGAGGATTGCTTGAGCCTAGTAGTTCAAGGCTATAGTGAGACTTGATCACACCACTGTACTCCAGCCTGGGCAACTGTGAAATGCTGTCTCAAAAAAATAAAAATAAAAAATAAAAGAAGGAAGGTTGAGTTCAGAGCTTGGCTTGGAAGGGAAAGTAGATAATTGCCTATAATATGGTATAGGACATTGGAGAGCCCGTCTAATTGCCTCCACATTTGAAATGTCTATATTAAAGTTTTTCTCCTTTCAACTAAGCTGTTGCTGAATTCTAAAGCAATTTAGTGAAATAAATCATTCTGAGAATAGACTTTGTGGTGCAAGGAGTAAAGCCCCAAGGCCTGAAATCTGAAACATTAATTTTACAAATATTTATGGAGCCCGTGCTATACAGTAAACACTGAGTATTCAATGACAGAACTGATCCCTGTCTTTATGGAGCTTACAGTCCAATTGAAACAAGTATTTTTAAAATTTAGTCAGAGGGAGGAACCAGGGTGAAACTAGAGAGCTATTGTATTAGTTTGTTTCCCCACTGCTGATAAAGAGGTACTCAGGACTGTGCAATTTACAGAAGAAAGGTTTAAGTGGACTTACAGTTCCACATGGCTGGGAAAGCCTCACAGTCATGGCAGAAAGCAAGGAGGAGCAAGTCCCATCTTTCATGGATGGCAGCAGGCAAAGAGAGAATGAGGAAGTCACAAAAGCAGAAACCCCTGATAAAACCGTCAGATCTTGTGAGACTTATTTGTTACTATGAGAACAGTTTGGGGGAAACTGCCTCCATGATTCAATGATCTCCCATCGGGTCCCTCCCATAACACATGGGAATTATGGGAGTACAATTCAAGATGAGATTTGGGTGGGGACACACAGCCAAACCATATCAGTTATCCTGGTTGGATGGCCATGGTTGGGGTCCCTTTGTTGGCCTGGACAAAGAGAAGGAGCAGAGGGGAGGGACTCTTGGGGTAAGATAGCAAACTGATGCTAAGACAAACATGGTCTTCTTCCTAGTTTTACCTGTTACTAGCTCTGACCATGTGACACACATAGTATAAAATACGAACATGCATCTCTGAACCATGGTAGACTGGATCAATACCACTTCCATGTTCACTCTGTGGTTGGGCACTCCTGGGCCAGGCCAAGAGTAAAAAACCCTTCTAATTTTAGATTTGTACTATCTAAAGGAAATAAGTTATGTCTAGTAAGTTGACTGGAAGCTCTTTACTCCTTTTCCTTCTGCAGAAGCAGATATTTATTATTGAGATAAAATATACACATATATAATTTACCATCTTTATCACTTTTAAGTGTACAGTTCATTGGTAATAAATATATATATATATATACTCCCCACTTCATCCTCCCTTCTTCCTTTCCCCAGCCTCTTGTAACTGTCAATATACACTCTATCTTCATGAGATCCACTTTTTATAGCTCCTACATATGAGTAAGAACATGCAAGATTTTATCCAGTTTTCTATTTGGAAACATTTCACTAGCCATTGAACTAGAACCGTTAGGGCTTATTCATGACATACCACATAAACAGTTGAAAAATACTCTTAAATTTCTAGAAAAGGTACAAAGAGGGAGAGAATTGCAATGGAAAATGGGAAAGAAGGAAGGGTCAACATACGTACAAACTAATTGTAAAAAAGCAAAATGAAATGGATTCCAATGAAAATGGATTATCATGGATATCTGTGCTCTGGTTCTGGGCTAAAAGTTTTAGAAAAAAGAAAAATCACCTTTTTTTCTGATAAATAATTAGGAGGACATATGTTAAAACTTGAAATTAAGGTATTATTGAAAGGGAATTTTCTCTTGCCTTTTTCCATTAGAATGTCTGTGTAAAATGATTTACTAGGATCACTGGTGCAAAGGGTTCTGATTCTTTGTGTTTGGTTAGAAATTTCTCTCATTCACATAAATATCACCTGAAAACTAAAGAATTAAACTTTTGTGCAATAAAAGACATCATAAAGGCCAGGCATAGTGGTTCACGCCTGTAATACCAGCACTTTGGGAGGCTGAGGTGGGCGGATCACCTGAAGTCGGGAGTTCAAGACCAGCCTGACCAACATGGAGAAACCCAGTCTCTACTAAAAATACAAAATTAGCCTGGCGTGGTGGCATATGCCTGTAATCCCAGCTACTAGGGAGGCTGAGGCAGGAGAATCACTTGAACCATTGCACTCCAGCCTGGGCAACAAAAGCGAAACTCCATCTCAAAAAAAAGAAAAAAAAAAAAAGATATAAAAGCACATTAAAAGACTACCAAATAAAAGAAAATATGCTACAAATATACAAGGGATATTTAAAATATACAAAAAAAAAACTTCTATAAAGTTTTAAAAAATCTCAAGCAATTAAAAGAATGGACAGATGTCATGAAAAAAACTTACAGAAAATATACAAGTAGAGGATATGTAGAAATAAAGAACCTGCAATTTAAAATAATGTGCGGTGGCTCATGCCTGTAATCCTGGCATTTTTGGAGGCTGAGGAGGGCAGATCACTTGAGGTGAGGAGTTCGAAACCAGCCTGGCCAACATGGTGAAACCCAGTCTTTACTAAACATATTTTTAAAAGTTAGCAGGGTGCGATGGCAGGCACCTGTAATCCCAGCTACTCAGGAAGCTGAGGCACGAGAATTGCTTGAACCCAGGAGGCAGAGGTTGTGGTGAGCCTAGATCACACAATTGCACTCCAGCATGGGCAACAAGAGGGAAACTCCATCTCAAAAAATAAAGTAATGTGACTTTCAACCTTTCATTTAGAAAAATCTTAAAAGACTGATACTATCTAGGATGGGTGAAAGTATAGAGGAATGATTACTCTCATGTATTCTTGGTTGGGGGTATGAATAGATGTAGTGTTTTGGGAGGTCAATTTGGCAATAAAATTAAAAATGCATATGCCATTTGATTCAGCATTTCTTTTTTAAGGCTTATATCCTATAGGATTGCTGGAAGAAATGCAAGAAAAAAAGCACAACAAATTTCATGATAATGCTTACTGAAGCATTGTTTGTGATAGTAAAATGCTAGGATAAACTATGTGTCACTGATAGACGGATGTAAGTAAATCATGGTGCATCCACACAATAGAATAATATGCAGTTGACCAATGTTCTTCAACCTGAGTGATGTATGGGTCTTCTCTAAGAGATTTTTAAAAATGATTTCCAAAGGAAGCATGAAGACTGTCTTTAAGTACAGACATTAGATACTATAAAATTAACTTAAATAAGAAAAATCAAGTTACAGATTTGCATGTTTAGTACAACATTCTTTAAGAAAACAAACAAGCTATATATCTATTCTATTTCTCTGTCTCTGAATATATAGAAAAGGCTAAAAAGTACATGTACATATCACACTGTTAATAGTAATTCCCTTTTTTTTGCTCTACATGAGTCTGATTTTTAAAAATTTATTTCAATAATATTGTGTTCCTTACCAACTTCTTTAATTAATTAACCAATTTTTAAAAATTAGAGATGGGGGTCTCACTATGGTCTGGTCTCGAACCCCTGGCCTCAAGCAATCCTCCTGCCTCACAATCTTCCTGCCTCAGCCTTTCAAAGTGCTGGGATTATAGGTGTAAACCACCATGCCAGGCTGTTATTTAATTTTAAAAATGAAAGTATTTTAGAAAAAGAAACAAAAACCCTCTTATCGTAGGATTTATTTTAAAACTTTACCTTGGAATGAAATTTATGGGATTTAAGAAGTAGACCAGGCCATACTTAATCCAAATACATAAATGTAAAATGAATTTTTCATTAATGATCTCTGAAACCAAGTATGACTCAAATCAATGTGCATGAGAAAGTCAAACATTCTTTGTTAGTTTTTTTGAGGCATTGTCATGCTAGCTTGCTCTAAAATATTTATTCATTCAGCAATTTATTTGCATTACATTTAATGTAGTGCTATGGACAGAAAATGTTCAGCATTTGCTATATTTGTATAGGAAAAATGCTCCATGAGATAGTTTAATAGTAGGAATCAAGGTACCTCAAAACTCAATATAGTTAAGGCCCCAGGAATAAACCAGCGTAGAGGATAGGAAGGGTTAAATCCCATGTGAGACTTTGATTCTGACAGCACAATTAAATTATACAAATTCCTAACTTGTGTTAGATTTTGGAGTTTGCAAAAACCTACATACACATTATTCCTGTTTGTGTTCCTCGCAATCTTTTAAGATAAGGGGCACAGGAATTAATATCTCCATTTTACAACTGAAACTGAAAATTAGAGGATATCAATGAATGAAAAATCTGAGTAGCTTATCCTGCCAAGTGGCAGATTAGTTCAAGATTTCTTATTAAGTGATAAGACTTGCCAAACACTAGGAATCTGGGAAAGAAGTGAAATGTACTCAAAGAAGGATGCTTGGACCAATCTGAAAAAAAAAAAAAAAAAAAAAAAAATCAGTTCAACTGAGCGAGTAACATTTCACAGTAAGAATTAGGTTATATCAAAAATTCAGTCAATTTTTCAGTGCAGACAAGGTTAACACTAGTAGTGGTAGTGATGTGGTGGGCAGCTATCAACTTGTGAAGGGATCAGATTTGCCTGCCCAAGGAGGTTTCTTCTTTCATAGTTTCAGAAAATTCCCTTGGAGTCACTTATATTGTCATTGTCTCCAGGTGGATGTGACAAATAAATTAATGCCTTATTGGATGGTATGAAACCTTAATCACCTTTTCTCCTTTTTAAAATGGCATTTAAAACTTATAGAAATGTTGCAAGAAGAGAACAAGAAATTACTGTACCCATTTGAGAGTATGTTGAAGACATCATGCTCCTTTACCCCTAAAGGTAAGAATGCATCATGCATTTCCTAAGAATGTAAATTGTCTTAAATAACCACAGGACATTTGTCAAAATGAAGAAGTTTAACATTGACACAGTACTTTTGACTCCATATTCAAATTTTCTGAAGTGGCCTCAAACTGTCATACAGATTTTTTTAACCATGTCTAGGACTCAGTCAAGTATTACCTTTACCTATTTTTGTCTCAATAATAAATCAACTATTCCAAAAATGTTCCAGTCTTTGTATCTGTTGAGTATTGGTACAAGGTATCATAACACATAAATACAGACTAGTGTCCAAATCTCTCCTCACAGCAGATGAAAGGACGGCTGGGACTGGTTCCACCAAGGTACCCTCTTAGGTGCCAGCGTCACAGTTTGGAAAATCAGTATTTGCTAAATTTTAAGGCAAGGATTCTACCTGCTGCAGCATGGTCAGCAATCATTTTGTGAAGCAGTTAAGGTAGATTAATATCCATAATCTACAGTTGAAGAGAGATCTAGATATTAAGTGACAAAATAAAAATTTCAGCCCATGTCTTTAGTATCTCAATCCAGTTGCTTACTGATTTCCACATCACCTATCTATTCCTTTCCTAAAATCATCTTAACAAATTTTCTGCCCATTAACATTCTGTGAAGTTGTTATACTTGTTTATATTTTATGCTTTTGTCCATGAAATTCCCTTTTCTTGAAAATACTTTGATTCTTTCCTCTTTCTCGAGATTTTATTCATTTTAACAATCTTTCTCGAACATTGCTTTCTATGTAAAGGCTGTCCTGATGTCTTCAGAAAGAATGTATCACTTAGTCTGCATGGCTCTAAAGCACTTTGCAGATCTCTGTGTTAAAAAAAAATTATTTCAGTGTTAACTATATACCTGTCAATTCACAATTAAGAATGGAATGGCCTTGTCCTATCATATCGTAGGTGCCTGGTGCCTGGCATATCATAGGTGTTTAATAAATTATTACTTAATAAATGAACTTTCATTATTTATACATTCACTGACTCCAGTTGGCATGGGTCTATGAACTGGAGAAAGTGTAATCTAAACTAACCCTCAGAAGCTAATACTGTCAGGCAGCTGACATCTGAAAGATTTATAAACTAATTCATTGCCTTAAATCACAAAGTCTTATAAGAAACTGGCCTTTAAAGTCCAGCATGGCATGCTTTAATCAGATGACATCAATTTGACCATTTGGGAAATGGATTTTAGCTTGAACAATCATTTATAATCATTTAGACTTGGTTATATGCAGTCTATTGAATCATTCAGATTCAATTCTATTTTTAATGTTGGAGGCTGCTAACCTAGTGGGGGTCCTAGAGGGAAACCAAAGCTGTGTACACATGGGGAGTTAAGTTCATGGGCATGCAGCTGTGACAGGGTAGAGTCACCAGCAATTGATTTTCATGAGGG
Organism: Piliocolobus tephrosceles; assembly: GCF_002776525.5. Classification (NCBI taxonomy): domain Eukaryota; kingdom Metazoa; phylum Chordata; class Mammalia; order Primates; family Cercopithecidae; genus Piliocolobus; species Piliocolobus tephrosceles. The sequence goes on along the minus strand of NC_045440.1, from coordinate 112,543,489 downwards.
AGGGGCCTAAAAGCCTCATTGTAGTCAGCTCACCCACAATGAAGGAAAAGTCAAAAGATGAAATCTTTGCGTGAGTGCACTGGGAGTATTTTGAATTTAGCAAGAGTGTAACTTTTGGCTCAACACTACTGACACTGATTCAGTAATCTGTAAACTCAATACAACCATTTTTTTTTCTGATCATACTACTTGCATACTGATGACAGAAATACTTTTATACTTTTAGAAAGTTGTTCTCCCAAGTTGCACCAAATATAACAGTGACTCTGCAATTTTCTACATATGTAAGCTACTCCCAGGTAGTTCTTAGGCCACTACTGTTACTGATGTAGGAACGGGCTTCTGACTTTAGTTAACTCAATCAGACTAATGTGAAAGACATATTCCATCCTTGAACAGTGATTCCTCTCTCCTCCTCTGGATAGTAACGAGAGACCATGTTTTTCCAGTGGCTACTGGTTGCCATCGTATGAGTCAACTACTTCAGACAGCAGACAAGAGAGCAATCAGATAAGAGAAAGGAATAAAGAGCATCCAAATCAGTAAAAAGGAAGTCAGACTTTCACTCTTCATCAGTGATATGATCACATACCTAAAAATTCCTAAAGACTCATCCAAAAACTCCTAGATCTGACAAATGAATTCAGTAAAGTTGCAGGATACAAAATCAATATACACAAATCAGTAGCACTGCTATACACCAACAGCGACCAAGTTGAGAATCAAATCAAGAACTCAACCCTTTTTACATTAGCTGCAAAAATAAAATATTTAGAAATATACCTAGCCAAGGAGATGAAAGACCTCTATAAGGAAAACTACAAAACACTGCTAAAAGAAATCATAGATGATACAAACAAGTGGAAACACATCGCATGCTCTTGGATGGGTAGAATCGATATTGTAAAAATGATCATACTGCCAAAAGCAATCTATAAATTCAATGCAATTCCCATCAAAATACCATTAACATTCTTCACAGAACTAGAAAAAATGGGCCTAAAATTCAAATAAAACCAAAGAAGAGCCCTCGGAGCCAAAGCAAGACTAAGCATAAAGAACAAATCTGGAGGCATCACATTACCCAACTTCAAGCTATACTATAAGGCTATAGTCATCAAAACAGAATGCTACTGGCATGAAAATAGGCACATAGATCAATGGACCAGAATAGAGGACCTGGAACTAAATCGAAATAGTTACAGCCAGTTGACTTTGGACAAAGGAAACAAAATCTTGAAATGAGGAAAGGACACCCTGTTCAACAAATGGTGCTGGGATAATTGACAAGCCACATGTAGAAGAATGAAACTGGATTCCCTTCTCTCACCTTATACACAAATCAACTCAGGATGGGTCAAAGACTGAAATCTAAGACCTGAAACCATGAAAATTCTAGAAGACAACACTGGAAAAACCCTTCTAGACACTGGCTTAGGTAAAAACTTAATGAGAAAGAACCCAAAAGCAAATGCAACAAAAACAAAGATAAATAGATGGGACTTAATTAAACTAAAAAGATTCTGCACAGCAAAAGAAATAATCAAATTAAACAGACAATCCACAGAGTGGGAGAAAATCTTCACAAACTATGCATTTGACAAAGGACTAATATCCAGAATCTACAAGAAACTCAAACAAATCAGCAAGAAAAAACAAGTAATCCCATCAAAAGGAGGGTAAGGACATGAGTAGACAATTCTCAAAAGAAGATATACAAATGGCCAATAAACATGAAAAAATTGCTAACATCACTAATTATCAGGGAAATGCAAATCAAAACCACAATGTGATACTACCTTACTCCTGCAAGAATGGCCATAATTAAAAAATGAAAAAATAACAGATGTTATTGTGGATGTGGTGAAAAGGGAACACTTTTACACTGCTGGTAGGAATGTAAGCTAGTACAACCACTATGAAAAACGATGTGGAAATTCCTTAGAAAACTAAAAGTAGATATACCATTTGATCTAGCAATCCCACTACTAGGTATCTACCCAGAGAAAAATAAGTCATTATATGAAAAAGATATTTGCACATGCATGTTTATAGCATCTCAATTCACAATTGCAAAAATACGGAACCAGCCCAAATGCCAATCAGTCAACAAGTGGATAAAGAAAATGTGTGTGTGTGTGTGTCTGTGTGTATGTGTATACCATGGAATTCTACTCAGCCATAAAAACGAATGAAATAATGGCATTCACTGAAACTTGTATGGGGTTGAGACCATTAAGTAACTCAGGAATGGAAAACCAAACATTGTATATTCTCACTTATAAGTGGGAGCTAAACTCTGAGGACACAAAGGCATAAGCATGATACAGTGGACTTTGGGGACTTGTGGGGAGTGTGGTAGGGTGATGAGGGATAAAACACTACACATTGGCTACAGTGTACAGTGTACACTGCTTGGGTGATGCATGCACCAAAATCTCAGAAATCATTACTAAAGAACTTATCCATGTAACCAAACACTACCTGTTCCTCAAAAACTATTGAATTTTTATTTTAAGCAGTGGCTATAGAGTCATTCAGAACTGGTTCAGTTGGTGCCTATGCTGGAGCTGGCCAGTCCTAAATTGAAAGAGCAGATTGCATGCATGTCTTTCATATTCTGCTTCCTCTAAATTCTACACTTGGATTCCCAAGGACTATTGTCTTAGCTAAGTCAATGTTCCCAAGTGCATAACCACTGTATCCCAAAGGCGTGGTTCCAGAGAAATTTACAAAATCAGCTGCATGCAGTGTTAGAACCAGCCTTTCCACATAAACTCTTAGGCTATGTTCTTAAGACTGGGTCAAAAGCCTAGACAGCTACCCTTTTTGTCAAAGTAAATTTATTTCAGGTGCCCTGTTCCTATTTCTTGCCAATGAAACCAGATCGGAGAAATTCCAGAAAGCCCCATCAGACCTTCTTCCTAAGTTCTTCTTTCAGGCAACGGTGTTGAGGCTGTGTTCCTTTGACTTTCAGAAGTTCTCTGGGTTCCCAAGTAACTCTTCTGAGACCATGACCTGCTCCAGTTGCAAAAGGTTTTGGTTTCCTACACCATAACAACCGAAAGGGCTAAGGGCTACTCAACTGAGTCCTGGTTTGATAAAAATAAAGGGCTTTAAAAATTTCTATACAAATAATACAAGTTCAAATTACACACATATGCATGTATATAAAATCAGAATATTACACAAATGCTGCTTTATATCTTAAGTACTACTACTATATAATTTTAATGATCCCATAATATTCCATCTATAGAATTATAATTTACTAATCTTCTAATGTTGAATTTTTAGATTATTTCTAATTGCTATCTATTATAAATACTCCTCTCAATGAACACCAGAGGCATAAGTTTAAATGCTCTTAATTGTATCTTCAAAGACCTCTTTAATTTGAAAGACTGAACTCAAGGAAATCCAGAACATTTCAAAATAAATTTGAAGATTGGTTTGGAGTATGTCACCAAGTCTTACAGGGAAATTGTGAGCTAGAACCATACAACTATTCCTCTTTGTTGCAAACAATACCCAAGTAAGGGACCCTAATTCCTCTTCCTTGGCTGTTCATTTTCCCCTGGTATGTTGGATTCCATTTGCCTCTCAAATCCCCTTTCTCAACCTTTAGTTCCTTCTCCATGCTTTTGCAAAGGTGACTCTTGACCAAGACCTTCCCCATTTCTGCCAGGTAGGCATGGGGCATTTCTGAGAGCCCAGTTCAGTGCCTCCCTGCTTCTTTCTCAGCCTTTTAGAACTTCCAGTTTACACCAGCCCTGATTTCTGGAGAAGCACAAAAAGGTGAACACAGAGAAATTTGTAAATGTCCCTAGTAGGGTAGGAGTTAAGAGCAGGATCAAGAGCAGTATTGAGGTCAGGGAGTTGACAGTCCACTTTACAGTATAGATCCCACACTTTTCCTATGCACCTTCCAGCCATGACAGTTTATTTCCTATCTCTGACTCAGGCTATGTTTCAGCACCTGCCCCTGTGCTGCACATTTCATTTATTTTTATCTTCTGTTTGCAAGTGTACGGGCTCCTGTGTTTTACTGAGATCAATTGGATTCTGACCCTATTCCTCCTTTTAACCTTTCTCAGATCTCCTGAAGACCCAAGAGCCTGTTCTGTCTCTGGCTGTCTTAGTAATGAAGAGGCTGTGGTGTTGCTCCGTCATCTATTCAGTCATTCATATTCATAGAAAAGCATAAAAACAATTTTCTTAATTACAGTACTTGATGCTGCGATGTGTCTCCCAATTTTCTGTGTGCAGTTTCCTCTGTGTAACAGGCACTCTGCATGAATTTGACACCTTTAATTGATGGGGACATTTCTCCAGGAGAGGTAATAAACAAAGAGGGAAATAAGCTTCCAGGATTCCATTTAAAGAATGTTTACTTGACTTTGGTCTTACTGGGTTGGGGAAGGCTGGCTGAGCTGCTGCTTTGTGATTTGCATATACAAACTTAAGCTTCTGGTTTGCATTCTTCATTTGATTATGAAAGTTCTGTTTATTTACCTGCAGGTGGAGATTTAGACCTTACTCTCTCCTGAGATCACTGTGAAAGGAGGGAATAAATAATTTGATGGTCTCTAAAACATGGAAAGAGAAAGGCTGCAGCCTTTCACCACAAAACTGAATTTTGTGAATCTATCAGTTAACAGCTGTGGAAAGTGGAGGGTGGGTTCTGTGGCTTCCCTCCAAATGCACTAACAAAAAAAAAAAGTCAACAGGTCTAGGTTTGTTGGGTAGAATGGTTTGTAATCTCAGTCCAGTCTACAGGATTTCAAAATAACAGCTGGACGGCAGAATAAAGACCAGTGAATACATTCGTTTTTAGGATCTTAACAGTTAAATCTTCCTTTTTGATTTCAAAATTCCACCTCACCTTTATCAGATGTTAGTTGGCCACACTAAGTAGATTATTTTTCTTTTTAGTCATTTATGGTCTAATGACAGCCAAATATGTTTTGTTTCATTTTGGCTCTGCCCCTCACTCATGTCATCTGAATGCTTGAGGCTGTTGCTGATTGAAAGACATTCTGAAGTCATAAGTGATGATGTCTAATGTTAGATGGTGTTAGTACTTCTTGTTTGGGTAGGGTTGAACTCAGATTTGAAGTAAGCTAGGAATCCCTTGAGTTTTTCTTTCCTTTGACATTTACTCTTCTTCCAGGTTCCAAAAAGAAGAGGGAAACTAGCACATCTACTTTGTTTTTCAAACAGCCTGTTTTCAATACAATTGTAATTTTCACTGAACTAATACTGCAATTCAGTCTGATGTTCTGGCGAGCCAGTGCCTGCCATTATTTACTTTTATGAGTTGACTTATATTAGTGGGGAAGATATGCTAGAGATGGAAGATTTTTGTGAGTGAGTGTCTGAGAGCAGACGTGGAGGAGACAAAGGACAGGGTGGACCCAAGCTGGATTTGATCTTCTAGCAAGAGAGCATTTGCAGGTGGAAACTGAGAGCCTATTTTCATAAGAGTCATTCTTATACATAGTACAAAAGCAGTGACGTTAGAACCAAGGTTATGACAAAAGATGGTATAACATTGAAGATAGGGGATATTTACATGGAGCAGGGAAATAAGTGCAGTTCTTTATGACAATGGAAATTTTTGCAACTTTTGAAGTCAGAAGAGATGATTCCTTGGGCAAAGCTGCATTATCATGAGGGGAACCAGAAGCCATGGCAGCAAGAAATGCTGTTCTTTTGTGGCTTTGAGCCAAAGAGGAGGCTGAGATTGAAGAACAAGATAAGCCCTGAGCAGTGTGATACCCACCCTGCAGGAAATACCTGAAGGAGAGGCTGAGGTTCTCTGTTTTAGGTAGGGAGGTTAGCCACCCAGTGAAATTGCGTGTTAACCCTAATGTGAATTAGTTTGTGTCCATAGGCTGATGAAGTCCAGGGGAATACAAACTACGTTTCCTTCTATTTCACACAGTACACATATGTATTTGGGGCTTCAGATTTCAATTCACTTGAAAACAGAGGCATTAGATTTTGCCTTAGGGCACTTTGCACTAATGCCAAATTATTGGCAGAGATCATTCTTTTTTGCTGTATTTCCATTATTTCAGCACATTTGCATCGGATGATTTTTTCTAAAGTCTGACGAGATGCACTTTTCTACTTGTTTTGTGTTGTTTCAGAAATGGAAGCTTGCAGAATGTGAAATCCTACTGGGGTAATAAACAAATGCAGAAATTGCTTCTGGCAGATGATAGTGTCTGGAATGAGTTAGTTGCCTTTTTTTTAACAAGAGGGATGTGAGTGGAAGGTGAGGGATGTCTGAAAGGCAACTTGTGAACTTACGGAAGTTTTGATGAGACTTCTAGAAAGTGAACTTATAGTGAGAACAGTGGGAGGAAAAAGTGTGCCAAGAGTAACCCTAAAAGCATTTTTAAAGAGCATTTAAGTCATTGTTTAGCAACTTAAATATTCAAATAATATCTGCTTATCTGTCTGGCCGGGTTGATCTGTTTCTCTATCTCTCTATCTGTTCATCAATCTATCCATTAATCCTCCTTAAATATATAAAGTCAATCTTTAATTGAATAAAGATCTTTACTTCAATCTGCAATAACAGATATAGAGAAAGTATAGCTTTATGTTTATGTGTTTTTAATGTTAAAAATTATAAATTTAAGTTCTGGCATAGATTGCTTTTTTTTTGGTCAAAGCAGTGATAAATTGAATAAACTTTTAGAATCTATTCTGGGAAATATTTCCTAATTAGGAAAATAGTGCTTGATTAAAGTAAGAAGAATCTCTATTAATAAGCCCACTTTGTCCCTCCCTGATGTTTTAGTACCATGTTTTAAATAACACTCTGTGAAGGATCAGAAAGAGAATGAATAGGAAAAAAATAATGATAGAGAAGGAGGTAGAGAAGAAAGAGAAAAATAATGAGAAAGATCAGAAGACATTTTAAAGCTGCCTTGAGGCCATCATGGTAAATAAGCTTGTAGCTCCTGTGACATTTTGATGCAGCAGCTTGTCCCAGTGGTTTTGGAGCAGGCACTTTTGACTCAATCTAAGAGAAGAAAATTATGAAATGATTGGTATATTTTATTACCAAAAAAAAATGTTTGAAACAAATATTCTCACCCCCATCTTTAAGTTTTACCTCTTTGAGTTGTGTATTGGGCATGAGGTAGGGGTTGAGATGGTTTGGAAGAGGAGAACAAAACTCAAGGCTGAGGAGAGGAAGAGAGGGCTATTAGATATCACCTCTATACAAAGCACATAAAACCAAGACAGAAATGCTTATTAATTTTCCATTCTCAGAAGGCACAGACAATTGTTTTAAGCACAGACACGTTTTAGTCTTGGAGAATTCCCTAGAATTATAAATGGTCTCCATCTGACTACTTATTTGTTGCCTTCAATTAATTATGTGTTTGACGTTTTCCCTACTGGATTGAATTCTTTCTCTGCTTCCACAGATAGATGACCATCACCTCAACACTTTCCTTTTAGTGTCTGCTTTACGTAGGCAGCAGTTTTGATGCTAGGTCCCAAATCCTCTAGCTCTTCTGTTTGACTATATCTTATCAATCATAATCCATGGCAATGTTAATTTTGATAAAAGTCCCAAACATATGCAACTGACATAAATCAAAGAATAGCATTTTATACTAGTCATCTTCATTGCCATTTCTGATCAACAAGCAGAATGGCATTGTGAGATGCAGCCTAGATGATCAATAAGTGATGGCAAACTCAGCAACCACCCAATTTGCCCAAGTTGTAGTTTGCCACCTGGCCATGGAAATCAGTGTTTTCACATCCTTCATATCTTGGCATTAAAAGATGTGTTCAATATTCCAAGCAAAGGGACAGATTCTGTCAATTTTCTCAGATCCTTCTGCTGGCCAATTGCATTCCTCCCCAAGAAAATGACTGATTGCAAATGAAATAATGGTAGTCATGTGAAATATTTAATATTAAACTCTTAAAAACCATTCCCCCAATAAATCTAACCAAGAATATGCTATTTGGGAGACTTCTTATTGATCTTTTTTAATTTCTATTTTTCTTCTCTTTATCTGTCTGTTGGGATAATGTCTCAAAATAGTTTTGTACACATCTGTCCAACCATAACAAATAGGACTTAGAAGCTAAACAAACAACTATTCTAATTGTTGGATTATTGCCTATTTTTCAGAGTTTTTTCAGCTCATGAGTTAGTCTTCCTTAAAAGTTAGAAGTCATCACAACCATGTCAACCTGTAGTAATAGCCAAGGTCATGAGACATTTAACATTCAAGGTATAGAGTGTGGAATGAAAGTTGAAATCCATTTAATTATCAATGATCGAGTTTCTCTGAGGATAACTTGGCAAAGCCAGAGTCATTAGGAACTGTTAATGAAATGAAATTAGAAACTGCTAATGAAATGGAGTCAATCTGTGTCCATTTCATATTGCAGAAGCATAACCAAAGTCATAAGTGGTAGGTAGGTTATATATTTTAGTTGATGAGTAAATGTGTGTATGAAGTGAAGAAAGAAAGATGTTTGTGTTCACTCTGTGCTTCCTATGATTTATAATTCTGAAAATTCTGTAATTTCGTTGTGTGTGTGTGTGTGTGTGTGTGTGTATTTGGAGTTGAGATGGACTTTTCTGGCTTTTATTGCTACATAAGGAAATATGAAACTGACTGACTTTAGGGATAGTCATTAATAAAAGCCCTACTACACTCGAATTATGGTTTAAGAATTATGAACATTGTTAGTCATTTTGAAAAGAGAATTTAAATAATTTTGCCATTTGGTTAATTAAAAAAAAACTTTTAGTGCCAAAACAATCTGGGGCCTTATCAGAGAAATATTCTAGATCAAATCTTTTCTTTTGGACTTCTATTACCAACCTTTATTTATTTAGTAAACATATTCTTTTGGAACAATTTTAGATTTATAGAAAAGTTGCCAAGATACTACTACCATTATTCTAAACCAGAAAAAAAGTTAAGCAAAATAGTGTTATTATTACTACCATGCTTTATATTTTCAGAAAAAAATTCTTAGTTTGAAAGTAAGACATAACCCAGCTAAATTGATTTCTTTCTTAATTTCTTTCTTTCTTAATTTCCTTTCCTTTCCCTTTCTCTCTCTCTTTCTCTCTTTCTCTCTTTTTGTCTTTCTTTCCCTTCTTTCCTTCCTTCCTTCTTTCCTTCCTTCCTTCCTTCCTTCCTTCCTTCCTTCCTTCCTTCCTTCCTTCCTTCCTCCCTCCCTCCTTCCCTCCCTCCCTCCCTTCCTTTCTTTTGTCTTTCTCCCTCCCTCCCTGTCTTTCTTCTTTCCTTCCTTTCCTTCTTTCGTCTCACTTGGTTGCCCACACTGGATTGCAGTGGTGCAATCATGGCTCACTGCAGCCTCAGCCTCCTGGGATCAAGCTATTCTCCCATCTCAGCCTCCTAAGGAGCTGGGTCTACAGGCACATGCCACCATACCTGGCAGCTTTTTAAATTTTTGGTAGAGATGAGGGGTCTCACTATGTTGCCCAGGTTGGTCTCAAACTTCTGAGCTAAAGTGATCCTCCGGCCTTTGCTTACTAAAGTGCTGGGATTACAAGAGTGAGCCACTGCACTTGGCCCTAAATTTCCTTTTTGAATGAGCATTACTTTAGCACTATTCCACTCTTGATATTCTATTGTAAACAAGTGAATTTTCCAGTTTCTATCTCACTTCTCTGTCTCCACACAATCTTATCCCTTCTCATTACTTTAGCTCAGACATTTTTTGAATGTCTCCTTTCTGCCTACTCCACCCCATACCTACTCTGCCCTTTCACATTTCACTACCATTTAACATTCAGCACATATCCCACTGCCTCCTCAAAGTCTTTTCTTGCTAGCTGCTGTGATCTGAAGATTTGTGGCTCCTTACCACCACCAAATTCATACGTTGAAATCTAATTACCAGTGTGCCAGTATTAGGAGGTGGGCCCTTTGGGAGATGATTAAATCTTGAGGATGGAGCTCTGATGAACAGGATTAGTGTCCTCATAAAATAGGCCCAAGGAACCTCCTTTGGCTCTTCTGCCATGTGAGGACATAACAGGAAAGCACCATCTATGAACCTAGGAAGCAGCCCTCACCAGACTCCAAATGTACCAGTGCCTTGGAGTTGAACTTTCCAGACTCTAGAACTGTGAGACATACGTTGTTGTTGTTTATAAGCTACCCTGCTCTGATATTTTGTTGTAGCAGGTAACAAAATAAGATACTAAGTTAGAGTTGAGTAACTTATTTCTCTCTTCTGAAATTTCATGACCATTATTGTTTATGTTAATAATTGGGGAGTTTATCAGGTACTTCCTTTTTTCTTCTCTTGGTGTCTTAGACTGCTAGTTAAACCTTGTACTGTCACCTAAATTTAAAATGTTTGTATTTGGTCTCTTCAGCCAGATTGTAAGATTCTTGAGGACAATTCTTATTTCCTCTTTTGTCTTATTGTAGCACTAAGGAAGGTGCCTTGTACCCAGCATTTATCAACAAATATTTATGGCTTCAGATGGTTGGAATTCTTTTTATTAAGTTTAATTAGTAATTGTTAGGAAATATTGAGTGCAAACTATGGGCCTTGTATCTTATAACTACTTTTAAAAGTAATTTAATTTAATTCTCATAATTCATTCATGATATGGAGAAACAACTATTTTTTTCTGCAATTCATAAAATTTGTTCTATATTAGAAGTATTTTAGCTGACATACATATGCAATGTTACCTCTTCAATAGTTTAGAAGGCAACTTACGATTGGAAATGCAAATGGTCCCTGACTTTCCATAGTTTGACTCATAGTACTTATGATTTTTTGACTTTACTGTGGCACAAAAGCAATACAGATTCAGTAGAAACTGTACTTTGGTACAATATCCAATAAATTACAGGAGATATTCAGCACTCTTTCATAAATAGGCTTTGTGTTAGATGATTTTGCTTAACTATAAGCTACTGTCAGTGTTCCGAGCATGTTTAATGCAGGCTAGGTTAAGCTACGATGTTCAGTAGTTTAGGTGTATTAAATACATCTTCAACCTACAGTATTTTCAACTTTGTGAAAATGAGGAAGTTCAAATAGTGGGATGAAAAAGGAGGAAAAGTTGGTGAAGGGTATATGAGTTGGCTTCCAGTATGAAGAAATAGGGGCTCAGTAATGCTGAGGACCTTTTGAAGAATCATTTTGAAGATGCCTCAGAAATATTCCATTAGAAGATAAGAGCCTGAAACATTTTTCTTTTGGTTTTTATTTCCCACTTTTTGATTGGTGTCCCTAGGGGCATTAACTCCCTTGAAGTCCTTGGCTACCTGTGCTTATACTGAGTGGTGTAACACAGCTTGGGAGAACTCTGCCACTTCAGTTTGCTGAAGATGGGAGAATGACAATGCATATGGAATGGTCTACCACGGCTGTGCTGAAATCATGGGACCAAAGAGGAGATGTGGCATGAGGAGCCACAAGTGGCTACTACCATTGGTTTATTTGTATAGATTTGTCTACATTATCTCGGCTTTTCGAATAAATGTATCAGTAGAATGGGAAGTTATGTGGAGTGGATGGGATGGACACATTCAATTTATTATTAAAATTAAAATGTCTATTTGCATATTACTTACACTTATTTTGAAAAACCACCAGTGGTACATGTGGATGGCACTGAATTAAAATGAAGTCTTTGGGGCAAGTGGTTTAAGATCCAATCACACCAAAAATGAAATGATTTGGAAGAAAAAGAAAGCTAAAGAGCCAGGTCTTTCAGTTTGATGCTTTATTGCTCACCATACAATATTAGAACAGACACACAGTTTCTCACAGTAAAGCACATAATACTGCACTTTCTTAAAAAAGTGTTTGTCCCACAAGGACACAATGATTAATTCCCAAATGATGAAGTGAGTCGGCATACAACTTTCTAAAGCTGATAGAAGGAAGCCAAAACATTCCAAGGCACGTTATAAGCAACATGCAAGTCAACAATGTTATCACAGTAGCCTGAAGCTAATCACTACGTGTTTCTCAATTTCATGTTTAATGTTGAAGTTTACGTTCATGAAGAGCCTAGGTCCCTGAGCTAGCTCTGATCTCTATGTGTAGCATAATTGGATAAATCCAGAGTCATTTAGGACCCCTGAATAATATACACATATATAAATATTTTAAATATATGATGACAATATTATATAGAAAAAGATAAATATATACACATATATTTTTCACTTGGAAAATTAGGACTATAAGAATACTTTTAGAATTACAACATAAGACAAATAGTATACTGTATTTTCTATAGATAATGAGATTCACAAAGGTTAGAAAATATACATAGCAGATTTATATACATTTCTACTTTATATTCTTGTGTATGAGTGACATTTCCTAACCAAATGTAAGTACAGGTTGGCCCCTTCCTTTGTCAGGTTTTTTTTTTTTTTGGACTAGCTGCCTTCCTTAATCAATCCCTGATGAATGGATTTGCTCTGGATACACAATCTTAATATCAAGAGCCTTGCTTTAAGATTTATTTATGTCTCCTTTCCTTTACTCATCTTATTTTTCTCACATGGCTCATCTTTTCTTTAACTGTCTAAATCAAATCTATCCTTGAAGGACATCCTACCTTCTCTACAAAGCCCTCCTTAACGACTCCAAGCCCCATGGATGCCCCCTTCCCACTGAAGAACTCAAGTGTTTATAGTCTGAAATCATATAATTTGGCTTCCAATTATGTGTTATATTTTTTCTGGCATGTTTCTGTGTTAATATGTTATCACTAAGTTGTAATCTCCTTGAAAGCAGAAGCAATGTTTTAGTCTTCCTTTTTCTCATTAAATTGGATGATGGACATGAGAGTATCATTGAAATTGTCATGCATGTTACATACATAAGAGATTGTTCTGACCATCGTCTGGCACACTTCATGCAGTGCCTTTCAATGAGCCAGGAGAACTATTTAAAAAGTAAAACCAGCACAATGAGTTATCTGATTGTGAAGATAGAGCTATAGGCAAATTGGATATTATATCAAAAGTTTAGAATGTATTTCTGAGCTGGGATTAATTTATTCATTCATTCCACAGATGTTTAGGGACATCATCCAATAGATAATAATAATTAGCTAAATAATAGTTTAGATAATTTGTGGAATATAAAGATGAAATAGACTTACCCTTAAGGATTTTTCCATTTAATTGCTTATTAAGAATTATGTGATAAGCAAGAGCCTTGAAGGCTCTATCTGAGGGCCTGAACTCAGTGATTTTCAAGGTGTACTCAGAAGACTATAGGTATCAAAATCATCTAATAAATGAAAATTTCTTAGGGCAAGACCAAAAGAAAGTGCATTTTAAGATAAGCTCCTAGGTAACTCTTATGTATATGAAAGTAGGAATGTTTTACGATTCTTAACTAGGGATTAAATATTTGGCCTCCTTACTACAGCATCTTGTGACATTTCAGGAATATAATGTTCTTATTGACTTCTGAATTCAGAACTCTGATTAAATGGAGTCTTACTCTGCTGCCTTGTATTTATTTCTTTTTTTTTCTCGAAAGACTCCGCCTTTATCAATATCAGTCCATAGCATTTTTGAGGAAGTTCATACTCTCTTTTCTGGAAGTCAGAGAACAGACACATGCATAAGAATTAAGTTCATTATTCTGTGAGGAATGAAACAACCACTTACAGGTGCTGCTTCAGGGCTCAAATGCACTGAAAGAGCTCCAGCTGACTCCTCTTTATCCCACTCTTTTAACTTTTATAATTTGCAAAGTACTTTCATTTCCATTATTCCATTTGAGAGCCTGTAGTATGGACCCAGATGCTTCTTCATGAGGCCAGGCAGGCAATCAGTGTGAATTCACTGTTTATTGGCCATTAAAACTATCCTTTGTTTCCTTGCTGGATCCAGGTTTGAAAATTCTGGACAATGTACTGTCTTAGCTGTACTATTTCATTTAGCTCTTTTATTTTTCCAGATGTCATTTCCAAAATATGAATTAATAACTTTATGTTGGCTTTATCATGAATGTGCTTGGTGTAGAAGAATGTAAATAGGCCCAACGATATTGTACACAAACATTCCTGATCCCTCTTTTCGAAAGAGGTTACAATAGTTGCCCCTTACACACAGTTTGGTTTGGTTTTCTGCGGTGTCAGTTACCTGCAGTCAACCTCTACACAAAAATATTGCATGGAAAATTCCAGAAATAAGCAATGTATAAGTTTTAACTTGAGAGGCATTCTGAGTGGCATGATAAAATCTTGTGTCATCCCACCCATAACGTGAATCATCTGTGTCCAGTGTATTCATGCTGTGCACTCTGCCTGCCTGCTGCTAGTCATTTAGTAGCCATCTTGGTTATCAGATCGAAAAAACATAGCATATACAGAGTTTGGTACTATCCATGGTTTCAGGCATCCACTAGGGGTCTTGAAATGGATCCCCGGAGGACATGGAGGAGCACTGTGTTTGAATATTAGAAGCAGAACCCTGTAGACTTAGTTTATGTCAGCATTGTCATCATTTGGTGTTAACCATGTCAGTAACAAAATTGTTCTCCAGTGTGAAACTCCTGTAAATGAGGTTTACTGCTGAGTAGTGAGATTATACTTATAGACTAAACATATCAGAAAAATAGTACAGGGTCTTATCTGAACTTATTTTCCTCTGTAATCAGTGAAGAATTAACAGATACTTCTCATTAGAGTCCATAAAGTAGAATGAGAATATGTAAAATTGATCCTTATATTAAAAGTCATCTTATGATATTTCAAATGGACCATTAACAATTGCTTCTTTAAATTATATTTCTTGACAGCTCAGATTTGTATTCTAAATACTGCCAAACAGTTATATCTTCAGGTGATGACATGTTGGTCTTCTTCTTCTCGTAGGATTGTGAGCTTCATAAGAATGGGAAGATTCTTTTGTCTGCTGAAACAAGTTTCTGCAGCAATTTTGCACACATTGAGTATTCTTTGATAAGTTTCTGACCAAAACCTCCAAAATGCCAAGCTTGTACTTTCTTCTGTGAGGGAAAAAGCCATATTAAACTTTTCAAATCTATACATGATTCCTACCATGTCAATGAGGACATAAAGAGAACTCGAATTTAAAGCATCAGTTTTTCTATGTTTAAAAGTGATTTCATGAAAATGAAAGTTTGCAAAATAACGGCATACTTTTATACGTAAATATATTTGAAAGAACATTTGTATTTTTACTTAAGGTATGTCATGTCCAGGTTTAGTCTTGAATGAAGTTAAGTAAATCTTCCTGCTATGAGGAAAGTGATGATTGTGGAGTGATGAGAGTTTGATGGGGAGAGAGAAAAGAGAGAAAAATACTTATGACCACAGAGCTCTGTAAGATTTCTTAATGTGTATTATTCTGAAAGCTTGTGTTGACTCAGTCAAATCTTGGTTTGATGGCTATTTATTTTAAACACCTACCGATACATAAGAAATAAATTGCGGATACATAAGAGATATTCATGTTTGCTTCCCCCTAGGGGAATGAGTGACTTAAAACATTTGAAAACATTTTTTATTGACTCTGGAACTGACTAGTTCCTCTTAGGTGTACTCTCATTCACACTGAGTTTCCCTACTTCATATATAAATATTCCAATCCCTGTTTTAATTGTAAATGGAAGATGATATTAAATATAATATTTATAGAATTCATACATTGATGGGTTAGCCACATAAAATCTTTTCCTTCAGAAAGTTAATGTTTTCTCTTTATCATGTTTACAGATTTAACATAGTTTAGGATGATATAAATTCTTGTATTCTTTAAGAGCCAACCAAAACTATGTCGACCCAGCTTTTACTAAGACATATTGTTCTTATTATTCCAACATAATCTTCTGAAAATAAAACACTTCAAATATTCATGAAGACTTAGTTGCACTAAACTAAGTTTTATGACTGTAGCTTTTCCTTTGACATTGTTAATTGTTTAGCCAAATCAGCCATTGATTTTGGTATATTATCAAGGTGTGTTGTTCTGTACATTCAATTTTGTTTTAAGAATGACTGTAGAGTTTGGACTTTTCTTACTTTTCTTCAGCATTTAGAATATTTGCCTTGAATGTTAAGGTCTAGAAATATACTCACAGCCCTTAGTTTCTAAGAGGGAATTTATGTTTGTTGATTTTATTCATGACCTGTGCCCTTTACTCAATTACCTCAGGTGTGACATCTAAACAAAGACCCTCAACAATTAAAGAAATTGGAAGTTACAAAAGAACACAGGGAATTTTTATTAAGGAGGGCTCTTAATAACATCATTTCACCAGCAAATTTTAATCTAGCTCTTTATTTCTCATTTAGTGGTATATTAAGTTTTGATTCCTTATGGAAATATTTTATGATTGAGTATAGTGCGATAAAGAATATTTTAAAAAGTTATGTCTCTTCTGTGTAAATTCAAATATCTATTGGACATTACATAGGAACATTTAATTTTAAAATGGCATTTGCTTTAGAGTTAAAACACTATGAACTGAGTTCTTATGAATTTCCCATGTGGTCTAAAACTAACAGATTATTGGCAAATAACTTTTTAAAAATTAGAGTAGAAGAATTCAGCCCATACATTAAATTTCCAAAGATAAGAAGGGCATCTTTGTATTTTGTGTATATCATGTTAAACTAATTGTATTTTTTAACACCTGATATGATCATTCTGCAAAATCCATAACTTTTTGTTAATTAGGAATTAGGTCACAGGAATACTGGTCTTATCATCAGAGAAATCATAGCTGTAGAGAAATTGTGATGTAGATAATGTTGATTGACTACCTACCAGCATACCTGAGACATAGTAGATGCTCAATGCTATTATTTCCTTTCCGTAATGAAAAAATCTCATATATTACAATCCCCTTTTTCACCAATTTATGAACATGTGGGTATGTGTTTATAAACACACATGTGCTTGTGTGATTTGGGGTTGCGTCACTCTGGTGCTCTATTTATACGATGCCAAGATTAATATTTATACCAGAATGAAAAGTCAGTTAACATAGATTGCTTACTGTTATGTAGGTCCGGTTTTAGGGTATTTCCTGCAAATATTTGCTTGCATTCGTCTACTGTTATAGTAACAGGATAAAAATGTCTTGCTGGAGTAGATAAGGCCAATTTTCAAAAAAAAAAAAAAGCATACTCTAGAATAAGGTTCTGGACAGCAGAGTCTCCATGAAACAGCACTTAAAAACAAGTTTCAAAAGTAAAATGGTATATTCTTTATTAAGAAGGTGGGAGGCGTAATTATCATTAGCAATTAGGTTCTAGAAAAGTCCATAAAATAGGGATATAGGCTGGAGAGGGAAAATGCCAGCCTATGGGGCATGTACAGGTATGGGTATTTTTGATCTAGTCATTAAAAATCAGTGACGACTGAACCATCACCAAGGGCAATTTTTGCCCTTGGAAATTCTGGTTGACCAAATCTAGTAGGTAGGAGATTCAAGTAGGAGCTGACAAGTGTCCTGGACAGATTCATTCACAAGTCTCTAATAATCACTGGCATAGCAGATGTCAGTCATAAATATAAACATGATATATTGATAATATGATGAAATCAGTTTTAACTCTGCTGAAAATAAAGCCAACAGAATTTTGCATTGCTTTTAGAATCTGTAAACAAAATATCACTAGCATTTGAGAAGAACAAAAAAAGAACCTACAAACGACAAGTAGATAGGAAAGACAATTGCAGCCAAGGTAAAATCCATAGACTACAATTCTCAGTGGGAGGTCTTCATCTGGAAGAGGGATACCAGGATTTTGGCTGACTTAGAATAACAATGAACGTTTGAAAATCTTTCAGACTTTTGAGCTAGATTTTGCTTGAATGATTTGCTTGACATGGCTGAGTAGTTTATAAACAAGAATGTTCAAAAAGACTTTCTTGTTTAAAAGCTTCAGAGAAGAAGCAAAATCTAATTATAAATACTTTTGTCTTGGCTATACTTTTGGAAATTAATTGTATGTTAGTTTGTATCTTCACAGTTACTTAATCTGGTTTTTTACCTTGTTCCACACATCATGTGGGAGGCTGGAAGAGTTGATAAGAGTTGGATTTATCTTAAAATCTACATTTCTCCTTAATTAATAATTTCAGATATTTTGAGATTTATTTTCCATTAAAGTTGAATGATGATTTTCTACCTTCTAAGATATAAAAATCACTCAGAATTTTATAAACATTATGGCAATTTTTAAAATACAGTTAACATGTATGTCCAAAATCTTATTATTACTCAATACAATGTTTCTGTAATATTTTCCCCTTTAATTTCAGATATTCATGAACTAGCCCTGTCCTATGTTAAAATGAATACTAAATGCAAACATTTAAAAATCTGTGCCTTGTCAAATTATCGAATGTATAAATAACCTGGAGGGTTGAAAAGTGACATTTGATATGGTTACTATGAATGATATAAATTGATGTCTAGATTTTATTGAAACTCTATAAGCCCAGAAAATATAGTGAATTTCTTAAGTTAAACGAAAAGGGCTAAACTTTAAGTTTCCATCATTTAGCTATTTCACAGATCTGCTCCATTTTTAGTGATACTAGTTTGTAAGAAGGAAAGTCTGAATCATCTTCATGGGTTACAGTATCTAGGGTCAGGACTTGTTAGAGCATTGACAAAGACTGATCTGCTCTGTCTTCACATATGACTATTGGCCATGTTCTCCCTTTTGCTGATGGCTGCACAGATTCTCATTTTCTTTGTGGTCCATTTTCTTCTAATTCATGAATCAACTTTGGCTAAAGGATACCTCAGAAGCCAAGCAGGTGTCATCAAAAGACACTTTTGTGGCAGACAGGTAAGTGTCAGTGACAGTGATATCATCAAGCTCTGTGCTGAAATGGTCTGACTCCTTGATGACACTGTAATTTAGGGCCACACTGTAGTTAGCAGGTTTCTCTGTTGGCTTCTGCTTGCAGTTGCAGAGCTTTCTGAAGGCTGCACGGAACTTCTGGGACATGAGATTGTAAATCACCGGGTTGATGGCACTGTTGAGATAAATGCAAATTCTGCAAAAGAGCAAAAACCAATTTTCTTGGAAAGGACTGGAGAGAAATGAGTTGACAACCACAAGAGTCCTGTAGGGCATCCATAAAAGGGCAAACAGAATTACAACCACTGCCAGCATCTTGGTGACCTACAGAGAAATAGAGAGAAATGCTGTACAAACACAAATGAAAACAAAACAAAACACCCTTTCTTCTCTCACCCAAACCTTTAGTTCCCAAAATGTAGTCTGAGACAAGGAGGTAGGTGCAAGTCATTTATTGTGGAGGTGATCCCAGGAAGCAAGATTAAGGGTTATTAATTAGAAGAGAATGCCATTGACAAGGAAAAGCCAAAGTACGGTGTGTTATTGAGATAGCTCCCCCTATAGCCAACTCTGGCTCAAGTAATGCAATTGAGAATTGTCTGTCAGAAGTAAGAGAATGAAAGACAGTGTCCATTCATTAAAAGGTATTGTTAAGGACTTTAACTCCTGTGTACTTCCAGGATTCTCTTGCCTGAAAACTCCTAGAGCCTTTAGAGAGACCCTTGAGGCCAAGTAGAAGAGAGACAAATGGTACAGTGGATGCCTGAAGTGGGATATTTCCTGCTGCAGGAACTATCTACTGCAGGTATGGCTGAAATCAGAGTCTTGTAAGAGGATATTAGCACAGGGCACCAAAAGTATCTGTGACAAGCATTAGGAGACTTAGGGTCAAACCTCTTCTTTGCTTACCCTATGTGTGGCCTAAGAAATTACCTTAACCTATCTTATAGCTTATCTGTAAAATGGAGCCAACATTGTCCTCCCAAATCAAATGAGGTAACAGTGGATGAAAAGAATAATGCAATAAAAGCCAGTGTTTATTGAATGTTTAGTGACTGCTATGTGCCAAACACTATCCAAGGTGTTTGTTATTTGTTATCATGTTTAAACAGTTTTAAACATCCTAAAATAGGTATTGTATCCAATACTTTTTCAAATTAGAAAATAGATACAGAGGCTCTTAAGTACTTTGGTGGAAGCTGTGGAGTCTTGGGGCCGGGATTAATATCCAAATGAGCTTGAATTCAAAGTTTTTGCACTCTTTCAGGTTAAAGGGAAATGAAAGAGAGAGAAAGCAAATGCTGGAATTTTACCTAATGTGGAAGCCACTCCTAAGTATAAGCAATGCACAGGAAATAAGACAATAGGTAGGATGAAGTCAATATCCCACATTGCTCACTGCTCACTGAACTTCATTCTGATGCGATGCATGTAGGATACTAAGGCTACATATTTTACCACTAGGAGTAGAAAAATTGTTCAGTGAAAATATGTGGTTTCACATTGGTTCATATAACACCAAGTAAGACATTCCAGAGATTCTGACTTCTTTTAGAGCCAAGGAGGGTCTACTTAGCAAAGGGGTTAACTGAAACATATTTTTTCCTAAGTAGACTTGAAAAAATATATAAGTAAGTATTTTATTTGGTCATAGGAAATCAAAGTGATAAATGTTCTAAGCTTTGGAAGGAGAGGTAGTGATTATCATCTTCACTGTCATCATTGCCATGATCTTCATCATTATGAACCACATCCCTGCCTTTATTCTCTGCTTGGTACCCCAGGCTCTCTGAAATGAGATCACTGCTTCACACTTGTCAACATTCTCCCACTCCCTGTCAGGGGCAAAGCATCCTACACTGAAATACCTAGTTTCATTTATAATTAGATCTATACCATCACATTTTAGTCCTTTAAGATGGCCCAGGTAATCTGAAAAGTGCTATATAAACATTATCTTATTTAATGCTTATAGTAATTCCACGAGTAAGCTAGTATTCATTTCATTTTGCATATGAAGAAATTGAGGTTTAGGTAATTTATATGATTTACCTACAGACACATGAGTAGTAAGTGACGGAGCTGTGATTCAAATCTGTCTACTTAAGACAAAGGACATGCTCCTTCCTTTATACTTTGCCCTTTCCATGAAAGTTTCTTGTATTTTCAATAACATTTCTACTGTGTTATTTCCATTATGATCACCCAAACACTTAACTTCTTCAATGTATAAACCCGACAACACTTACTGCTGCTAAATTTCAGAAGAAAGGTTGAATTTCGTCTACCTTTATCTTTCCCTACAACTGTCAGCTAAAATGTTGAATCCACAAGTAACATCTACCTGCCTCTTTTCACTGAATGTCAGTGAAGGGAGCAACTTTCATTGTGTTGGAGAAGAGCAACCTGTTTCAAGGTTAGTGTCTCTCCTGTGCATTTCCACAGTGCCTCCAGGCATACTTTGACATCATTCCCAAACATTTCATTGCAGTGACCTATACTTGTTCATCTCTCCAATAGACAGTAAACTTCTTCAGGGTATGGGTAAATTTCTTCATCTCCCTACTCTCAGGGATTTAGTGCACTATGTGACATAAAGTGACCCTAAGAAAAACTTGAATACATTCTGGCATGGAAGGAATCGTTTTAAAATATGTAACCATGATCATTTACTGTGCAGTAATACTCTGCTATATTGTTAGAGGGTTTTTGCAAGAATATATTATTTAATAATTTTTAAACTCTCTTAAATGGAGATTAGGTCAATTAGTAAAATGAGTCTTTAATACATTTCAATTTTTTGTTTAAAATGTATTTTTGAAATGTTAAGGAGATGTGAAAAGGAACAAATATAATGATGTTTCTAGGATTTACCCAGAGGAAAGTATACCTCCAGTGAGATGACAGAGACTATCTTTAATCCTACCCATACCTTTCTTTAGTTAATTTCAAATTTTTGATTTAGTTTAATCACTTTTTTAAATGTTCACAAGTTTTTATGGTAGCTATAGCTTGGATTTCAACAGCTCTTATTCAATATAAGAACAAACACCTAGAAAAGAAATATCCTGAAGACTGTCTTTTATACTCATGTAATTTCACTGTGGTTTTTGAACTTTTATTTCTGCTATTATTCCTTATCCTGAAAATGTGACATAAATGTAGATTTGAAATACATCTTTAAAATCTCATCGTTTTTAAGCATTGTTTTTAAGCATTGATGTTTTCGACAGAGTAGCGCAGAGGATGCATGGTGATATGAAAGACAGCTTCTTTACAGCAGCCTCTGCCCTAAGATTTAGAGGTCCTTGAGAAATAGCATGACACAATCTTTGAGTGAAAATGATCTTGTACTATGCTTTTGATTGGGAAGGAATCTATCCATCCATTCTAAGTTATCTATTTGCATCCCTACTGTGTATCAGTCAATGTTCTGGCTCTTGATGATTTGACAGTGATCCAGAGAGACATGGTAATGCATTCATGTACCTTAAATCTGATGAACAATTATAATACAATGTGACAACTGCTAATACAGAGGAATGTTCTGGTTCTAAGAGAACCCTTGATATAAACTTGGGGTTGAGAGGTCATTAGCAGGGGCTTTCTGGTGCAGTCAAAATCTTAAGATAAAGAGAGATGAGAGACTGTTCTTGTGGAGATTAAGTATGCGTGACAATCTGGAAGTGTAATAGTGGGTATATCATGGTACTAGAAGTAATTTAGTATGCAAATTCCAATTTCAGACCATGTAATGAAGTGGCACAATCTATCTCTTTTTCTAGGAATCTTGTGGAAACCACTACAAAGCCATTACTTTTATATGATGAAGTGACGTTATACTCCATGGAGTGCTTGCCTTCCATTCCTTCTGTCTTCCCTACAGAAAGAGAGATACAGCTGCCAAAAGGGGTACAGGCACATTGAGTTCTGAAAATGTCGGCTCTATGGAGTCATTTTAGTTAACATAGAAGTAGGCAGCCATTTTTGTAGAGTGTATTGAAAGCAAGCAAAAGAGATTGCAAGAATTAATGGATTAATTTTTAGTATTTAGAGAGTGAGCTTGCCGGCAGAGATAGCTGAGGAGAAGGGCAGATGAGAACAGGAGGGTCTAGGCTTGATGGCTTATCCTTGGCCACCCTAGCTAAATGTTATCTTCTTTGTGAATATCAGCTGGAAATTTTGATACCAAACTCTGCTATATGTCTTTCAGTCTTCACTGTATTTAAATATGTAGAATAAGTGGCATAAACCTCTCACAAAATTTGGATTCAGTCCTTCTCAACACACCCTTTTGTCATCTTTATAAAGTCACTAGATGAGCATCCTATTCAGGGAGTTATCTTTTATAAATGTGAATTGTACAGATTTCTATCTTATTGTTAAAATTAAGATTATAGTTCCTCAAGTGGGCTATATATGCAGTTCAACCCTGTGTATATGTGCTGCATGGAAGAAACAGGCTAATTGAGTTCTCTTTTCTAGCATGCTTACGAATCTTCTATTACTCACTACTATCATTGTAACTACTGCTATGACTCTTACTACAAGTTCTGAAATGATTAGCTAGCATCTGTATGTTGCCTTTTTGTTTTTAGAATAGTATTAGATTTATAGAAGAGTTGTAAATACAATGCAGAGAGTGTCTATATACCCCACACCAAAGTCCTTCTATGATTCACCCCTTGCATTAGTATGGCAGATTAGTCACAATTAACAAATCCATGTCAATAATTTTTATATGGAGTTAGTTAGCTCCATGCTTTATTCAGATTTCCTTACATTTTTCCCAAAGTCCCTTTTCTGTTCCAGGATTCCCATCCAGAATACCACATTATCTTTAATTGTCACAGCTCCTTAGGTTCCTCTGGGCTGAGACAATTTCTCTGACTTCATCGTTTTGATGGTCTTGATAGTTTTGAGGAATACATTAGGTATTGTATAGAATGCACTTTAAGTTGAGGTTGGCTGATGTTTTTCTCATGGTTAGACTGAGGTTATGAATTTTTGAGAGGATGGCCACAGGAGTGACATGCCTCTTGAACCTGCTCCAAACAGGCTTGCCAGAATGGGAGAAGATGTGAAGTTAGCGATAGTAATAGCCATAGCCCAGTTAATAGTATGCCATTTATTAGGTTCTGGTTACATAATATCTGGAGTCATTTTGATTATTTGTCAGAGATTAACTTATTAGTTTGCCTAGGGAGTCATAAGGATTTGATTCATACCTCAATTCCCTAGAAGTTTTAGTCGAAATTTTTGTACTGATTCAGAAAAAATTCTATGCATGTGCATGGGTCTTGGTAGTATCTGGATACTCTTGCTTTGGAGATAAAGACTGTGGCTTTGTCCTTCTCTGTGTTATTGAATGACAATAGGTAGTAGGTATGGAAGAAAGAGTTGGAATTTGCATTCAGCATCTTGAATTCACGGTCCTATTCTGCTTCTGAAGACACTGGGCAGGTCATATGCCTTTTGTCTGAACCTTATCTAAATTCCAGGGCAATCTTAAGTTGTGAAAAGGCTCTGTTAGTACTAAGAAGCAAAGTCATATACCAGATGGTCACAACTTTATCATTAAACTTGTATTTGAAGACTATTTATTTTATAATGAGTGATTTTTAAGGGTATTATAAGCAGATAACTTTAATTTGTGAATAGACTCTTTATCAATTTTGGATCCCACTTTGTATAATGCCAAAATCCTTTTTTGACTTCATTCACAAAGTAAATCAACAAAAAACCTTCACTTCATCTCTACTGCACAAAAGGTAGGGAGAAGTCTTTAGTACATATGCCTGGCACATAAGTACTCAAAGCACAGTTAAATTATTATTGAGTAAATACTTATTTTTCACAAATGTTATAATTGTGGAGTTATGCATCGATTTAGAATTCTTTAAATTAACAAAAACACTCTAGTTCTTGTATTTCTTCTGGCTGGAATACTCTCCTTTTCAGAAATATACTTCTTTCTGGAAATATTTTCTTGTTAATGAATACAAAACATTTAGTCTTTAATATTCTAATGCCATTCTTCAGAGGGTAACAATACATTCTGTGCTTGGACTCTGCCCATGTTCTCCAATATTTCTGCACATTTACAAAGTGTACTGTAACTGGGAATATTTTACTCTCAGATGGCCCTCAGCAAAGTGATCAATGGCTATTTAAATTTTGTTACAATAATTGGGCCAGTTGAATGAACTTGACATGATAATTAAACAAATCTGAATTTTGCCAAGCTTCCACACTAATTGGAAGCTCTGGGAATTTCTTCTTGCAGATTATTTTGCTTTGTTTTGACTTATTTCTGGACATTCATTTTTTTTTTATTTTTTGAGATAGAGTTTTACTCTGTTACCCAGGCTGGAGTGCAGTGGCGTGATCTCAGCTCACTGCAAACTCCGCCTCCCGGGTTCAAGCGATTCTCCTGCATCACCTCTCAAGTAGCTGGGATTATATGTGTGCACCACTATGTCAGCTAATTTTTGTATTTTTGGTAGAGATGGGGTTTTATCATGTTGGCCAGGCTGGTCTTGAACTCCGGATCTCAAGTGATTCACCTGCCTTGGCCTCCCAAAGTGCTGGGAGTACAGATGTGAGCCACCACACCCAACTGACATTCAGTTTTTAAAAGACAGGTATAATCAATACCTGTAGGGTGCTTCATGTCATGGAGTGAGATCATTGATGGGGCTTAAAAGTTGAATGATGGGGCCACAAAAGGGCTTGACATCAACTTGTCAGTTACTGTGTAATAAAAGTGAATAAAGGCTGAATGATAATTCATGGTGGAGAGACTGTGGACTGACATACTCTGTGTTGTGCATTACTTATGGATTTCTTCCAAGAAGACACCCAGGGTTGCTAATGCATAAGTTCTTGACTTCACTTGTCAAGTACTGAACCTAAATGTTTCATTCGTTCCTTTCCGGCAAGCATTATGGAGTGTTTTCTGGGCTCTATTCTGATGAAAAATGCTCAAGAGAATATTAGCAGGGATTCACTATAGAGAAACTTTGGTTGTATGTGATAAGGCTTGAGGAAAGAGAAGAAGGGCTAAAGAAGAAAAAAAAAGTGACACAGGATTTTTATTGTTTTTCTCACAGACAAGGTATTGATGTCACCCAGGCTGGAGTACAGTGGTGTAATCATAGCTCACTGTAAACTTGAACTCCTAGGCTCAAGCAGTCTTCCCATCTTGGTCTCCCAAAGTGTTGGGATTATAGGTGAGCAAAAAAGCTTTTTCTTCACAATTCTAGAGTGTGCTGAGAAAGACAGGCGGAGTTCTTTTATGAGCAAGACATTTGTGGGGGAAAGGAAACTATACTTTATATCTCGGGGCAGGGGGCTGCATGCACCAGTAGGGCCATGAGTTGACACTGTCATCTGGAGGATATCAGAGCCCAGATGACAGTAGGAGTTACAGGATGACATGAAGCTAGGTAGAACACGACATGACCCTTCCTCTGTGACACCTTCAGTTCTCTAGGAAAATAACTTAGCATCACCAAATGCAAATGTGAAGGCACTTCCAGTGGAAAATCAACAGAGCTCTGCTTCTCACTCTGATGTGGGATGAACCCTCAAAGCCTTGTACATTCTTTCAAGAAGAAAGTTAGAGAGAGGCACACACACATGAAGAGTGGGAAGTGATGGGACTTTGAGCTGTCCTGGTTAGTGGAACTGGGGTTCAATGCTAAGTTGCACCAACATTTCTCAGTGTGAGAGGCTCCAAGTGATACTGAGCCTTGCTTTCTGAGAATCAATGACAGTCTATGTGAGATGGGAACTATGCAGTGCTTTCTGAACATCTTTTAATCTAGAATGGAAAAAACTAGATGAAAATTGAAGGTATTCTAATCTAAGTAATAGGAATTTGCAAATTAAAGGATGAAAGATAATTAAAATATATGAAATACTTAGTATGCACCAGGCAAGGTATATTCTTCATAATGGCCCTCCTTTTTACAGAGGATAAGACTGATGTCAGAAAGTTTATATGCTGGTGATCAAAAGCCATACTTTTGATGCATTGGTATATCAAAGTGATATATTGGACTCCAACATCATCCTTTTCTCTTTACTGTTATGAATTAAATTTTGGGAAGGATTTTTTTCCTGAAATTTGAAAACCTAAAAACAAAACTTGGGCTTAAAGGTTGGAATTGGTGGAGGTCGTATGTGGGAGGGGAGCAGGGAGAATGAAAACTAACTCTTATTTCTATACAAGAGTTTATGCATATCGCACCTAACAAAGATATTCCTATTCACACTGTGATACTAAGACCTTATGGAACATATTTTTTAAATGTTTCTGATCTCGGGGTTCTTCTTCAAAGAATGGAAAACAGCTGTGTGCTAGGTAAGACTTGCATCTAGACTTAAGGATTAGATGTAACACTTTCTGCAATACTAGCAACTATTGTAGTGGTGAGATTTCAGTATTGATTATGGAGTCTGGTAATCATGAATGATGAGAGGCTGGTCTTTCTCTATTGCTGAGATGTTTTCTTCACAGGAGGTGAAGATTTGGAAGCACGCTGAGAAAGAAAAACTCAACTGGCAGAATTTGGATTCAAATTAAAATAACATCTAAATTTAGAAAATAAAATGTCATTTTGAATTTTTTTATGAGTCACACTGGAAAAACGCTACAGTTGATCTGCCATGGGCTGAGTTTGCTCTTTAGCCTTTTCTAAGTATTCTCTCTTCCAGGTAAATTACTGGTAAATAGCTAAGCCTGTGGAAAAGTCTGCCCTAATATAGCTTGCTTTAATTTTCTTAACTTTGCTCTCTAGAGTATGGTTACCTCTCCTGGTTATATTTTCATTTGGAACTAGTTTTTAGGAATTCTAATTGGGCATCTTGGCTGGCTCTGAGCTGCTAGCTGTAGCACTGCCCTGAAGACACCAATCTTTCCCAAGGGAGATATTTCACAGCCTCTTTTCTTCCTTGTGCTTCCCTGGCTATACAGTCTGGTAAGGGTGACATTGTAAACAGAAACACAGATAAGTGATTCCTCAGCTGCTTACCCAGTAGGGGCTGGGAAATCAAAGGGGATATTTTAAAATGTAGAATGCAAATGATGGAGAAGGAGAGAGATGATGGTGATCCTTAAATAGAAGTAAAATTATCAGAGCTGCCAGATTTTTAAGAGGGCACTTAGTTGTCTTGCTTCTAAAAATCTTAGACAAAGTCCCTCATCGTAGAGCTGGGAGCACCTGGGAGGCATCAGACTCCTTCTCCACGTGTGTCTCTCCCAAGGGAGATAGCCTGTACTATGCTCAGGCCTGGAGTTACAGAGCTAATTTTCTAGCTGTCCTAGAAGAACTCACAGAGTCAGCCAAGGGGTAGGCACATTTTCTTTCCTTCAGCAAACCATACATTCAATGTTTTCCACTGATTTCAGCTTTCTGATGAATTAAACATGGTATTCAAAATCAGAAGCCTTGGTTTTAAATTTCAGCTTTACAAACCATTGCTACTCAAAGATTTTTGAGCCTTAACCTCTGCATTTAATGTGTGAAAATATATGAATGAGGATTCATAAAAACACATTGTAATATGTGCTATACCTTTCTAATATAAGGGACTGTTATATTCTTTATCTTGTCTTGAAATCTGCATCCTTGATAAGAGGTGCCAGCTTTACCACTCTGTGTTAACCTAACAGACTGAATGGAGTTTCTTTGCACTTACCTGCTTCTTCACTACTTGACTAAAAACATGATTTGAGCCTACAAACCATGCTGGCCCTGGCTATGAGTTCCAACCATTCAACACAGATTACTACTGCATCAGAGTCTCTTTTGGATGATACGGTCAGAGTTGGTTTGTAGTATCAGTATAGTGATGAAGCAAACAGGCTACGGAGGCAGACCTAGCTGGAATCTATGTCTAGTTCTGCCACTTACTATCTGTATGGCACCAGACAAGATATTTCACCCTTGTAAGCCTCAGTATATACGTCTGAGAAATACAAAGAGATATGAAGAATAAATGATGTAGTTTAGGTAATGCACCAGCATAGGGTATGGTTCTCAATAAAATACAGCTAATTTTCCATAGTTTAAGGGGATGAGATTTCCCGTCACTAGGTAAATGTGTAGTATTTAACCAAATGACAGATGAAGCCTTTGATAATAAATAATAATATCCTATTGAACACTTTATATTTTAAACATAGAACCAGGGACTTTATTGAATTATTTAATTTTTATAGTATTTATGAGGCAGGTATTCTAGTCTCTTTATTATAAAAATTAAGAAAAACAGATTCTGAGACATTAATAATTCTGGAGAGTGGTAAATATTAATCCTTCTTCAAGTTACTTTCCCTCATGTCTCCCTGTGTATTCATTTGTGCTAATATTTACAACCTGAAAGGATCCTGTTCCTTCACTGGTTTACTTATATATTGTCTCATTATTCCATAGAATGATGCCTCCTTGAGGGTTGCCACTCAAGGGGCAACATGAGGCTCTGGCACTTAGTAGGTGCAATAAACATTCAGGAAATGAATGAATGAATAAGCAAATGAGAAAAACAGTTCATGAATGCTAGTCTAAATGCTTCTGCCTCTGTGAAGTTCCATGTTGCCATTTGACATTTCCATTTCTAATCACAAATGTCATTATTATATTGTGTCTGGTTTCTTTCCCAGTATATAAGAGGGCAGGATATGTATTGCATATTTTTATCTCTAACTTTTAAAACAAGTTTGGCATCAAAAATACTTGCATTTAAAAATTAGAATCATTGTGTAAAGATTCCTTCTCAGAAAAGGACATGATTGATAGATCAGAGTGCAATTACAGTGAAGAAAATTTTTTTGGGGAACAGTCTGTTATTCCGTAGAAATAAAGAATTACTGGCTATACTGTTATGAAGAACTTAGGAAAAATAAAGAGCTGAGGGAATGCTAACTCAATATGATTTATGCTAAGTTCATTTCCTATTACTGAATATTGATCGGCACTATGTTAATATATGCCAACCTAAAATGGGATTTGCCTCCAAAAGATACAAAGCTCACTTTGACAGGTATTCTTGCTCTGTTCTGTCAGCTGTTGCATTCAATCTTTTGTTGCTCCTCCTTCACTCATGAAGTTGTAGAAGGCTATTTCTCATGATGCCATTCTGCATCTTTAGATTATAAATTGGTATTTTTAGGGCCTGTTGAAATAAGCAGGCTCTAACATAACACAGAAAGCATTTTGGTTTTTTTTAGGAGATAAAGAGTTAAAATGAAAGCAGGGTATGAATTAGCTGCTAGTTTAGGCTGCCTGTGATAAGCTTGATCTTTCCTGTATTTGACAATTTTGTGCAATGCAAACATATTTATTTAATGTGTATTTATAATTATTAAACAATTATCAAACACCAGTACATGTACTAAGTATATAATTATTTTCACAAAAAAATTGTTAAGTAGGAATGGCTCAGAAGTCAGCAAGCTTTTACTGTAAAGGGCTAGATAGTAAATATTTTAGCCTTTGTGGGCCATACAATCTCTGTCACAACTACTTAGCTCTGCCAGTGTAGTGAGAAAGCAGCCATGGTCAATAAATAAGGCAACAGGCATGGCTTTTTAAGTTCTACTAAAAATTTAATTGGGAAAACAAGCAGTAGAACTCCTTTTGCCCCATGATTGCAGTTTACCAACGAGTGGAGTAGTTGAACACTTTTAATACAACAGACAAATGCATATCATCTGTTTCAAACTACTGTTGATATTTATGACTAACTTTTTTCAAATTCTTAATTATCAACGTAGCCAATGAGTAATATGAACCATATTATGCTGGCTCTTAGTTTGTGAACCAAAGTTTTGATTTAGAATTTTATTTCTCTTATGACACAATCATAATTTGCATTGTCTCTCTACCAACACCTAAAAGAATCATGGTATCATTATACTTTTAATGATCATGAGAGCTCTTTTCCAGAAGATATGTACTCTCATGCATGGTTAAATCAAATGTAGTGTAGAAACCCATGCAGAAACCTCTTGGAGAAGATACATGTGCAAATTGATGGTAGTTGGCCCTCTGGGCCCACAGCAAGCCAGTCCCTTGGATTTTGTATCAGACTGTCTTAATTTACCAATATAAAAGACTCTCCTTTTTTATCGCAGTCCCTCTGGATATCCTGGTTCCAGCACTCACCAGTTGTTAGGCCTTGGGCCCATTACTGTTTGGGAGTTTCAGTTTTTTCTTCAGTAAAATGGTGACAGAAATTTTCATGTGCCTCACAGGGTTGCTGTGTGAATAAATGTGGTAAGTGCTTATGCTAGTGCTGGCAACATAGCAAATTTGAGAAAAGTAAAACTATTTTTGAAACTAATAATAGAAAACATCCATTATTTACCATGCACCAAGTTCCGTTCTAAGTATTTCATATATATTAACTCATTTAATCTCCACAATAACACTACAAGGAAGATACTATTATCTTCATTTTACAAATGAAGAAACTCATACACCACTTACAAATGGTAAAATGAGATTTGAACCAGGCAGAAGAGTCTCTTGTTCAGTCTATCCCTATAAAGGTAACTATTTCTTATTCCCAGGTGAGAAAGACTGGATAGAGATTGCCATACTTTCTCTTACAAAAATGAAGAGAGCTAAGACCTATTTGAATAAGGGAACATCTATCACAAACTTCTCTTCATTAATGACCTACTGAAAGGTTCTTATTCCACCACTGGAAAATGTTGTTGCAGTTTTGAATTAGAATGTAGAATGTTTTTTCTTTTAGAATAAGTATTATAAAATATAGTTAAATAGTATCGCTAATGCTATATTTCTTGCACATAGAAGCCAAATGACTTATGTAGGCCAGCCTGGTGTCTTAACATTGCATCAATGGGAAAGACTCAGGTTTTAATGTAAAAGTTTCAGGTATTGATGTATAAATGACGTTCACCAGTGCCTGAATATGGATTCAGTACAACAACATGCTCTGAAAATGGGCTGTTTATTTAATATCACTGACTGCTGTATTTAAATTAGACCCATCTCGTTTCAGCATTTAATTATTTCCCTTATTTGCTTGATTTTTCTCCACCATCAGACAGGCCACAAACTGATATAATATGAGCATTTGTTTTTTATTCCCTGTTTCCCCGTTTCTCCTTAGAAAGCTCCATGCAACAGGGATGTTTGTCATATTTGTTCATTGCTGTGTTCCCAAGGTCTAAAAGAGTGCTCGGGATTCAGAAATGTGCAAGTATTCAACATATTTTTGTGGAACGAATGAATGAATTTAATTTTCACACATATAAGATAATGTTCCCTTTTTCTTGGGCAGATACATCCTCTATCTCTGCACCTCATTTCTGTGATGTTTGTACCAGGGGCAAGTGTGTGAGGAAGCAGAGAATAGTGTTGGCATCAAAGACTTTGGATTAGATTCTAGGAATTAGACTTTTTGCTTTTCCATTTTTTTGAATGGGTGACCATGAGCTTAATATCACTAAATCTTATAGCACTCATCTTTAAAAATCACAGGATAAATTACACTTATGTCATAGATACAAATGAGATGATGTGTGAAAATCCCTTCGCACCACCATGCCTGGCACATATAACAGCTCAGCAATATTATCTATTATAAAGTTTAACTAATGATGGACACATATGCAAATGGGACAGATTATTTTCTGGATTATATTATTAGAAAGATAATCAGACATGTAATCTGTTGCATTAAATATATTTATTCAAGAGATGGGGTATTTCTATGTTGCTCAGGCTGCTCTTGAACTCCTGGGCTCAAGCGATCCTCCCTCCCACCTCAGCTTTCCAAGTAGCTGGGATTACAGGCATGAGCCCCGGTGCTCAGTTACCAAATGTGCTATTAACTGAAGAATTTAAGCTAGAATATTTAAACAGTGGTTCTTGAACTGGGGTGGGGAAGTTTTGTGAAGGTTGTAGAAATCACTTGAGGGGATTTTCAAAACTCTCCATGCTTTCTGGAGAGTCTGCAATGTTGCCTCATCTTTAGAATTTGTATTGGGATGTACCTCTGCTACTGACTGGAAAATGTCCTGTTCTTCAGGGTTTTGGGGTGAAATGTTGACAACAACAAATTTGTAATATATAAATTTACAAGGTATTATATTAAAATACAAAACATTCAAATCTCCCATAATGACTGTAACATGGCAATAAATATAAAATATTGGCCAGGTAGTATACAAGGAAATCACTACTCATTCCAAAGGCTTTTGTGCATAGCATTTCTCCTAGCAGTACTACATAACAGTTTACCGAGATGTTTTACTTCTGAACGTAGACATTTCTATTTCTCTTTGGGAAAAAATGGTTTAGTGAATTTTGTCCTTGCTAATCATCCATTTTTCAAGTTGTCTTTATGATACATTTTTGGTGCTTTTGAAAGAATATTTTATATTGCTCAGTGTTACTAAGCAACTTGACTCTCTAGCATTAATTTTTGGAATTGTGTTTGGTCACTTTAGCTGAAGAAGAAACATGATCTTACTGAATATGTAGAATTCCGACAGTAATAATTTTCTACTGTAACGCTTTAAACATAGTGGGCTACCTAGCAGTGGGCTTACATGTAGGAATCAATTTGCAAAAATTTAGTCTACCTTCCTTAAAGGCTACCAAGATCTTTTTAATGAGCACTAAACATTATTTGAGTTGATAATTCATTTCATCACAACCCAGAAGTTTCTGTTTTTTGACTAACAAGGCATATAAGAACATGAATTTTCTTTCTTCTGGTGCCTCAGTGTTCATGCTTTTTTAAAAAAAATCAAGATTGTTTTCTCTACTTGTGGTATATGCATGGGCATTGGTCTGATTTAAAACATGTTAATGATGGGAACAATGTGCCTGGTGTGATTTAATAACCTTTCCCGATTGATTATCCTGAGGAAGTGGATGGAGTTGAGGAGGAGCCAGCGACAGAAACTGTTATTCATTAGCTTAAAAGCCATGATCAGGCAGTTTTCCACCTGTCTCAATTTTGGGTTTGCATTGCATTTTGAGTGGCTGACACAGGCTTCTTGAGTTGGGAGAGCTCCCCTAAGGAACAACCAAACATTCTGCATGATGCTCAAGTGTGAAGAGTGGTAGATTGATAGAGAAAGCCTTTCTGGCTTTTGATGGTTTTGGTGAGGCACAAAAAACCCAGTATACTTGCACATGAAAAGAAGAGTCAAGCACCCTTGATCGATCCTGTTTATTAAGAGCATTTGTACCTCACACTATTACATTCCTTTGAGGTTAAGGCAGTAGCAAAGTAAAGTCAAGTACTGTGCGCAAAATGGAGTGTGCTGCTTTTGTCACAAGGCTAATTGAATTGCTTCTAAATGTGTTTCTAGAATTCTTTAAAGATAAAATGGAAACAGCCAAGATATTTGAGGGGAAGGAAAAAAGTAGACTGTGAACATAAGACATATCATCAGGGAATGCTGATAAAGGAAAGACCTAGTTTAAGATTGTGAGGACAGAGCTATTACTCATAAGTTGGCCTTGTTTACATATTTTTGAATAAGGGATGTACCGAGACACTTAGCTTCTATTGATTGGGAATTAGGGCTTTAGATGGAATTTTTTGGCAAATGAAGAAATCCCTGCCCTGTGGATATGCATCCAATATGATTCAGTCTGGCCTTTAATTATAAGATCCTTGCTTCAGTGAAGGGGAATAGAGTGTTAAATATGAGATCGTACCTGTTGTGGGTGTGTCACTGGCTGCAACAGCAAAGGAAACAACCTTGAGGACCATGCCAGCTAGCTACTGGCTAATAAAATGGCTCCTCTAAATATGGTTTATTGGGAATGAGTCCCAGAACAGACTTACTGGAAAGTGTTTAGATGTCACAAAGAAATTCACATCAGCTGTAATTTACTACCATACCAATTAACTTTTTTTAAATGAATGAAACTTAATTTGTTAGCAGTCTACCCATCCCTACTTCTCCCATTTCCCACAATTAACAGCCATGCCTTTTCTCCTTGCCATTACCCTCATTCTCAATCAATGACTTTCCATTCTAGTTCACTGAAAAAATAGAGCCCAGCTTGCTAAACTCACAACTTTCTTCCTCATTACTTAAAATTAATCTGCAACCATGATCATCCTTATTTCTTTTCTTTGCATCTCATTCATTTATTCTTTAATTCACTCATTTATCTATTTATTGGGCAAACATGTATTGGATACGTCCATGTACCAGATACTGTGCTAGGTGCTGCAGACAGATCAGTGAATTAGACACAATCCTTTCTGACTAGAAAAAGAAAGATGAGCCCTATCCTATTCCTTTCTGCCTCCTCAGGAACCATGCACCATCAATATCAAGTCTTGCTTGTGCATCTACAAATAATTCCTTCCACTCTACTAGCTCTTTCCCATCAAAATTTAACCAGACATAGATTTCTTCTATCTTAAGAAGCAAAATAAAGCAAACAAAAATACCTTGCCTTGTTTCTTCATGTTATTACTGTTCTCTCTCATAATCAAATTTGTTAAAACAGCAGTATATTCTTACCCTCTTTTTAGTTTTTCCTCCATTCATCATTCACCAACATCATGCAATCTTATTTATTTCCCCAACACCTTATGGAAACTGCATTCACAAACTGGGTGCTTTTCAGTCCTTATCTTTACATTTGTCATTGACCACTACTGAAATAGTCTCCTTCTTTGATTTCTGTGACTCTTTCTCCTGGTTTTCCTCCTCCCTCTCTGAATAGTCCTTCTCTGTTTATTTCAAAGGCTCTTCATCTCATTCTCCTAGAATTCTAGCTATGCCAGGGTTTCTTTTCTACATTACAAAATTTCCTCTAGTGATTACATCTACTCTGGTGTCTTCAACAAACCATCTGTATACTAATTACTCCCAAAGCTGTATCTCCAGTCTATATGTTTCTTCTGAGCCTTAAATTTATATTTCTATTTGTATCCTGGTATTTTATAGACACTTCAAGTACAACATGGACAAAACTAAACCTGACATGCTTGCCCTACTGAAATATGTTTCTTCTCTACTGTTGTCAACATTTACATAAGTTACACTATTCAATTAATAATAACAGTAGCTAACATTTATTATTTCCATGTTCCAGGCACAGAAGTTACACTATTCAATTAATAATAACAGTAGCTAACATTTATTATTTCCATGTTGCAGGCACTGTGAGAAGTATTACATATGAAATTTTACACTCAACCCTAATAACTACCTTGTGAGATAGGTACTGTTATTCTTTTTACAGATATGCAAACCGAGGCTCAAGGTTGTAAGTTAACTTGTTCACATCACATAGTCAGCAGCCAACCCTGGCTCTCATTCCAAGGGGTGAAACTGGAATTCAGGCTCTCAACAGTCACACCACTTTCTCTCTCCATGGTTCAAGTAAAGTCACTTTGACTCCTTTCGATTCCACTTTCTACACATCTACTCACACCAAATCTATTGATTCTGTTCCAAATGTATCATTTTCTTCCCTATCCTAAATGCTATTTACCTTATTCTGTTAGGCCCTTGGAGATTGATTCATATCTTGCCCATATTGTTCCAGACTTCTCCTAACTAATGGCTTTGACTTTGGTTCAATTATTTGGCCACATTGAAGACAGAGTGGTCTTCCCCACGCTTAACTCTGATTATAACACTCTTTGCCTTGTAATCTCCCAATATATTTCCATAGCCTTTAGAAGCTTGCCCAAATCCTTCATATATATACTAAATAAAGGCCTTATTTCCTGATCTCTGCTTACGTCACTAGTCTCGCCTTTTGTTGCCCAGACTTAAGGAGCTACTTGCCGTATTATGGACTGATTGTGTTATTTCTAGATTTCTGGTCTTCATCTGTGTAGTTCCTAGTATATAAACCATCTTCCTTCCCTTTACCTACAAAATGCCTATGAATTCACAATGCTCAGCTTAAGAGTGCTCATTTCCAGAAAGCCTTTCTGGTGCCCATCTCTCTCCAAGCCATGTAGATCAGGTGCCACTAATCTGTGTGTTTTCACTATGATAACATTTGTTTCTTTATGACTTTATCAGTTTACTATTCTGTCTTCTGTATTAGACTGTGAACATTTTGTGAGCATAAGCTTTGTTTTAATCATTTTTGTATCCTAATGCCTAATAGAATCCCTGACATTTAGTATCATTTTAAATAAATCATAGGTGAGGAGATGCAAATCTGTCTGAATCTATCTGCTCCTTAATTTCACCATTTTCCTGTCGCATATAATATAACATGCTGGAAGGGATTGTAATAATAGAATTACTATTTTGGAATTCAGAAGCAGACCATACTTAATTCCAGGATAGCACTTCTACTGTGTACTGCAGTTGCTTTATGCCAATGTATCAATTCGATTGCTTTTAACTTATTCAGAGAGATTTCCAACGGATTCCTAAAGAAATCCCTGGAGGTCTATCCTAGCCCCTTATAATCTCTAGTTAAATATTTCTCCTGTAAATATACTCTGAATATGAGCCTATTCCTATTTTTCCTGGTAAAACAGAAAATCTACCAGTGAATTACTTTCTCCTGCCCTCCCCTACTGAATTTTATGTGTGCATAATCTTTCAAATGTTTGTCAAGTAAAATTAGTCACAAAGCTGAACTCCTATCAGAAGAAACGTGGCAGGGTGTCAGTTTTGCACATTGCCAGGGGCTTGAGTCACTTAACTATACAAAAATGATCTTTAAAAATTCATGGGGTGCTCTGCATTCACCCTGCCGCTGTCCTCTCTCACTCTCACAGTGGTGCCACCTCTCTCACTGAGCCACTTCCTTATTTTCTAAGCTAAGAGCTGCTGCCCACAGAAAATATGCTGAGTTTCCCCATAGTCATAAATCCTCATAAAACTCAAACAACAAAGGCCCACAATGGAGAGTCATAGGATGCTTTACTTTCTTGCAGCTACTATATAATTATGTTCAGAGCAATCTCTCCAAGGGTTATAGCCAAAAGTCACCAGTGTTGTTTATGAAAGGTTGCAGTGTTTTCTTTTTGAAATGTTATCTATTTTTATTTCAACTGAATATGGCTGTCAAGTGTTTCCCATTATACATCCTAATCCATGTGCATATGTATGTGGCCTTGTTTAATTTTCAGAGCTAATTTAGCTTTAAATTTATTCGAGTTCTTCTCATGTACTTCCATGCAGCTCTCAAGTGTCGTGTTTGACTCCAGTGGCAAGACCGTGACTTCTGTTTTAGATAAATACACTTATTCTTTTAACTGCGTTTTCCCTTGCTCCTTGGCTCATTTTCATTTCTTTAATTTTTCTCCCAACTGAGAGAATCTACTAAAACATGTCTTTGGCCCGCTAGCTATGTCCAAGAGGAGAAAATAGATCCTTTTATTTCTAGCTAAGTCTCCTATCCCATTTTAGCCTCCTATTTGTAAACATTCTTCTAGACCTCAGTGTTTGTCAGTCTGTTCTTCATACTTTAAATTCACCCCCCACCACACCTTCTTTCTATTATTATATTGATTCACAAATCCACTTTATGTGATCCTGACCACTCATTTCCAATCCTATATTTCCAACGCCTCCATAAAACTCCTCCTCTTAATATCTCTGTTTAATATCTCTCCCTTACCATTTCTTTCAATAATTCTACCATTTTCTGTTTCCTGAAAAACATCTTTAGAGTCATATTTGATTCTCCCACGTTCTTATCCTGTATATCCAGGCTTTACTAGTTTAGTCATTTATCAATATGTCCCTGGGCACCACAGAGGCACCGTGGACACAACAATAAATAGGATCACGTTTCTACCACTGTGGGATGCACAGTCTGCTGAGAGAAAGGGGCATTGGAACAAATTATTAACAGCAAAATGGTGAACCATACAGATGAATGCACAAAATGATACAACGCGAAGGGAGAAACACCAAACCCTACCAGTGGTGGTCAGGAAAGCCTGCTCTGAGAGGTGACCTACCACAGGGAGGATAGAGAGAAACAGGTCAAATAAGGGGCTAGCGAGTGCTCAAGCCTGGAGGAGTCTGCATGCTGGTTGGCAGGCATGAGAGAGTGTAACAGTGACGGAAACTGCCTGTATGAGGGTGTGTTGGGGGACACAGGGCAGATGAGTTTGGGAAAGTAAGCAGGGAGCAGATCATAAATGTCCTAATATGCCAATATAGTGACTTGGTATTTCAACATATAGAAAATGGGAAGATTGAAGGATTTCAGGCAGCATAGCGATGGTATCAAGTTTACATTTTAGATTATTCTAGCAGCAAGCACCCTGGAAGAAGAACTGGAGAAGGGCAATCAAGAGGCAGGGTGCGGGTTGGGGGATGTGATGGCTGATGGCTGTAATCCTAGCACTTTGGGAGGGCAAGGTAGGAGAATCCTTTGAGCCCAGGAGTTTTTAGAGCAGCCTGAGCAACATAGTGAGACCTCGTCTTTATACAAAAATGAACAAAATTAGACAGGCATGGTGGCACACAGCACACACCTATAGTCCCAGCTATTCAGGAGGCTGACGTTGGAGAATTGCTTGAGCTCAGGAAGTTGAGGCTGAGATCAAACCACTGCACCCCAGTCTGAGTGACAAAGCAAGACTGTCTCAAAAAAAAAAAAAAAAAAAAAAGGCAGGGGGATTGGAAGGAGGCTTCTTCATATGTGGCAAGGCAGGAGATCAGCCTTCTTGCCTACAGTGCAGAGAGGACACAATGGGACTGGAACTGTAGTCATAACAATAGAAGGGAGATATTAGGTGTGTGAGAAATTTCAGAGGAAAGAATTCCATGTATAGTGACACAAGGACAGTAGGGAATTTTGAAATAGGCATTTAAGACATAAAAAGAGGAAACTGATTATGGTTCTGCAAATGGATAGACAGAAATCCCTGAGGACCCATTTGGAATGGAAACTCCAAGGATGAAGAAGCCACTGTCTGTAGAATGTGATATTCTCTGGCATTGCTCAATAGCTTGAAGAGAAAACTAAGAAGGCAGGTGTTGATGATGGTCTTGGGCTTTGTTTTTCTGGCCTCATTGACTACTTCTGCGGGTTGGAAGGTCTTCTTGTATTTCACATTGGCCTGGTGAATGCCTACTCATTTTTCAAGCCTGAGAGTGACTTGTATCCCACTGGGGGCTTGCTCTTCAACATTACGCACAATAAGTACCATTTTCTTATCTCTTCTGTACACTGCACAGCTTAACCTTGTGTTTTAATGTAGATCTTTCATATTCTACTGAATGTTCTAGAAGAGAGTATTATTGGTTCTTTAGGCAGTATTTGGCATAAAATTGGTGCTTAATAAATGTTTATTGAATTGAAGAGATAATGGATGAAGAAAGAAAAGTGATGAAAGGGTCATATTTTAAAGGGTGTTGAAAGCCCTCAGAGAAGCTGGGAGATATATATATATATAATTTTTTTTAAGAAGATGAATGTGTGAAAACTGTTTAAGGAAAATTAGTCACATAGGAGCACTCAGATGGATTTGTTCTCATCTTTGTACCTCTCTTCATTTTGTTTCCCTTCCCTGGGCTGTCATTTCTCTGCCTCTCTATGCCTTCTGTCCAAGGTAGCTATCTTATTGTGGAGGGAATTTAAAGGTTCATGGGAAAGCCAACAGGTTATTGTACAATGAAGTCAATTATCTGAGTGTGCCATGTTTCCAAATCAGCCTGTCCTATTTGGAGGGGGAAATCTTCCTAAAACATCTGTACTAACACAATCACCATTGTGCTGGCTAGTTGCACTATTGTTATTTTGGGAATTCATAAATGATTTAATAAAAGACAAGGAGATTTTAATTAAAATCAGAAGAATATGTCACATGTAAAGGATAATTTTTCAGGAAGCAAAATAGAGTGTTGGACCTGACCGAGTCCCTAAGTCTGTACGAATGTTTTCTTTCATACTTTCTTTTACTACATTTGTAAAATTACGTATTTTATATATATACACATATATGTTTTTATATATACATGCACACACTAACACAAAAGTGTGCTGATAAGTATTTAACAACCAACTCTCCACAAAAAAAAGGGGACCCTGGCTTGTCATATTTGCTGATTTTGTAAAGTAATTCAACCATGACCAATTTGAAGCCAACAGTGTGATGGCACTGAATGTGGAATTGGGGAGTGAGACTAATCACCTGCTCTTGCAAAGCCTGTACTCCTTGGCAGCTAAACACCACTGAGTGTGTGCACTTTTGGGAACCTACTGTATACCAAACACAGGGCTGAGGGTACCAGAATATAGGGCCCTACTCTTTGGGATGTTAATGAGAGTGGGAAGACATGCTACCAATTATGAGGACAAAGAATTACTAAAGCACATGTGTATGCAAAGTACTGTGGAAACATAGGAAGAACACCTACCTTACATGTAGTTAGGAATGTAGCTATATAAATCTACCTGAGAAATTCAGTTGAGGTTTGATGGGGCAGCTGGGTATCATTTGATTTATGACTTGAAAGATAATTGGGGGTTTGCCAGATGAAGGGTGTTCCAGCTGAGAGAATGCAGCAAGTTCAGAGAACTACAAATAATTCAGAATTGCTGGAGCATAATGTGTAAGTTGCGAGAGCCATGTGAGAGGAAGCCGAAAATGTAGGAAAGGGACAAGTTCTTATTTATGATTCTAAGGAGTTAAAACTCCAGCGCTCAGGGGACTGTAAAAATTATGCTGATAGTATTTCTGTGTTAGAGAGATCCCTTAGTGAGTAATGTGCAGAATGATTTGGAGGAGAGTGCCATGGGAGCAAGAGAAGCTGGTAAGGTATGCAGTGAAATAGGGCAGTGAGAGGCGGTGAACCAGGGCAGCAGCGGTGCGAGTGGAGAAGTAGGTCAGCAGGAGAATAATGAGCTGGAATCACTAGGACATGGTTATTGCTTAGCTATGGGGAGCAGGGGGATAACAGGAGATGAAGGCCCTTAGAAGGACCCCCAGGTTTCTGGTTTGGGAATCTAACGCAGGAAAGAAATAAAGAGGTAGAGGTTTATAAGGCAAAATAATGTGTTTTGTTTTAGACCTATTGGATATGATGTAATTATGTGATGTCCAAAAAACAATTGTATTTATGGGTCGGGAGATGTCTTTTCTGAAGCTATATACTGAAGACTCAGGTGAAAGTTGTAAGCATGGCCATAGAAGAAAGCATGTAGAATGACAAGGGACAGGATGGGGAGGAGAGGTGGGAATTAGGTGTAGCAGGACTACAATCTGGCTCAGACTTCTTCTGTAGACACTGGCCTTCCAAAGCTTGCTTCAACAATACCAGATTACTCCCACTCTGAACATGCCCAGTCTTCTCCTATCTACTTCCCCCTTTCTGTTGAACTTTCCTTCTTTTCTCTCTGACTATTGCTGCTTGCAGGCATTCATCCCACCTTTATAGGTCCAGTTCAAATACTATGTACTCCAAAAGCCTTCCCCCATTTTCCTTCTTTCATGGATGCCATGTTCTCTCTCATAGAATGTAGTGGTATGCTCAGAATTATTTGTGTACGTGGCCCATAGTAAGCTCCTTGAAGATAAAGAGTTTGTCTTTATAGATCCCTGTAGCCTCTATACCTAGGATAGTGCTAGGGGCTTTTTGGATGTGAATGAATGTTTAATTAAATTAGGGAACATATCGAATAAGAATGATCTGTTGCAAAATTTTGTTCAACACTGACCCAGCTCAAGTATTATAACTGTTGCTTTTTTCC
This sequence comes from Piliocolobus tephrosceles, assembly GCF_002776525.5. Lineage (NCBI taxonomy): Eukaryota > Metazoa > Chordata > Mammalia > Primates > Cercopithecidae > Piliocolobus > Piliocolobus tephrosceles. The sequence goes on along the minus strand of NC_045440.1, from coordinate 112,500,910 downwards.
CCAACTCATTAAAAAAAAAAAAAAAAACCTAAAGGAAACTAAGAACATACTTACCAACCAGACTTCATGTGTCTGGAACTTGTGTGCATGTTGTATCTGTGTGCATGTTGAAGAATTCATGAGAGGCTATGTAAAGAAGTATAAAGTAGTTTGTCATCTTCAATTTTAGCTGATTTTATGATGTTTCTTGTGTGAACAGATTGAATTCTATAGGAGCATTGTTCTTTCTTTTTTGTAGGCATATAGAATAATTTATTTTTCTCTGCTAGTGAACTTATGGCTCAATTATTCATAAATACACATTATTTATTTCTAATTTTATATTTGCAGTTTTTATGCAAATATAAAATTAGGAATAACCAATGTGTATTTATCTAAATCAAAGCACACAAAACACACAACTTTAGGAGATAATTTATAGGATATGTACAAAATCTTTTCTTATATAGGATGTGAATCAGAAAATAGATAACTATTCTTTAATAAAAATAAAATGGCACATGTAGCTGTGAGCTGTCACAAAAAATTATACATGTTTCTCCTGAACTTAGAGATATTTACACTATTAAGTATATAGTTGAACCCAGGCATTGGAACAAATAAAACAATTAAAAATAAAAGATGAGCTGGGCACAACAGTGTGCACCTGTAGTCCCAGCTACTTGGGAGACTGAAGCAGGATGATTTCTTGAACTCAGGAGGTAGAGGTTTCAGTGAGCTATGATTGCACCACTACCCTCCAGCCTGCATGACAGAGCAAGGCCCCCGTCTCTAAAAAAAAAACTGAAAAAAAATTAAAAAAAAATAAAATGAAAGATGAGTCTGTAGTCTCAGTACTTGGGAAACCTCTAATTTAGGCCTAATGCTGAAGAGTTTAATATCATTAATTTGCCTTGTGAGCTTAATCATTGCTTAAGCTACCTGGGGAGAAGAATGAATCTGTTGAGTAAAGGTTCTCTTAGATGTAGGTGGAACTGGCAGTTGCTTACGTTTATAATTTATGAGATTTTATGGTCCCAAATGTCAGCCCTACTGCCTGACATTCCAACAATGCGCCTCCTTTCCTATGTGTCTTGCAGGTTTTACATAGCCTCTCATGAATTCTTCAAAATGCAAACTTGGGGTATCCAAGCACTAGACAGGTGAAGGCTGGTCAGTAACTATCTTCTTAGTCTCCTTTCCTTTTTCTTTTTTGTTTTTTTTTTTAATGAGTTGGAGGGAAAGCAAAAGTTCTAAAGCTAGAGCTGGGTCCACATTAAGTAAAATTTTGCAGTAGGTCATTATTGTTCAATATCTTCCCCCAATTTAATGAAACATTCATTCACACCCCAAAACATGTATTCTTTAAAACGTAAATAGGCCGGGCATGGTGGCTCATGCCTGTAATCCCAGCACTTTGGGAGGCCAAGGCTGGCGGATCATGAGGTCAGGAGATCAAGACCATCCTGGCCAACGTGGTGAAACCCCGTCTCCACTAAAAATACAAAAATTAGCTGGCCATGGTGGCGCATGCTTGTAATCTCAGCTACTCGGGAGGCTGAGGCAGGAGATTCACTTGAACCTAGGAGTCGGAGGTTGCAGTGAGCCGAGATCGCGCCACTGCACTCTAGCCTGGTGACAGGGCGAGACTCTGTCTCAAAAAAAAAAAAAAAAAAAAAAAGAAAATGTAAATAGCACTAGAGGTAGGAGTTGGAGCGAGGCAGGGGAGAAGAGGGAAGATACATGGAAGCCAGTTCTTTATCTGAGTGTCTTCATTTTCCATGAGCATTTTATGACTGAGGTGTGCTTAAGAGAGGGTTGGGAGGGTGCCCAGTGAGGTGGGGATCACTGAGACGCATAGGAGAGAGGGAAGAGTAGGTAGCTGGACAGGTGGGAGGAAAGCAAACCTGAATTTTGTCTGTTATATCTGATATGACTTCAGCAACAGCACTATGAGGTCATTGTTTTTCTTATTTTATTGATGAGAAAACTGAGGCTCAGAGAAACGATCTCAATCCTGATCATTTCCTTTTGCTTTGCCTTGTGCTTTCCCTTTGAGAATATTATTCCCAAAACTTTATATGGAATACCTGGAAGCCAAAACTACATATACATTTGACTATAATTGTGTTTAAAAAAAAAGATCCAGTGAAAACATAAGAAAAGCAATATAACAAAATGATACTGATTTTGGTCCTTGAGAGATGGGGTCAGGAGGTAAGAGATGGCTTTTTCCTATTCTAGTTTTCTATATTTTCCATAATACACATGATTGCTTTTATAGCATCAGTGTCATCATCACCAATAACAGCAAAAGGTATGCATTACTTTAAAAAGGAAAGTTGTGCCAGGTGCGGTGGCTCAAGCCTGTAATCCCAGCACTTTGGGAGGCAGAGACTGGCGGATCAACTGAGGTCAAGAGTTCAAGACCAGCCTGGCCAACATGGTGAAACCCTGTCTCTACTAAAAATACAAAACATTAGCCAGGTGTGTTGGTGCACACTTGTAATCCCAGCTACTCGGGGGGTTGAGGCAGAAGAATCTCTAGAACTCTGGGGGCAGAGGTTGCAGTGAGCTGAGATACCGCCACTGCATTCCAGCCTGGACTACAGAGGGAGACTCCATCTCAAAAATAAATAAATAAATATAAATAAATAAAAAGGAAAGTTGTTTTTGTTTCTTGGGTTACCAATATTCCTTCTAGATATTTAATAGTTTCCTGGAAACAAAGACTGTTTGATATTTTTATGACTTGATGAGTCAAGTGAATTCCATAGTAAGAATTCTGCCATTACTCTTAGAGCTTCTATTAAGACTATGTTACATGGTTTCTCTACTAGGTATTCCGTAAGAATTAGGAAAAAAATATTAAAGTAACTCTATTGAAAATAAAACTGGTAGCCTGTTTTATAAATCTATAAAATATTCTGCATATTTCTGCATCCTGTAGAAAGTATTTATTTGAATTGAATGTATTTATTGATATTACATTTTACTAAGATGTTCAGGTGTTTCTGTGCTTTCAAAACACCAAAAATCCAATCAATTACATAGAAATACACAGTCAATAATAGGGAGATTGTATCTACATAATGTGGAACCCCTGAATTGACTGAAATGAGGCACTCTTGAGGCATTGTGTAGATAGAGCTGAAATGAGGCAAGTATGAAAATTTAAACAATGCCTCTTTTATATTAAAACAACCAACTATAAAAGCAATATATTTAGTCAATGAGATAATCCTTTTGGTTTACACAATTCCAAGCCATAAGTTTGGGTAATTTATCTTACTTAATTTACCCAACATTTAGATGGTTTCCTAAAACATAATTGAATCTCTGGAAAAAAGAAAACAAAGATTCTGGCCTGGATTTTCTGCATAGAGAATGTTAAGTTAAAAACAAATAAGCAAGGAAAAAACTCACATTTGTCCTTTACATGTAAATGCTCTTTTACTTCCTTTTTAAATGTGACTCTTTTAGGCTATGCACATTTGAATGTAAGAACTTGATTAGAAAGACCTGAACCTGATGAGTATTTATTAAACTGTAAATTAAACTTGCCTAAAAGAAAAAAATGCAGAGAATATTAAAATTAAAGTCCTTTGGCTATAGAAGGTGGAGGTTTGAACCTTTCAAAGATTTAAGAAAATAACTATTTTAGAAGAAGAAAAAAGCAGGTCACTAATTTTGTACAAAACTGGCTCCCCTTCACTGTTCTTATTTCCATTGATCAGGGGCACCACATTCTTCTAGACTCAGAATCCTGAGGCTGTGCTGAATTGTCCTTTCTTCATCCTTTATGTCGAATATGTTTACATCACACCGTTTCTTTCTTTGAAACATCTTTCTGGTTTACTCTTTACTTTAAATTCTCCTGATAGATGATTTTACTGCCTCATGCCTGTATCGCTACTAACAACTTCCAAAGTGGTCTTTCTGCCACCGATCTCTCTCTCTTCAAATCTGCCTCCCCAAGAACTGTCAGATTTCTCATCCCTAAATACCATTTCATCATCACTGCTCCCTGCTCATCACTCACATTCTTTGTTGCCTCTGCATTAAGTTCCAATTCCTTTCTTTGCCCGATTGTCTGGATCCTCCACAGCCTTCTCTGTCTCTTTCTCTTCTTTCACTCTCATACACTTCTATCAGTCCAGTCTTACTTTTTACCACTCCCCTAAATACATCATTCATTTCAGACAACTAAGTCGCTCCATCCCATAAGTCCCACTCTATATGCCCCTACTTGGTCCCTCTCCAAACCCACGCCATTCTCATCCCACCCACTATGTCTTGTGCTTTATGCATGGGATACTGTCCTTCTTGACTTCTACTTTTCAAATTATCTTCATCCTTCCAGAGCCATCTTAAAAGCCACCTCTTCCTTGAAGACTTCTCTGATTCCTGTAGCCCGGTAATTTTCCTTCTTTTCTCTGAACTCCCATCCCATCTATAATCGGGGTTGCATTACAAGACACATTGCTCAAATACACTCCTCTTGGCTTATATGTCACTCCATGTTTCTCAGTTAGGGTGTTATTGGTGTTTGCAATAAGGGAACTTCATTCCTTATTCTTGGAGGCTGACAGTGGTGTTAATGTGACAACCCCAAATGCTCAGAATGTATTTCCAAATGCTCTAATTATTAAAAAAAAAAACTCCGTAAAGAAGTTACCATGTCATATACACATTTGTTCAACAAGTAATCTTCGATAAAGCAGTGAATGTGTATTTTTAAGGAAAAACCTGTAGTTCCCTCACAATTGCCAAAATATATTTTTAAAATTAAGAAGGGGCCTAGTTAACACTCAAGCATTAATCACCACTCCACTTTAGGCATCTTTCAGGAAGTATTTCATGGGTCCTCACACGGATCATGGATATTGCTACTTATCTCATTTTATAGATGACAAAACTAAGGCTCACAGAGTTCTGCTTATCCAAGGTTATAGAGTTTGAACAGAATCCTGGCATTTAAGCCCAAGTTTGTTTGGAGCCAAAGCTTTGGCTTTTTCTTCTATCATACAGCCTCTGTAAAGACAGCGTATCGGTAACAGTTTTGAAATAAGAGTGTGAATATGTAACACAATTAGCAAATTAAAACATATTAATGCTGATAGGTAGTAATGACTGTAATGGAAAGAAAGGACATTAGGCAGGACAAACAAGTTTTAAAAATTTATAACAGGAATGCAAATTAGAGTCTAATGAATGAATTTACTCCCTGACCTTCCTTGCTGCTGACATTAACCCATGTTTGGTGTCTAATTGAGATGTACATATTCTTTACTTTCTTATTATATTATCAACGTTTGTCTTGGAAGATAGTCAATAGATCTCTAAATTTCCATTAATCAAATTTTGGGTAAAAAATGGCCAAATAAGCCTTAGAGTAGGTAGCACTGCTAGATCCAAGGCAAAAGAAATCTAAGAGCTGGCAATAGTTGCTTAGGTCTTCTCTCCTGTCATCTAGTTATTTTAAGTAATAAGTGTCATATAAACCAAGTATTACAGCGCCATTTAAAATGCAGTATATGTTTCCTTTAAGTTATGGCTCATTATTCATTTCATGCATATCTAAAACTCTTAACTTTTTTAGCAGTTTATTTCGCTGTGTCTGGTTACAATGCATATATCAACTAGAATTTATGAAGTAACAGTGGGAATGATTCATATATATACTTTTTTACAAAGTACACTCAGTTTCAAACTAGGTACACAGAAAGAACTATATTCCTTGCAAGAAATATGAGAAAATTCAACCCATTTAAAAGAATCAGCATGTTGATTTCAAGTTTAGCTTTCTTTGTTAACTATGAGAATAAATATTTATCATCTGTTCATTATATTTACCAAACAAGGAAAAGAAACTTAAAGCTAAGTTTATAAGTAACTTAGAACAAGTGTATAAATCTAGATAAATGTGTAAATGATATAAAAGTATTTTATTCCTATATCATTTTATAAATCATATGTACTGCAATAAAGTTTTGGTTCACTAGTGAAACACTATTCAACTAATTATATGGGCATTCAGGTGATCTAAAAGCATAAAAGAATTTTTAGGAAAAAAACATATTTTTTTAGAAAAATTGAGTCATTCTTTATGAAAAATTGAGCTTGATGTTGTCTTTTTTATTAGAACATTTCCTAAGCAAAATGCATTTTCAGCTTCTGCATGCTGGGATACTGTGCAAGGAGCTGGAGGAGAGGGTGATAGAATCTTCCCCCACTAAGCCTACCAAAAATAAGTCCAGGAAACTTTGTCAGGTATATGTCTCCATTGTGAGTAACTGTAGAATGGCAAAGAAAGTTTCATTTATTTTTTAACTAACCTGTTTTCAAACTGTCCTGTCAAATATTTGTTGTGCAATGGATTTTTAAGATAATTCTTTATCATGCAATACAACTCTTTTCTACAGAAGCCAGAAATTGTCCAAATATCCTGATAACATTTCCAGAGAGGCACAAACATATTAAAGGTGAACTTCCAGAGTTTCTGTTTATATTTCTTTGTATCTTAATAGCACCTGAATTGATACCTGCTGATGTGCTATCAAATTTACCCTATCTATTTTTAGATCTCCAGTTGCTTTAGAGATGGATTTAATATGTTAGGCAGAAGCTTACACTGTGAAACATTTGCATGATTGTATTTTGGTTTTGCCATCAGTTAAACAGGGCAAAGTTGTTCCCATCTCCAAGGAACTCTATCCCACATTTTCTCTATTGATTTGGAGTTTCAGTTTTGCTTACCTGCTTCCTTGAAGAGACTGTGCTGTTGAAACATCTATTAGAGGTATTTAAATTCAAATTTGTGTTCTGATGGGTTGAGTCATTTTTCCACGTCTTAGAGTTTTCTTTAGGATCTGAAGGAATGGGATTTAAGAAAAGGATTCTAGCTATGAATCCATAGAGGACGGTAGCCAGGATCATTGGCACAACATAAAAGACACCAAAGTCCATTAGGTAAATAGGTGAGTAGTAATTCCTGGAGATCTTGTAGCCACAGGATATCACAATAGCATCTTTGTAGGTGCTAATATTGAGATCCAGCAAGAAGAACCAGAGCATACAGTAAATAGATGTGAAAGCCCAGACAAAGATGATAATCTTTTTGGCTCTGGAAAACGTGCAGAGAAACTGGGCTTTGATGGGGTGACAGATTGCTATATACCTCTCAATGGTAAAGGCTGTTATTGAACAAGAGGATGCATTAATTCCCAAATACTGGAGGTAAGTAATGCAGAGGCATCCAACATAGCCATAGACCCAGGAACCATAGATACTGTCTGTTATGTTGGGGAGGCCTGCGGCCACCAAAACCATGAGATCAGCTACTGCCAGGCTCACCAGGTAGCAGTTTGTGGGGGTCCTCATGTGCTTGGTTCTCATGACAACCAGGACTACCATGATGTTGCCTACAATGCCCAGGCCGCAAATAATGAGCACGAGTAAGATGGTGACCACCTGGTATTCTAAGGCCACTGCTGCTCGTGGCTGAAGCTGCGTTTGGTTCAGTTCACTGACTGTCTCGTTTTCCATCTTTAGTGGCTTAAAGTTTCTCGGAAACACTGACTTCTCAAAACATCTTCTTTCCAGTGCCCACCTTTATTGCAGCAGTTCCATCCCCCTGTGAAGGGTCACAATACATATTCATTAATAGTGTTACAATTCCTGATCAAGTCCCAATCACAAATAACCCTCACTTCCACTCCTTTCGCTTCCCGTTTTTCTATGGGAATAGGGCTCATGTGTACTTCTTAAAACTTCCTTTATTGCGTCTCTAGTGTAGAATGGAGTAACTGTTTTGACCAGCTCACATTAAGAGGGATCAGTTCCCTCTTAATGGAGAAAAATGCTTAAGGAAAGAGAAACAGTAAAAACTCCTTGTTTTGAAACAGTACCCAATCGAAAAAAAATTAAATAATATCTGCTAACTGAAAAATAAATACTAATACACCTCTTAGATGCCTGGCAAAAGTATGATGAAGAAGAAAAAGATACCAGAGGAAAAAGCCAAGAAGCTCGATAATCAAGCTTGTTACAAATTTAGCTGTTGCCTCTTTTGCTCTCAGAGGGTGAGATGTCTTTGGTGTAAAATAGAAAGCCATTGAGATGACATTTCCCCATGCCCCCTGCCCCATAGATACAAGAGAGGACAATTTCTTCTCTTACCTTATCCTCTGTAGCACTGCCTGATTTTCTGGGTAGATGAAGTGGTAATAGTTCCAAGTTTCTAATCTTGCAGAAAATCTCATCTACTCTATTTGAGATGGAGACCACTTAGCAGTGCTCAGTCTTTAAAACTGCAGTTTCTGCAAACCCTCACAGCCCTTTCCAACTAATGACAAACCATACAGCTGCAGCAGAAGCAGGAGCAGCAGCAGGAGCAGCAGCAGTGAGGCTGTCAAATCATAGATCGTCCCCTAATGAGAACATACACGCTCGCTCGCTCGCTCGCTCTCTCACACACAGACACACACACACACACTCACAAATGCCAGTCAGTCCTCACTGACTCAGAGTCTTCTGCTCTTGGAGGATTTACTATTAAATGTGCTGATGAGACCGTCTTTAATTTGGAAAGCTGAAATCATAAGCCAGGGGTCTAGAAGCAGCTGGCCTTGTCTTTGTTGATCATCTAAGTTCTGCAGAAACTCCAGTACTTAAGCTGCTCTGAAATACATTTACACTCCTTGTTTGATAGGACTTTGGGGTTAGCAAATCCTTCTCAGTCTAGACACGGCCCTTGAAGCTTGAAATATCTGTCTGAGCTGAAATCAACCTCTTTCTCTACTATGAAAACCCTTGTACTGTTTCTCAAGTGAATCCGTACCATTGGCTTCCTCCTCTCGTATTTTGTGAATGGAAAATGAGTTAAAATTGATTTCAAACCATTTCACCTGCAATCTGCTGATGCTTATAACAATTATTTTTAAAAGGCCTCTTTGAGCTAGGAACATCAATTTAAACTGCATAAGGTCTGTTAAGTTTTTCAACTCCTATTTCTGGACCACTTTATAGAATCTATCGGCCCTGGGTGCTTTTCCCCTTCGCCTGTCCTCTGGATTTCCAATCACATGAACCACCTAGCAATGTTTTGTCTCAGTTTATTTCTAGGTGGAAAAATCATCTAGTAAAAATCTATACCAGTGCCTTTGTTACCAAACCTCTGAAATGAAAATTTATAGACACATCTTTTGAAGAAAAGTACGCTTCAGCTTTATTATTCCTCTAAAGTAGCCAGTGGGGAAATCTATACTTTTTTTTTTTTTTTTTTTTTTTTTTTTAAGACAGGATCTCACTCTGTCACCCAGACTGGAGTACAGTGGCATGATCACAGCTCACTGCAACCTTGACCTACTGGGCTCAAGTGATCCTCCCACCTCAGCCTCCCGTGTAGCAGAGACTACAGGCACACACCACCACACTCAGCTAATTTTTGTATTCTTTTGTAGAGATGGGGTTTTGTTATTTTGCCCAGGCTGGTCTTGAACTTCTGGGCTCAAATGACCCACCCACCTCAGCCTTCCAAAGTGCTGGGATTACAGGTGTGAGGCACTATGCCTGGTCTTAAATCTGTATTTTTTTAATGGAAGCTCAGAAAACACGTGTCTTTTCTCAAGATAACAACTGAATACATGAAATGCTAATGGTTCTCCACTTTTATTTTATTAACTGACAATGAAAAAATGCCCTTAGCTAAATTTCCTGTAAGGTATCTGGTGGATTAAGAATAGACCTGGAGGCCGGGCACGGTGACTCACGCCTGTGATCCCACCAGTATTTTGGGAGGCTGAGGTGGGTGGATCACCAGAGGTCAGGAGTTTGAGACCAACCTTGCCAACATGGCGAAACCCTGTGTCTACTAAAAATACAAAAATTAGCTGGGCTTGGTGGCATGTGCCTGTAATCCTAACTACTCGGGAGGCTGAGGCAGGAGAATTGCTTGAACTTGGGAGGCAGAGGTTGCAGTGAGCCAAGATCATGCCATTATACTCCAGCGTGGGTGACAAGAGCAAAACTCCATCTCAAAAAATAATAAAATAAAATAATAAAACCCTCTAGAAGGGGTCAATGGAAGAGTCTGTTTTGAGTAGACGGGACCATAGGGATATCAAAAATATGCCCAAATCTGGGTAATAATGAGATGAAGGTAAAGGTGAAGTTCTGGATGATACTGAATGACTTTGACCCATTGAACCGCTGAGGAATCCTTGAATATCCATTTCTCCTTCCCAATTATTTGTAGTTACAAATTAATGACGTGTGACCCCACATTCAGCCTTCAGACATGTATTGTTTGGTCTGTACATGGTAGGCCCAAGGGATTTAACATAGTTTATTATTTTTTACCTTTCAAAATAGAGAAATTGAATGTTAAATTGGGATTGTTATCATAAACATTTGAAAGGTCTGGCAATGAGGGGGTTTGCATATTTTCACAGAAATAATCATTTATGGCTGAGTGGGTGTTGTGGTCAGGAGTTTGTAGGGGTCCCTGGTGCAGGACGTGCATCCTGTTCCTCACTCCACACTACCTCCAGCATCTCTCAGTCATGCATACCTGCCCTCTGCCGCCATTTGAGTTCTGATCCCTGCCTCAAACCCAAGTTCCTGAGAGAGACAGGTGAGGGCACCATCCAAATGCACATTCTTTTATCCCAAGCAGGATTTTTGTCTGAGTTCTAGTTTTCTCCCCCACCTGGTTTAGCACGCTGGACAATGGATATCCCCTATGCCTTTCTCCCTGGCCTAGACGACAGAGATTACTCTGAAAAGCTTGTCTCTTGTCTAGCCTCCTGCTTTTCAGAATGAAAAATGCTTTCTAAAATGAAGATGTTTCCTCCTTACTGCGCCCTACCCCCACCACTTCCAAACCAAAATTCCTCTCGAAAAGTCTTACTTCGTAAAGCCCATCTTCCCATCTTGTTCCCCCAAGGAGTTTAGTTACCCTTCAGGCCTCATAAAAACAGCTTACTTCAATTCTTATAGCTAAGTAGTCAAGATGAGAGGAGAGAACCCATATAATGCTACCTGCTGTCTCAATTCCACCTCCACTCCAATTCTTTTCTTATGCCATTCTTCAACACGTACAGGCAAGGCCATTATTCAGAGTCTCTTTTCTGTGTCTCTTTTTTTTTTTTTTTTTTTTTTAACACATAATTATTAAGCTCCTACTATGTGTCAGGCAGCTAGTACATAAAATTTTGTTTTTACCTCCAAGTAGGTTGTGGTCTATTGGGAGCAGCAGGTTTGTAAACAGTTACAGTGAGATATGCACTAAAAATGTGCACTCATAGGGTTTGGACTATGAAGGGAAGGCATTTGTGGGTGGTCAGGGCAGTCAACTGAGGCACAGAGAGGGCTTCTGAGGCAACATAACACCTGAGAACGGTCTTGAAGAAAAGCACAGCTTTCCTTTGAAAAGTGGGGAAAGTGAAGACATTCTGACTAGAAGTGATAGATTACAAGAGTCAGCTGTGTAAAATGGCCAGGGATTTGGGGAGACAGGAGAGTGATTTTCTGACTCAACTTTGGCCATGAAGCATTTGAGCTTGTGATGAGACAACCATCTGATGACCACCAGGCAGGTTTTCTAATAAGGCAGTTTCCCTTGTGCACTGACTCAGACTGTCCTTGGTCCCACTTCTTTCTCCCCCTAAACTTGTTCTTTCAACTCTGGAGAGGCTACATTTCTGAGTTTACCACCCCAGATTTGCCTATTCAGTATGGTACTATCAGTCAACTTTCATCTTCTCAATAAACTTTCAATCAACTTCATGCTCTTTGCAAAATTATATTTTCAAATCGTGATTTCATAAGGTAGGTTTTCTATTTATAAACTCAGATAATATCTAATAAATGCTCCCTATAGTGTGTAGAAGGCCAGAATTGAGGTTTGGAAACCTCTACCTAGATTTCAGAGGATGTGTGGAAAAGCCTGAATATCCAGGCAGAAGTCTGCTACAGGGGCACAGCCTTCATGGAGAGCCTCTACTAGAGCAGTGCAGAGGGGAAATGTGGAGTTGGAGCCCCCACACAGAGTCCCCACTGTGGCACTGCCTAGTGGAGCTGTGAGAAGAGGGCCACCATCCTCTAGACCCCAGAATGATAGATCCACTGATAGCTTGCACTGTGCACCTGCAAAAGCCACACGCACTCAATGCCAGTCCATGAAGGCAGCTGTAGGGGCTGTACCCTGCAGAGCCACAGAGGTGGATCTACCCAAGGTCTTGGGAATATACCTCTTGCATCAGCATTCCCTGGCTGTGAGACATGGAGTCAGAGGAGATTATTTTGGAGCTTTAAGATTTAATGGCTGTCCTTCTAGATTTTCCACTTGTATGAGGCCTGTACCCTTTCTGTTTTGGCCAATTTCTCCCATTTGGAACAAGAGCATTTACCCAATACCTGTATCCCCATTGTATCTTGGAAGTAGCTAACTTGTTTTTGATTATCCAGGCTCATAGGCAGAAGGGGCTTGCCTTATCTCTGATGAGAGTTTGGACTTGGACTTTTGATTTAATGTTGGAATGAGTTACAACTCTGGGGGACTGTTGGGAAGGAAGAGTTGTATATTAAAATGTGAGAAGGACATGAGATTTGGGAGGGGCCAGGCACAGAATAATATGGTTTGGCTCTGTGTCTCCACCCAAATCTCATGTCGAATTCTAATCCTCATACGTCAGGGGAGGGACCTGGTGGGAGATGATTGGATCATGGGGATGGATTTACCCCATGCTGTTTTCATGACAGTGAGTTCTCATGAGACCTAATGGTTTGAATGTGTGGCACTTCCCCTCTCACTCTCTCTCTCCTGCCACCTTGTGAAGAAGGTGCCTACTTCCCCTTCACCTTCCTCCATGATTATCAGTTTCCTGAGGCCTCCCCAGCCATGTGGAACTGTGAGTCAATTAAACTTCTTTTCTTTATAAATTACCCAGTTTCAGGTAGTTCTTTTTTTATAATGTCTTTGTCTGTTTTTTTAACAAGTCAACACTGACCTGATAAAGTTGATAAGTCTTCCCATTTCCTATATATTTTGAAATATTTTTCATAGGATTAGTATCATTTCCTGTTTAAGTATGTGGTAGAGTTCATCAGTAAAGTCATATGAACATGGAGTTCTCTTTGTTGAAAGGTTTTTAATTAGAAATGTGATTTTTATTTGGAGCTATTCACGTTATCTATGTCTTCGTAAGTAGTTTTGATTACTTTGTCTTTCAATGAATTTATCCTGTTTAGCTAATGTTATCTATTTTATTTGCATTAAGTTTTCAGAATATTTCCCTCTTTATAATATCTGCTCAATGTATAGTGATGTTCACTCTTATTTTTTCTATTGGAAATTCATGCAATCTCCTTATTTTCATAATAACTCTAGCTATAGGTTTATTTATTTTATTGACATTTACAAATGATCAACCTTTAGTTTAATTGTTTATGATTTTCTCTATTATTATTTCTCTTCTTCTTACTTTGGCTTCAATTTGCTCCTTTTAAAAAATAATTATAACATATTTGGTTCACTAAACACACAAATATAAAATGAGGAAGACATGGTTTATTATGCATACATGTAGAAAAGGTATGAGAAATAATTATTTTAAGGGGACTATTTTTCTTTTTAATTTTTCAGCTCAGGGGTACAAGTGGAGGTTTGTTGCACAGGTAAACTTGTATCACAGGGGTTTGTTGCACAGATTATTTCATCACCCAGATATTAAGCCTATTACCCAATAGTTATCTTTCCTGATCCTCTCCCTCCCCTGACCACCTTCCCATTTGCTTCTTATGGTAAAAGCTTAGATCACTGATTTATAACTCATTTTAAAATGTAAGCATTTAGGACTATACATTTCCCTCCCAATATTACTTTAAGTTTCATTAATTTTGATATGTTGTATTTTTATTTTCATTCAATTAAATATACTTTCCAGTTTTCCTTTTATGTCATCTTTTAGTCTTTAGAAGTGTGCCATTTAACTTTCACATATTTGCAGATTTTCCATACAGGGTTTTGTTATTGATTTCAACTTTAATTCTATTGTGGACAAAAGATATACTCTGCATGATGTCAATCCTTTTCCACTTATGGAAATTTATTTTATAGACTATCATATAGTCTATCTTGATGAATTCTCCATATGTTCTGCTTTGGTTGAGTAGAGCATTCTGTAATGTCGATTAGTTCAAGATGGATTGTAGGGCTAAGTATTCTATATCACTATTGATTTTTCTGTTCACTTGTTTTATCAATTACAGAGATATTGTGCAAAAGTATCCAAAGATAACTGTGGAGTTTCCTATTTCTTATTTTCACTTCTGTCACTTCTTGAACCACGTCCTGTGAAACTTTGTTATTAGATGTCTCCTTGATTAATTGTCCCTTTTACTATTATGAAATGTTTCTCCTTATCCCTAATATAACTTATCTTGAAGTTTATTTACCTGGTATTGGTGTAGTCACTCTAGCTTACTTATAATTAGTTTCTTCATTTGGATTCCTTTCTATCCTTTTACCTTTCTGTATATTTACTCTAAATGGGTTCTTGTAATAACATATAGTTGAATATTACTTTTTTACTCAATCTTATAACATGTGACTTTCAATCAAAGTGTTTAAATCATTTCACTTAATGTAGTTATCACTGGGGTTAGGTTTAAATCTATTATGTGGCTACTTATTTTATATTTATTTCCTCATATGCTGTATCCTTTCCTGCACAAAACATTCCTTTCTTAAATATATCTTTCTTCAATAGACAAAATAATATTGAAATCAACTTAACTTCACATTTTTAATGCTTTAGAAATATTTTATGTGAAGTGTTTGTACATGTTTACCTTTTGAAGCTAGTGTTTTTCTTATTTATTTGTTTGAACTCATTATATAAAAGATATATCCATTAAATTATCCATTCAATGTATCTGTGGTTTTACATCATTGTCTTCTTACATACAGAGCTTTTTAATATTACATAGTGTAAAATTTTAATCTTTTCTTCTGTCACTACAGACCTCAAATCTTATTTCCTAATATTTCAGCAATTTCATTTTAAAATTTAATTCTTTAATTCATCTAGCATCTATTTTGATTTAAGATACAGATCTCAATTTATATTTTACTAATATACTTGTATTTAAAAAGATAACATTTGTAAAGGTACAATACAGTGTCAACAGAAAGCCTGTTATTTTTTAAGATGTTAGCATACTTTGTCAACTTTTTTTCTTTTTGTTCTATTTTTATTAATATTATCTCATAATGATGATCATGATCAAGAACAGCTGTTGATTATTAAGCACTTATTAAGTCTTAAGCACTGTATAAGCATTATACTTTTTTTTTTTTGAGACAGAGTCTCTCTCTGTCGCCCAGGCTGGAGTGCAATGGTGTGATCTCGGCTCACTGCAACGTTCATCTCCTGGGTTTAAACCATTCTCATGCCTCAGCCTCCCGAGTAGCTGGGATTACAGGCATGTGCTACCATGCCTGGCTAATTTTTTTGTATTTTTAGCAGAGATGGGGTTTCACCGTGTTAGTCAGGATGATCTCGATCTCCTGACCTTGTGATCTGTTTGTCTCAGTCTCTCAAAGTGCTGGGATTACAGGCATGAGACACTGCGCCCGGCCAGCACTATACTTTTAAGCCTGACACCACAAAGGAATATTATTGTCCATATTTCACATAAGGAAATTGAGACATTAAGGTTAAACAATTTCTTCAATACTATACAGCTGATGAGTAGCAGAGCAGGAATTAAAAGCCACCAAAATCTGTACACTTAATTTGTTCTACTGTGTCCCAACGAGTCACTCTGCAGTTCTAGACATTAGATTGTTTTTTTCACCCAAAAGGCTATCCAGGCCATTTGAAATTATAGTTCAGAAAACTCAAATTTGTTTTCATACAAATCTACATAAGGACCACATATAAAGAATTCAAAGCAGAAAGTAACTCTTTGTGTTTAGGGCAAACTTTCCTTAATGTATTGTGTGTGTTCTCCAGCATGTAACAGAGCACATCACCACACAAAGAAAGTGGTTTGTGTATAGTACAAAATGTTGTATAAATGAGTGAATTAGTTTTCTGAAGTGATTGACTTAAAATACAATCCATAGAGTAGTTGTGTGTATATGACATATAATCTCAGGAACTTAGTACAGTACTTGGCACATAATAAAAGCTTAATACATTTATGATTGTATAAACACATTTGGATCATGAAAAATAATATGATTAAACTTGCTGGGTTTTTTGGTGGTTTCAGTACGATATATCTTTATGAAGACCCTAGTGCCATATTATTGATTGTATACACTTATTCTTCTAAAACTGAATTAATCAAATGTATAACATTAAATGTTTTCAAGCCTCAGTAAATTCGTGAACTAAAAAGTAATAAAAATGTAAGAATTTGTTCACCCTAATTATGACACATGAGGGCATCTGTAGAAATGCATTTCTAACTATTGTTTTTTTGTTTTGTTTTGTTTTGTTTTTGAGATGGAGTCTCACTCTGTCACCCGGGCTGGAGTACAGTAGTGTGATCTTGGCTCACTGCAACCTCCACTTCCTGGGTTCGAGCAATTCTCCTGCCTCAGCCTCCTGAGTAGCTGGGATTACAAGTGCCCGCCACCATGCTTGGCTAATTTTTGTATTTTTAGTAGAGACGGGGTTTCACTATGTTGGCCAGGGCTGGTCTCGAACTCCTGACCTCACGATCTGCCCGCCTCAGCCTCCCAAAGTGCTGGGATTACAGGCATGAGCCACCGTGCCCAGCCCCGATGTTTTTGAAATTATAATTGTGACAGAAAACCTTTATAAAATATTTGTTTGAGTTGTTAAGAATTGTTGGCTTAAGTAGTATCTTAAGATAGAAAGAAGAATGCAGAATATTGAAGCTGGATATATTTTTTTGAAAGAGAAAAGGACAGTAGTTACAGATAGAAATTTAGTCACTTAATTTTTAGGTTGTTAATAGTAGTTGAATATTTGGGTTTATTGATGAGATTATTCTAGCACTGATGTGCAGAACACACCACATCTTCATGAGGAAATGTTTTCTGACAGTCTCAGAAGTGGCTCACAACCGCAGAGAAGGTGGGTGGGGTGGGAACTTGTTGAGACTGACAATGACAGGAAATGATGATTTATTTGAAGGAGGTAAGCAAGATCTGCCTAAGTCAAAAGTATAACATCTTAGAGAATTGGAAACCGCTTTAATATTGGAAATGATTAAAAAATTTAAAAGAGACATTAGTGTGGAAAACACTTCAGTTTGTAAAATCATCACAGTCATTTCCTTCAAAGCAAGACAATTCTGAAATATTTTATTAGCTATTCTCATAAACTTTCCAGTCTGCTGGCAAAGCCTCTGTGAAGAAGAAAGGTGGGAAATAAGAATGAGGAGATATTACAGAGTGATTTCTCACCTTCGCTGTGAAGAGTCAACTGGTTGTCCATTCATGCTTGTTCAGTGCTTACTTATTGAGGGCCAATTACTTCACAGGCTCTATATCAGACACTGCAGATAGAAATGTGAATATGAACAGCATAGAGGAGTCCCCAGCCTGGCATGGCTGACTTATACAGAGTGCCAATTACACTGCAGGGTGTCAGCTCCTGTAATTGAGGTATGTACACATTTTCAAGGGTGTATAGGGTTAAAAGTGACTCATTCCATGTGAAATGGTACAGCGTAATTTCGCAAGACCAGAGAAAATGTCAACAGGACCAGGCCCAGGATTTAGAAAAAAATTAACGGGTTGGATAAATAGCCCCTGACCAACCAGTTGGGGTAGAGGAAAGGTACCATCACAGAAAATTCAGAGGACACAGCAGTAGGTGCCTTGTCTTTCTCTGCATGAGAATGTCCCATGCAGGTCCTGAGACCTCCTTGAGCACAGAGCCCTACTGCAGAGACACATGCTAAGCCCACGGTTCCTGATTCAGGCTGAGTGGTCATTAGTCAGTCCTAGAGCACTCCCTACTATCCATGTGACTTGGTAAGTCATTTAGCTTTTCTGTACCCCAATTTCTTCCATTGTAAAGTAAATAATAATAGTAGCTATCTCATAGGGTTGTGTGTTTTTTTTTCTAGGATTAAGTAGAATAATATGAATTAAAATTATTGGAACTAAGCTCACACAAGGAAGGTACTGAGTGAATGTTAGCAGTTACTATAATTATAGTAGAAGAAAATAATAGTTTTCTAATTCTTCTGATTTTTGAGGCATGGCCTCAAAATGGTTTCAAGAAGTGGCAGGGACTTTGGGAGGCCGAGGTGGATGGATCACTATGTCAGGAGATTGAGACCATCCTGGCTAACACGGTGAAACCCTGTCTCTACTAAAAATACAAAAAATTAGCCGGGCGTGGTGGCGAGCACCTATAGTCCCAGCTACTTGGGAGGCTGAGGCAGGAGAATGGCGTGAACCCGGGAGACGGAGCTTGCAGTGAGCCGAGATGGCGCCACTGCACTCCAGCCTGGACGACAGAGAAAGACTCTGTCTCAAAAAAAAAAGAAAAGAAAAAAAAAAAAAAAGTGGCAGGGCTATTTACAGAAAGCTACGTGCTCATTGTATTGCAGAGAACTGACAGGGAAAAGACATTCAAATCTATTCAATGATGAAGGGAATTAATAGGGTAACTTTTTTTTTTTTGAAATAAGATCTCACTCTGTTGCCCAGGTTGGAATGTCGTGGTGTGATCATAGCTCACTGCAGCCTTAAACTCCTGGGTTCAAGTGATCTTTCCACCTCAGCTTCCTGAGTAACTTGGATTACAGGCATGCGCCACCAGGCCCAGCTCATTTTTCACTTCGTGTAGAGACAAGGTCTTACTATGTAGCCCAGGCTAGTTTCAAACTAGTGGCTTTAAGCAATCACCCCACCTAAACCTCCCAAAGTGCTGGTATTACAGGCATGAGCCATCGCATCCAGCTCCATAACTCCTTTTTTGCTCATCAAATACTTGAAATAAGTCAGGGAGATGAAAGCACACACTCTTACTGTCTCTTTCTGACTGAAATGTTATAGTCTCTATGCTCATTCTATGACAAAATGAGTTTTTACCAAACTGTAGCAAAATTAATATACTAAGAAGGATAAGTGTTATTAATTTCAAATTGGAAATTTGATAAGCAATTGATAAGCATTGTTATTTTCAAATTGGAAGTTGAGACTCAACGTTGGGTTGTAAAATCAATTTAAAGTTTTATGACAAATGCTTTTTTTTTAGATTTCAGATAATATGGGTATTATTTTATAAACTTCTAGTTTCACTTATGCAAATAAGGAATAATATAATGATTGACACTGAGGCAGTGCCCAACATTGTTGTCAGAACTTTTGTATAGTAACTCAGTGAATATTCATAACAGTCCTAAGAGATAGATCTTATTACCAACCCAAACTTGCAAATGAGTAAACCAAGGGGTTAAACAACTTCCCAAGGACAAAGAGTTGGTAAATTCTAGATCCAGAGCACAAACCCAGAAGCCTGGCTCTAAAGCTATGAACTACATGGTTATAATGTAACATGTATATCTTACTGTGGATCTGGGTCGAAAGAGTTGGAAAACCACTATGATGAAGAACACATGTGCAACTCTCACCACCCCAGCATCCCTAGCAAAGTGCACTACTTTTGGAGACCTTCAACGTGCTGGATGATCACAGCCAGCTTCAGCATTCAGGCTACTTCTGGATTTTAGCAAAATGATTTAGTCCATTTAAGAATGAAAGAATAATGTCAATGTATGTGAAAGAACAAAATATCAAAGTCTTCAAGGGCATGCCTTTAGGAAAGAGATTGGTGAACTGCTAGAACGTGCCCACAATAAAAAAATTAGTATCATTCACAAAACATTATTTGAAATAATGAACATTTACCATGCACCTACCTGTTCTTTTGTTGTTGTTGTTTGGGATAGAGTCTCGCTCTGTCGCCCAGGCTGGAATGCAGTGACATGATCTCGGCTCACTGCAACCTCCACCTCCCGGGTTCAAGCGATTCTTCTGCCTCAGCCTCCCGAGTAGCTGGAACCACAGGCACGTGCCACCACGCCCGGCTAAGTTTTTGTATCTTTAGTAGAGATAGGGTTGCACCATATTAGCCAGGATGATCTCGATCTCCTGACCTCAAAATGTCATTAAAGTGCTGGTATTACAGGCATGAGCCACTGTACGTGGCCGCACCTACATATTCTAAGTATTATGGGGAGCTATTGTGAATAAAATTGAGTCCTTTGTTCTCAAGTGTTTTATAGTCTAATGGGGAGAGAAACAAACACAAAATAAGAGTCACAATATAACTTTGTAAGTTCAATGATAGAAATCTGAAGAAATGCAGTGAGGTCTTCAGTTGTACATGAGCAGCCACCAACTCAGCTTGGAAGATCTACAAAACTCCTGGAAGAGCCAATCCTTGACTTGAATCTTGAATGTAGAAAGAAGAGTGAGATTTTTTTTCAGGCTGTGGAAGGAATGTTTCAATAAAGTGAAGGAGTGGGAGGGCAGGGCATATTTATGCAACTATGGGTTTGTTCCAACTTAGCCCCTACTACCGTATTTCCTAGTAATGAGAGTGACCTTGCAAATAAACATTCCCTATTTTTCTATAACATCCTAATAACTGAAGAAATACTGAACCCTGCCAAAACAACTGTTTTCTCCTAGACTCTATTGAGTATGTATAATGGAATACTATTGTAGTTGAAAAGAAAATGTCTGCCATATTATGCCTGTTCCTAATAGATTCTGCTGAATTAGCTTACCTAAAGTGTTAGTGTACTTCAAAGATCAAAACACTTTCTACTGATTGATTCGCTGCCTTTCAAGGGTGATGCCATAGGCAGCAACTTTAAACTTGCCTCACTTGTCTCGATTATATTACATTGAGTGTTCACCGCTTCTCCAGGACAGAAGAAGCCATGAGAATATCTTCTCCTATTCTAGACACATGTTTTTAACCATGTGTTTCAATAAGCAATGCTAGCTTTTGGCAACCCAGAGTTCAGTAGAATGCATAGTGATCCAGCATCATCTTTTGAAACAATTGGCTCCTTGCTTGGAAGAACAGGGAGTCAGGGTGGTATATGTAATGGAAATGAAATACTCGGAGGCTCTATAAAAACGTCACTCTCCCATAAATCAGCTGGGTGAACCTAGACATGTACTTCAATTCTTACAGCCTCAGTTTCCTCATCTATAAAATGAGGTTGTTCGATTTTTAAATGTTTGATTTTGCGGGCATCTTAGACTCTTCTTGAGAACAAAAGGAAAAAGCCATCAAAGGTTCAGATAGCTCACAGTCATGCTATACCATATCTCCTATTTAATTATTTTGAAGGAACCATAATGGAAGCCAGTTTCTTCTCTTGATAGACTTAGCTATAATCTGGGTCAAGAATGTGAAGTTAGATCCTCTGGTGTTGCCCCTGGGATGTCATCATATCTGTAAAACTGCACTACCTACGTTACTGGCAGCCTTAAAAGGCTGCTCTATTTGACTTCTCCTTTGCTGCTTTACCTCCATCATGGAAAAACCTTTTGTATAGAAGACTTAATGCTGCTAGCTAGTAGAGAGTCTGTGGAGGTTAAGAGCTGCATAAAGGAACAGAGAGAAAAACCCACGTGATGTCAAAGAATCAAGCTCTTGTGGACCTTTCAATCCACTGTACATATTCAGATGAGTCCCCTTGAGAGCACAGGGTAATAGTTCCTCTTTGGAGATAATCATATTTACCCATTTGCTTCCTGTTCTTATGGAATGCATATTAATTCAAGAGAAAACCAGAGCTTTACTAGTTTAATGATGTATATTTTATGGTCTTTTCATAGAGTTCGCATCTTTGATTGGTTACCCACTTAACTGTGGTTAAGGAAATGCTGAGTCAATCTCCTGTGCTGTTGCTATAGCGATTTCTGGGCGATAAAAGTCATGCATGAAGTATTCAGCTGAATTTTTTATCAAACTAATGTTTAAATTAAATGTGGACTTAATTTATGTATTAAAATATTTAAAATACAGCCATCTGGGAAGCTGAAGCACTACTTTCCCAATTACTTTTCCTTTTCCTTGTTGATTGCTGTTTTATGCACACAGGTGTCTTCAGCAAGAGTGACTCACTTGCATTTTCTTATTCTCAGATGAGAATTGCTGAGCTACAGTGAAGGTAGTTAAGTGACTGGATCAGCTAAAGAGACTGCCTTCTCTGGGCAAGAGCTTAACCTTTTATTCTTTGATGAGAGAAATCTAATTAGAGTAAAATTTTGGATGCTTATGTCCCCTTTCCACCTTGAACAATGGCCTGAGTATTTTTTCAAGTCACAATAACTGTACTTGGGAGACTTGGCTTTCTAATTCAATTTTGCATAGAATGTCCTCATTCATCTTTGCTAGTGTATCAGAGTTATATTCCTCTCCATATGTTTCAAGACAAAATAAGTCAACTTATGAGGAGTGGGTCAGAAATTTGTTGTCCCACATTCTCTCACAAGAGCAAAGATAGGAAAATGAGATAGATGGAAGTAGGTGGAATGGAAGGTTCAACCGGACAGCAGTGGAAGGACAGATCATCACTCGGGTACTACATATTTGAAACATCCTCCTCAGCCCCTTGCTCAGTATTGCTCAAACAAGGCCTCAGAAAACTTTTCCTGTAATGATCCAGAGAAGAAATATTGTTGGTTTTGCAGGTCCTCCACCTGTTGTAACTACTCAGTTCTGCTACTGTAGCACAGAAGCATTCATAGACAGCGTGTTCCAATGAAACTTTATGTATTAACAATGAAATGTGAAACTTACATGATTTTCATGTATCACAAAATATTCTTCTGTTTATTTTTTCCCCCAACCAGTCATGTAAAAACTATTCTTAATTCATGGGTCACTGGAATAAGAGGCAGTGAACTGATTTGGTCAGCCTGTTGCTGTTTGCAATCCTCTGGCACAGAATATTAGAAGGGTAGATTTCAGCTGGGCACAGTAGTTCACACTTTTAATCTCAGCAAGATGGGAGGTAGAAGGATTGTTGGAGGTCAGGAGTTTGAGACCAACCTGGGAAACATTTCAAGACCCCGTATCTACAAAACATTAAAAAAATTAGCCAGATGTAGTGGCATATGCCTGCAGTCTCAGCTACTAAGGAGACTGTGGCAAGAGGACTGCTTGAGCCTAGGAGATTGAGTGAGCTATGATTGTGTCACTGCTCTCTAGCCTTGGCAACAGAGAAAGACCCTGTCTCGAAAGAAAAAAAAAAAAAAGGAGGGGGTGGTATCTATGGTATCTGGAGTCAGATTGTCTGTCGTTTAATCCCAGACTTTTCCCTTCTACCTGTTTTACTGTGCATAATTAATTTATCTGTGTCTTGGTTTCCTCATGTATACACTGAAGTTGGTAATAGTACCTACTTAGAGTTGTTGGAAATTAAATAGGGGAATATATCAGCTGAACAGAATTGTTCTTAACATGGTGTGCTCACTAATAGGTGTAATTATTACCCACAGAGTGCCTCTGTTGACTGTAGAAGATGCTTGATCACCCTGGGACTAACTGAGGTAGCAAGATTTGACGTTCATGGAAAGAGCTAATGTAACTTAGAGTGAGGATATAACCACGCTTCCCTTCTTCTGCAGGCACCAAAGTAATGCAAGCTTTCACCCATCTGCCCCAACCGCCTGTTCCTGGTCGCCATCTATGGCGCACTTATGATGAATGCTTCCCTGTGGAAACGGCTGCTTGTGCTCTGTGTGCCGGCACCTTCTGCCACAAAAAAATTTAATCATTTTTATTTTCTTTCCACTGCAATTTCTGAATGTTGACACGGTGATTTCAGGACTAGTCTCATCATTTTCAGATCTTATGATGGCCATTTTTTATACTTCATAAATCCAGACAGGCAAAATTTTGTTGAACATTATGCAGCTGTTGGGTAGCAGAGAACTGCCCTCTCAGTGCTGTTGATGAAAATACAAAGTTGGTTTTTTTTTGTTTTTTGTTTTTTATGATGCTCCTCATTTAACTGCCCCCATTTATTTCTGGTTCCTGCTCCTTCAGGGAAGTTTGTAGCTGAGGAATATTTTTGAAGAGGGAAATGTGGAGGATATAGGATAGGAATGTTCTATTTGTGAAGAATTTTGAAAATTATCTAGAGTTTTTTCTATGATTTACTTTCTTTTTTGTACATGATTGATTTAAAATATTTCAAATCTGTTTTCCCAAGAGAGGCCAAATCAAATGGATTTTTTCTTTAGAGATACCAGCCACAAAAAGAAAGCCTGCACCAAAATATTATCTCCAATTTAGGCCACACATACATGTATTTGGAGAATTTCATAGTGGAGACCACTAACCGTACTTTGTATTGCTGCTTGAAAGTTTTGTCATTTTCTGAGATTAGTTATTTTCATAGGGTTGTGATTCCTATGAAAACTTTTTTAGATGTGTGATTCCCTACCAAGTTGTATTATAATTCATTTTTTAACACTTATTTGTTCATTCAAAGCATAAAAACATGACTTTGGGAGTCAATTCTAATCCTGGCTCCATCACTTACTAGTTTTGTGATTTGGGGTAAGTTTAAACTCTCTTTGCTCAGTTTCCTCCTCTGAAAGAAATAAGAGGGTAATAATTGCACCCACCTCATACAAATATTGTGAAGAATAAAAGTGATAACAGACATAGCACTCCTAGAATTGTGCCTAGCACAGAGTAAGCATTTAGTAAATGTTATCTCTTTTCATTCATGTATTCATTTAGCCTTGACTTCGTGTGTCTCATAACGCTCAGGCGTTGGCCCTTTTTATTTACTAGCTGTGTGACCTTGGGCAAGTTGCTCAACCTCCCTGAAACTCAAGCTTCTCATCTGTAACATGAGGATAATAAGAACTTACCTAATGGTATTGGTGTGAGGAAAAAATGTGCTAATACATTTAAAGCATTTACATCAAGGACTGACATATAGTAATTGTTCAGTAATTGTTAGCCATTATTATGTTTGTAATTTGCCAAGGCCCTGTAGTAAGTTCTGGGTTTCAGGGAACAGCTGCTGTCATTGTCCACTCACAAATTGGTAAATGAGATCATTAAGCCAGAGTGCGATCATTGTGATGGCAGAAGTGTGTACAGATAGTGCTTCGTTGAAGGTAACAAAAATAAGGCCTTGTCTCTTGGCCTCTGTAGACAAAACTTAAACATTCTACCGTTGTAAACTTACGGAGATAATTGAATGTGAAAAAAATTAATGTAGACACAAATTTTACACCCTTCACAAAAATTAACTCAAAATGGAACACAGACTTAGATGTAAAATGCAAATGTGTAAAATCTAGAAGATAACACAGGAAAAAATCTAGATGACCTTAGGTTTGGTGATGACGTTTTAGTTGCAGCATCAAAGGCACAATCCATGAGAGAGTTGACAACCTGAGTTTCATTAAAATTAAAAGTTTCTGTGCTGCAAGAGTCACTGTCAGGGGTATGAAAACACAAGCCACAGACAGGGAGGAAATATTTGCAAAATACATACCTGATAAAAGAATATAGTCCATAAGAGGCTGGGTGTAGTGGCTCACACCTGTAATCCTAGCACTTTGGGAGGCCAAGGCGGGGGGCGGGGGGGCGGATCACCTGAGGTCAGGAGTTCAAGACCAGTTTGGCCAACATGGCGAAAGCCCGTCTCTACTAAAAATACAAAAATTAGCCATGCATGGTGCACACACCTGTAATGCCAGCTACTTGGGAGGATGAGGGATAAGAATTGCTTGAACTCAGGAGGCAGAGGCTGCAGTGAGCTGAGATCGCACCACTGCACTCTAGCCTGAGTGACAGAGTGAGACTCCATCTCAAAAAAAAAAAAAAAAAAAAGAATATTGTCCATAATATACAAAGAATTCTTTAAACAATAAGAACACAAACAACCCAATTAAAAACGGGCTCCAAAAAAGACCTGAATGGACACCTCCCTCCCCAACAAAAGATATACAGATGGTAAATAAGCATATGTAAAGATGCTCCCCATCATACATCATCTGGGAAATGCAAATGAAAACAACAGTGAGATGCCACTATCTACACTAACTACCTGTTAGAATGTCCAAAGTCCAGAACACTGACAATATCAAATGCTCACGAGGGTGTGGCACAACAGGAACTCTTATTCATTGTGGGTGGGAATGTAAAATGATATAGCTACTTTGGAAAACAGTTTGACAGTTTCTTATAAAACTAAACATCCTCTTACCATATGATCCAGAAATCATGCTCCTTGGTATTTACCCAAAGCAACTAAAAACTTACGTTCCCCAAAATCTGCATGCAGATATTTATAGTAGCTTTATTTATAATTGTCAAAATTTGGAAGCAACCAAGATTTCTTTCGGTAGGTGCATGAATAAATAAATGGTGGTACATTCAGACAATAGAATAATAGTCTGTGTTGAAAATAAATGAGCTACAAAGCTATGAAACGCCATAAAGAAAACTTAAATGCACATTATTAAGTGAAAGAAGCCAATCTGAAAAGGTTATATACTATATGATTCCAACCGTATGACATTCTGGAAAAGGCAAGCCTAGACAGTAGAAAGGTCAGCGATTCCCAGAGTTTGGGAGGTGGGAGGGGTAAATAGATGGAACACAGATGATTTTTAGGGCAGTGAAACTATTCTATATGCTACTACAGTGGTGGATACGCATCATTATACATTTGTGCAAATTCGTAAAATGCATATCACCAAGAGTAAATCCTAATGTAAAACTATGGACTCTGGATAATAATGATGTGTCAATGTAGGTTTATCAATTGTAACAAATGTTCCACTCTGGGGAGGGGGGATGTTGATAATAGGGGAGGCTGTGCATGTGACGGTGCAAGACCTATGTGGAATATCTCTGGACTGGCCTCACAGTTTTGCTGTGAACCTAAGATCTCTTTAAAAATAAAATTCACTTTTAAAAAGCCCCATGTATGTAATTATTGCATTTTCTAATCTTTGATACAAGAATGAACTGTTGTTTATTAAGAGAATATTTCCCAAAGTGTTTTTATCAAAAACACAAAGTCCTGGCCAGATGCGGTGGCTCACGCCTATAATCCCAACACTTTGGGAGGTCAAGACTGGAAGATGGCTTGAGCCCAGGAGTTTGAGACCATCCTGGGCAACATAGTGAGACCCTGTCACTACAAAAAGTAAAAAAATTAGTTGGGCATGGCGGCATGCATCTGTAGTCCTAGCTAATCAGGAGGCTGAGGCAGAAGGATTGCTTAAGCCCAGGAGGTTGAGGCTCTAGTGAACTGTGATCGCCCCACTGCACTCCAGCCTGGCTGACAGAATGAGACTCTGCCTTAAAAAAAAAAGAAAAAAAAAAAAAAATCAAAACATAAATCCTGCTAATCTCAAGTGATAAAGATTACAGATTTATTTACTGCAGAGCACCTCATACTCTTTTAAGATAGTAAAGTGTATTGGGTGTCTCTTGGCAGGGATAGAGCATGAGCATTTCTCAAGTTTATTTGATCATGGTACTCCCTCTTTCTCTCCTCCCCCCCTTTTTTTTGCTCTCTCTCTCTCTCTCTCTGTGTATGTGTGTGTGTGTGTGTATGTGTGTGTGTGTGTGTTATTCTTTGCCTTTGTCCAGTAGAACTCATCTTGGAAAATGATGCTCAATGCTTTATCTTTTTATACTCTCATCTAACACTCATGTAAGTCTGCTGCATTGCCTCTTAGCAACATCCCTGCTGGTGTTCTGAAGGTCAAAATATAATATCGTGCCAGACACAAACATGTTCTTCCTATTTTCTAGACCTTAAAGGAATACTAGAGATTTTCTTTTGAACTGCCTACAGTGAGTTCATCATGAACATCTTAAAATATTTTTTAAAAGAAATCTTTCTCAAACCATCAGATTAACACTTTGAAATTGAAAAAAAGAGCAAATAATGAGAAAAAAAGTGATAGTTGAAATCCATTGCAAATATATACTTCCCAACAGTCTTTCATCTCAGATTTGAAAGAATCCTGTTTTGTGCATTAATAAAGATTTCCCCTCTGTCTGCTTCAAGCTCACTTTCAGGTAATGCTTGTACAATGTTCATAACCAGAAAGATATGTTCATAACCATAACTACTCATGTTGTATAGGCAAGGATATGTTGCCTGAAAGCAAATGTATCTTTTTGAAGAATGAATGAAATGGCAATAGCCAAGGTCAGCTACCAGAACATGCTACCCATGGCCATGAGTTGTAAAGTGCTTACACAGATCATCAGGAGTCCACGTGGAAATTTTTTCAAATCCAGGTCTACCTAGGAATTTGAACAAACAAAAAAACACTTTTGGTCTAAACTGTTGTTTTTATAGCCACCCCCCAAAAAGTGCATTCACATAATCCTGCAAAACCTCAAATGCAAATTAACATTTCTAAAGCACGTGAACAGTTTCATGGCAAGACCCATGCGATGCTGGCAGGCATGCTTAGTCACTCTTCTGTCCTGAGGGATTTATCTAAACCCGGGCTTCATAACTAAAGCAGATGGCAGGCCTATTTGTACGTGGCAGTTTGGGGATAATCATTCAGTTCTTAATAGAGAATAAAGATGGATTTAATAACCTTAGTAAAGCCTGTAATTAAATGAGTTAAAGGTCTTTAAAACTATCCAATAACTGATTCTATTTTTCTAATTTGTTCCCTCAAACTAAATTTGACCTGTCAGGTTGACACAGCTCCATGCACATTGAATTATTGAAGAAAGGCAGCAAAATCATTCCAGAGCATAGAGCTTGGGTTGCACAGTCTTGAAGGAAAGAAAAGAGGAACCTGCATGTTATGCACATGTACCCTAGAACTTAAAGTATAATAATAATACTAAGAAAAGAGGAACTAGAGACTGCCCCTTAATATTTCAGTTACTTTTAACTTGTCTTCAAAGCAGCAGTGTGAGTTTAGAAATGCCTATTCTGCTCTTTCTTTCCATTATTGGGAACTTATGATCTTAAAAATGTTTAAGATCATGAATTATAAAGGTGCTCCACTTTTCTTTTAACAGCACATACTTGGTTGTTCAGACTTAATTGCTTAAGAATATTTTGTGAGAAAAAATCAGAAGTTTAGCATTTGTATATATTTGTTCACCAATACCATATTTCTCTTCTTGTCACTCCCAGGGACCTTAACCTGACAGCTAAAAAACTTAAACCCTACCTGAAACCTAAGCCCTACCTCAGACCCTATGCTGTAGGGCTATTCTTAGTATCTCATTTTGCAGAAGAGGAAACTGAGGCAAGCGGGTGGTAAGAAATTCGCCCAGCATTGCCCAGTTAGCAGGGAGCAGAGCTGGGATTTGAACTTGCACGCTTTGTCCTTGGAGCCTCTACTCTTGGTCTTGATGCTTGGGGTCTCCCGGATGCCTACAGTATGGAAGAGACTCATTCCAAAATCCCTCCAACTCCATTGAGCCATTTATTTCCCATTGACCAAGCATGAGGGGAAAAAGGAAGCACACATGTTGAGTGCCAAAAATTGCTGCAGTCTCCGTGGAATTCTAAAAGATGAGCTCCCGAATGTTTTGAACCACGGTAACCACCTTAGCTATATCTTTTTCCCTCATAGCTATTTTGTAGTGTTCATTAGGGTGCATAAATGCCACTACATTTGTAAGATGTTAGCCCCATTACATTGTGGTCACATTCCATATATAGTAATCAACATGGCTAAGTGACAAGCTAACATCAACCAACTAATTTTCTTTTTTTAATGCTAAAGAAGGAAGGAAGTAAAAGCAAAGATGGAGCACTGTGTTGGTTTCATTAAGATTATTCTTCTAGGAAAATGTTGTCATGGTAGAATGAATAATTATCTTCAGTATCCACAGACGAATAGTGGGTAGTTCAGGCTTACATGCTGCTATATAAAACATAATAACTGTGGTCAAAGTAAATTCTACATAGCTCCCTCTATTTCTGTAGGTCCCCAGGATTCCTGTCAAGTTTCTTTTCTTAGGGATCTTTCCTTCTCTTAACTGCAGAAATGCCTTCAGATAAATGAATGAACCCCTGTTTGGCCCCTGCACTCTCCATAATCTGGTTCAAATTATGATTGTTTCTTGTGGATTGCAATGTGCCAGCCTTGGCCCTACTGAAACTCCTCTTTGAATGAATCTCTAGTTCATGTGGTTGCTACTCTCAGCTAACCAGCATCCAGAGTCCCACTGAGCTTTTATAACACTCTGCACAACGTTTACAGTAATTTCATGCCTTTAACTGCAAAATTTGGGTATCTTTTATTCCCACTGCTTCAGCTTAAAAGTTTGAGGGCTTTATAACATTCCCATTATAAGTGCAGAGCTTCAGAAGTATTTGTCGGCAATGTTAAATGAAGCCACCTGTCACAAAATTAACTTGTGTAAAGCTCATCATTATATTTGATAACATTTTCATCTCTAGGAAAGAAAGCAATGTTTCATCTTGGTAAGTATGATTTGTATAGACAGTCTTTATTCCTGGCAAATGTTGCTATCTGCCTCCCAGTATTCATTTTCTCTTAAGCAACAGGCATGCCTTTCGGCTATAATTCCCAGCTTCTCTTTAAGCTCTGAGATGTAAATAGAAGTTGCTCTTTGGGACTTCCAGAAGGGCTTAAAGGAAGCAGTAAGCTAGGAAGTGAGCTCTTCGGATTTTCTCTCTCCCTGGGGAGCAGGTGTGATGGCTGGAGATCTAACAGCTATTCATGGAGCGTGACATAACTCTGAAGATGCTGAGGCTTATCTTGATAGAAAAAACCCAAGTCCCTGATGTTCACAGGCAGACCTATCCTAGCCTTCCTATTTCTTTATTTCTTTTGTATGAGAAACAAATATATTTCTATTTTGTTTAAGGCTATTAAATTGTTTTGCTTTCTTTTTTCATCTTTTTGGCTTAATGCTGTTTACAGACAAACTCAATTCTAACCAAAGGGCAGTTGATTTAAGTGAATATTCAATCAAATGTTTAATGGTTTGGTATAGTTAAGATGTTAATAAGAATTTCTTTATTAAGACTTCCAAAAGAATGAAACATTGTTCTTCAAGTTTCTAGTCTACATTAGGGTGAACGTTTAACAACTGACAAGAAAGAATGTAACACAAAGTTGTCATGACCAACTGGAAGATGTAGGGGACAGCTTTGAGAAAGGTCAACTGGCCTAGGCTGAACAGCAGTTCTCAGAATTCCCTTGCCTGTGTGTTTACAGAGAGAGTGGGCCATGAGAAAGATCTCTTAGAATATTTGGAAAGCAGAAGCAAAGCTTTGGGGATTTTGTAGCTTACACAATGTTGTTGCATATCACGGGGTCATCTCGTTAGTGTGAGGCAGCAGCCAGACCTGCAACTACTCCACCTTCCTCTGGATCCTCCTTCAGCTTTTAGGAATCCTGGGCCACATGTGTGTGCTTAACGCCACGCTGAAAGTCTGGGATTTCTGTAGACAACCACATCATCAAGGTCAGAGGCAACAGGAACTGACATGGATTTCAGTCTGTCTTTGTGGACTCCAGCCCTTATCTAGGGATTCTAGCTTTTTCTTGCTTTCCCTGATTGATTGACATAGTTTGAATACTTGTCCCCACCCAAATCTCATGTTGAATTGTAATCCCCAATGCAGGCAGTGGGGCCTGGTGTTTAGGTCATGGGGATGGATCCCTCCTGGCTTAGTGCTGTCTTCGCAATAGTGAGTTCTCACAAGATCTGAGATCTGGTCCTTTAAAAGTGTGTGACACCTCCCTGCCCATTCTCTCTCTCATTCTCATTCTCACTATGTGATGTTGTTCTTGCTTCCCCTTTGTCGGTTTTGTTGTTGTTGTTTGAGACAGAGTCTCACTCTGTCGTCAGGCTGGAGTGCAGTGGTGCGATCTCGGCTCACTGCAACCTCTGCCTCCTGGGTTCAAGCGGTTCTCCTGCCTCAGCCTCCAGAGCAGCTGGAACTATAGGTCCATGCCCAGCTAATTTTTTGTATTTTTAGTAGAGACGAGGTTTCACCATGTTGGCCAGGATGGTCTTGGTTTCTTGACCTCATGCTCTGCCCGCCCCAGCCTCCCAAAGTGCTGGGATTACCATTTGTCTTCTGCCATGATTGGAAGCTTCCTGAGGCCTCCCCAGAAGCTGATGCCACTATGCTTTCTGTACAGCCTGCAGAACCATAAGCCAATTAAACTTATTTTCTTATAAATTACCCAGTCTCAGGTGTTTCTTTATAGCAATGCAAGAATAACCTAACACACTCACTTTACCTTCATCTTTTTTTTGCTGACTAATGCATGAGTGGACTTCAAGTTCTGTTACCAAGTACAAAGAATATACCCTTACAGAGACCACTTTGCCAGCTCTCACAATTGCAGAGGGTCAAATCCCTGAGACAGGTTCTTTCACATTATAGGTTGCTCTAGTTGTTCTGCTTTTCTGGTTGCATCTTAACTGATACAATGCACCCTTCCAAAATAGTTCAAAGTTGAAGAGGAATAAATAAATGTAAGATGTGCCAATTAGGGATAAAATGCCCAAAATAAAATAGAACTAGACAGAGTGGAAAAGCTGGAGTCCTCTGTGTCATTTTTGACCTTCCTACATGATTATTTAATTCAACAAATATTTTTTGGCTGATAAATGTAAGACATTGTGCTATGCACTGAAATTTAAATGATGGACAATAGATTTGGTCTTTCCAACCTGGTGTTTATTGTGCTGGGTATTGGGCATACAGTAATGTACAAAACCAATGCCCCCATGGAGGCATTCTAGTTCTCAACCAACATTCTAGTTGGTTGAGACATTCAGTAAACATCTACAGGCCAGTGCGGTGGCTAACGCCTGCAATCCTAGCACTTTGGGAGGCCAAGGCGGGCGGATCGCCTGAGGTCAGGAGTTCAAGGCAAGCCTGGCCAACAAGGCGAAACCCCGTCTCAACTAAAAATACAAAAACTAGCTGGGCTTGGTGGCACGTGCATATAATTCCAGATACTCAGAAGGCTGAGGCAGGAGAATTGCTTGAACCTGGAAGGCCAAGGTTTCAGTGAGCCGAGATTGCACCACTGTACTCCAGCCTGGACAACAAGAACGAGACTCTGTCTCAAAAAACAAAACAATACAAAACAAAACAAAACAAAAAAACGTATTATATATGATATGTACACATCAGACTATAAATGAAATAAAGAAAAATCAAGTAGAAGGAATAACCCCTACATTGCATGGTAGTAGCAAGGATTTCTAGACCATATGTGCAAAGTGCCTGACTCAGGGTAGATCTTCCAAAAACTACAGTTATCAATGTTTTTATTAGGATTGTGGCAAAGGAATGAAAAGGAGGAGGAAGATGTGGTAAAAATCCATAGAGGAGGAATCATTAGAATTCAGTAACTGATGACTTTTGTTGAATTCTGGCCTCTACAATATGAGAAAATTAAATGAAAGGAAGGTGTTATTCTACATATTGATGAGAGAGTAAAAGAAAAACTTTACTTGGAGAGCCAGACAAGACAAGGCAGCCTGAAATGTGTCAGGAAAGAGTGTAAATGACCATAAGGGGGAACAGGAGAGCATCCATGTGGTAAAACCCTACGTACGTTGCTGAATCTGTATCTGTGAAGAGCTCTAATGAGAGATTCAAACAGGTAAAAAATGGACTGCTTTAGTGTCTTTTGCTTAGAGGGACACAGCTCCAAGCCTGTATAACTTCATGATCATCAGATTCTCAGATGATAGTTTCTGCTGGTTCCTGGACCAGATCACAAAGGAAATTGAGGAGGCAGCCTGGGGTGTGATGGGGCTCAACTGAACAGTCAGTCGTTTTGGCTACTGGTCCGTCGGTGGAAATGGAGGTGGGCACCAAGCCTTGCATCTGCCGAGTAAACCTCCTTGAAGCCCCTGCACAGTCCTAAGATTGCCATTCCCATTTGTCCTTCATGATTAAACACATAATACAAGGTAGAAAAAAGCAAAAGTTCTGATTATTATCTTTAAGTCTCCTTTATAATTTCCAATGAAGAAAACTGAGTAGTATGTTCCATGTTGTTAAGGGCATGAAAGAAAAAGTTTAGCAGTTAATAAAGCCAATTGAGATAGACTGGGCTTCATTTCAGCTGGAAATAATCATTCCGCCTTGGCTAACTGCACATTATTCACCTTGAACAGCTGCCTTTGTATGATGAGGGTGAGCCACGCTGAAGAATTCATGAGGTGCTGCATAGAGGGTGAGAAGGCAGCCCCAGCAGAGGCCATGTGGAGGTGAGGAGTGCTGTGTCTGACCAAATGGTCACCATGACCTCAGGTAACTACAGAGGACATTTCAGCTTAGCTGGGTGAGTGAGACATCCTTGATTGTATCCACATTTTTACTGTATTATGTGGAAACCAATTATTTAGTTTTCTAATGAGATAAATATTGATGTTCTGGCAACATTTCCTTGCAGAAAACAATCTCTGAAAAGATTAAGATGAAAACACAAAATCTTTTGATTTGAGGCACTGAGGAAGCACATTATTAACAAAAAATATTTAGAAAATAAGGCATTGAGATATAAACAAAAGCTATTTTTTTTTTTACTCTGGTGTATACCAGAAATGTCAAAAGTCCTGATATCTTATTTTGGTAGAGAAGTTATTGAAGACTAAACATATTTGAAACCTGTATATAATTTGAGATTAAGGTTTTCAACAGGAGATTCTATGAAGCTTATGGGGAAATGAATGCATAGAAAGGTAAGCCTCTTTTGAAGGTAAATGGAGAGACTAAGCATGGTAATTTTATGAAAGACTTGCTTGACACTGTGACCCAGGATCACCTCCACCAAAACATTTATAATCCTCAGATACTGCTCTCTGAAGGCAGTAATCAATCTTATTCAACATCTTGGAACCTACAGCAGTGATTGGCTCAAAGCAGGAAGAATGATAAAATATTTGCTTTTTTTTAAAAAAAAAATGTTACTTAAGTTCTGGAATACATGTGCAGAATGTGAAGGTTTGTTACATAGGTATCCATGTTGCATGGTGGTTTGCTGCACCTGTCAATCCGTCATCTAGGTTTTAAACCTTGCATCCATTAGGTATTTGTCCTAATGCTCTCCCTCCCCTAGCCCCTCATCCCCTGACAGGCCCAGGTGTGTGATGTTCCTGTCCATGTGTTTTCATTGTTCAACTCCCACTTATGAGTGAGAACATACGGTGCTTGGTTTTCTGTTCCTGTGTTAGTTTGCTGAGAATGATGGCTTCCAGCTTCATCCGTGTCCCTGCAAAGGACAGGAACTCATTCTGTTTTCGGCTGCATAGTATTCCATGGTGTATATGTGCCATATTTTCTTTATCCAGTCTACCACTGATGGGCATTTGGGTTGGTTCCATGTCTTTGCTGTTATAAATAGTGCTGCAATAAACACACGCGTACATGTGTCTTTATAGTGGAATGATTTGTAATCCTTTGGGTATATACCAAGTAATGGGATTGCTGGGTCAAATGGTGTTTCTAGTTCTAGATCCTTGAGAAATTGCCACACTCTCTTCTACCATGGTTGAACTAATTTACACTCCCAACAGTATAAAAACATTCCTATTTCTCCATAGCCTTGCCAGCATCGATCGTTTCCTGACTTTTTAATGACTGCTGTTTTAACTGACGTGAGATGGTATTTCATTGTGGTTTTGATTTGCATTTCTCTAGTGGCTAATGATGATGAGTTTTTTTTTTTTTTTTTTTTTCATATGTTCACTGGCCGCATAAATGTCTTCTTCTGGGAAGTGTCTGTTCATATCCCAGGTGCTGCTCTAGACTTTTCACCTGTATCCGTTCATGTAGTCCTCACAACACTCGTATTTGGTGGGTGCTATTATTATTTCTTTTTTGCAGAGCAGAAATATAGGCACAGTGAAGTTCCACAACTAACTCAGTCATGTAGTTCATAAAGGGACAACCAGAGGTTTGCTTTTACAAGCCAGGTGCATATCAGCATATTGTACCACTTATTTAAAATGGTTATCCTAGAAAAACAATATATTTAAAACTATGTGAGAAAATGCCCACTTGTGAAAGTAACACTTAAAATGATGTATTCTTGTCACCTGTGAACTGAGAAGACATCTGTACTACAGATGCTTAAGGGAGGGGTCGGATGTTCTTTTATGGCAGAGAATATTGGAATATTGGAGATACTGGAATATTGGAGATATGGCAGAGAATATTGGAATACCACATGGGGTATGAATTTTTGTTACTGACTAAATATAAAATAAAGTTGCTTATGGATATGGTTGGACATGAAATATTTGTGAAAAAGAACAAAACTTTCACATAAAATACTTCATTTTAACTTCTTAGTTTTAGTTACCACCATGAATTGAAAGGAGCACCATTTGGCAAATTTGTACTGAGTTTTAAGATCAGCAGAGATAACATGTGAAGCTTTGTCTTTATTCACACTTTGTCTGCATGACCATTACTACTTTGGATATTCACAACAGCCCTGCTGTGTAAGGACTAACGTTTCCTATTTTAGTTTATAAATGAAAATCTTTCATATTTGACTGACCTGCTAAACTTACGCAGAGTGAAAGGCAAAGCCAGGACATTATCTGAAACCAGAAATTAGGAATTAACAGTCCAATGCCGTTTTCACTTTGCTTCATATTCTAATGATTTGGATATTTTATAGACAAAATTGGAATAAATTTGTCCAATATGAATCATGGAGAAAGATCAACTGTTCCACTTTGGGTAGGACCTAAGAGGTTCTCTTGATGTGGGACTCTCAGTTCTTAAACCTAGAAAATTCCCAGAAAACTGGGATGAATGCATCACCTTCTGTAAACCTGATTATTTACTTGACATAAGAAACAAAGCAAAACAATTGTTGGTTGCAATGGCCATGTGTGTATATTAAGAAAACCATGAAAAGATTAGCATGCTATTAGGTAGGTTGTGACTGAGCATGAATTAATAAGTAGATGATAATATTATTCCCAAGAAGAGCTGGAAGAAATAAAGATGGCAAAGTATAAATACTCCCTTTTCAACAGATTATAAACAGAGGATCATAAAGTCTAGAAGGATGGAAAAGCTTTAAGGGAAGGGAAGTTAGTGACCAGTGAGGTTTGAAGTATTGTTCAGAGACAGGTGTGATATTTTTCCTGATTATTTAGTGGGAATCTGATGAAGCTTGGAACAAAACCACTTTTTTACAATTAAATTGAAGGGATGAATGCAATTCTACAATTACATCCGTATGGAGTTGGAGAATTAACTTTACAACTCTTTCAAAATATTAGCTAACGTTGTTTGCAAGCCTACAGTGCAAGTCCCAGGCACTGTAAATGTTTCACATTCAATTCTCAACACAACTTTGTGAAGAAGATTCTTATTCCCATTTATATAATACATGGGGAAATAGGCAAGTCTATGGCAAAGCTTTAATACAAATTAAGCCAAATAGTTCTAGATTCCATGTGCTCAGTTTCTATGCTGCATCCAGTCAAGGATGTGACAGGAAGTGGGGGTACATCTGTTTATGGATGGCTCTCTCTTTGAAATAGAGTGGTCAGATAATCAGACATGAGTAGGCAGGGGAGTCTTCTGGGAAAAGAAGTCTTGGAGACATTGTCTTCTGATAGTAGTGTTTACTGGCA
Organism: Piliocolobus tephrosceles; assembly: GCF_002776525.5. Taxonomy (NCBI): domain Eukaryota; kingdom Metazoa; phylum Chordata; class Mammalia; order Primates; family Cercopithecidae; genus Piliocolobus; species Piliocolobus tephrosceles. Next base: position 112,463,267 of record NC_045440.1, on the reverse strand, counting down.
GTGAGAAAAGACAATGGGCTATACTGGCTTTTGCTATATGCGCTACTTGTGGTTGGGTTTTCTTTTAAGTCTTAAAGGAGATTTATTAGGCCCAAGTCGGAGATAACCATGCTAGGGATTTTTGCCGCTGACGAACATGCACACTCCTCCAAAAGCTTGCCCTTGAGTAGCCTTTTGCTCATTATAATAGTAAAAAATACACCCGTGGGTGGAGATTTTAGATGCTAATGAGACATGCGACATGGGTACTAGCATGTACAACCACAGAACGTGTGTGCCCAAAGAGACTTCCCAAAACAACACGTACTATACATCTCTGAACTAAATTCTTTCTTCCAAATTAAACAAAAACTGAACATTACCACACTTCCTAATAACAAAATCACTTCCAATTGTGTAGGAAGTAAGGGAGAGGGAAGAAGCAGAAGGAGGAGGAAGGTTAGAGGTCAAATCTTGGAAGGAATACTGACTGTTGCATTATTAATGGCATCTTGAATGCATTGTTATCCCTTTTTCCTTGTGTTCTTATCAAGTAGGGTCCTACCTTCCATAGCAGTCTTCTAGCTTCCTTTACCTTTACCTCCTTAAAATACCTAAATAAGATTTGAAGGAAAGAAAATGTCAAATCTGTAGAGCAATTCCTTTCCCCTCTATACACACAGTTTTCCTGAGGAAATCTGTGGTTCATTCTGTATCATTTTTCTTTTTTAAATGGAATTTTGTTGAGGTAGATTTTTCATTATTGGAATATGAGAATTAATGTCTGATTTATTATAGCGATGCTCCTTTAGAAAGGTTCTTTATAACTTTTGATATTCAAGATGGAGATGAATGTTCTCCGTGATTGCTCGTACTGAGAGCTACAGGCGTCAGTTTATTTTTACAGGATATTTGCATAAGAGCTGTAGTACACAGAGTATACTTCAACTATGCAGTCACACACTTTAAGAGAAATATTCATTCTTGGTCTTTTCTGTTCAGAATATTTTAATGGGCTTTATTTTAAATAGGGATGGATTATTTCAGACTTTTCCAATGACAATGAAGTATATTTTTTATTATGAAAGAAAGAAGGGTACTGACATTTGGGTACTAGGAGTAAAGTTGATGCATATTCCAAACCATTAATTGCATGTTTTATAGCTTACATAGGCTTGGCACTTGTGAGTATAGAGGAAAAAGCAGAAGCTTTGGAGTTAAATATACTTGAATTTTTACCAATCTATCTAACTTATAGTAGTGTGATAATTATATCATGGAACTAAAAAAAAAATCTAACATATAGTAAACAAATAGTAGGCATATGTTTATTACATTGACTTCCTGTCAATATGTTTCCTAACAGCTCTAGATTTCCTTATGGGCAAAACTAGACCAAAAAACCGATTATTATTAGTAAGGACACATTTATTAAAGTTTTCCCTGCCTCTGAATTTAAATGTCTGCTTATACAGACCATCAATTTGAATATGCTCTTCCATCCTTAGACAAATGTTAATATGTTGAAAGAAAATGTTGTGCTTATAGGTTTCATTCAAATAGACTTTAATTCAAATCTTGTGTAATTTCAAGTGCAGCCAGAGCCCAAGACTTTCAATTACTTCTTAAGAGCTGATCGGGAAATAGACACTGGAAATATACCACATGAACCCAGAGATGGCTGCTTTAATGTTCTAGTAATTAAGAATTAAAGCTGAGAAATTAAAAACTTTTTCAGCAGTTAAAATATAAGCTCATAGGTTAAAATTAATAAGAGTTGACACGTGACAAGTTCTCTTCTTGTACGTCTTTCTCAAGTGTATCTGGACAAGGCAATAGGGATCTAAGTGCAATAGGGAAGGATTAACTCTTTTTTTTCTAGTGTACTTTAAACTTAATATTATTACCCTTAAGTATTCAGACAAAGAAAATGCATGGCCTTGTATATGCTTGTTTTTCCATTTGTGTGAATCACTGGAAATCCTCCTAAAGTACAATTATTACTAATAAATTATATAATTCAAATTTCCTTCTTTTAAGGGAGATAGTAAATTCCTAAGGGCAATTACAAGAAACTAAATAATGGTTGCCCTTTAGAACTTTTCTTTTTTTGTGTTCCCATTACTTCTGCTTTTATTTTTGTTCTTTTACATCTTCATTAGAGGCATTTATTGTAATTGGACATTTTTAATTAACATGAAGCTCTCAGAAGCCATTGCTGCAGGCACAAGACAGAAAATGTTAATTTTCAGACTGAGTAACAGTATTTTTAAATTAAAGGATGATTTTATGGGCTTCCCAACCATGACAGCTAGGAAAAGTTACTAAGATTGTTATGTGTTTTAAAGTATTATGTTTGCATATGTTCAAAATGATAGATATAGTTCTTGTGATACCCCCATAAATCCACACTTATATGTGGAAGGCAGCTTAATGCTTTATTAACTCAATTTTATAACATGCTAAAGAATGCCAACCCACCCCATGGAAAAGGAAGCCGTTTACTCAGTAACTTTGTGATGCCAGATGATTTTGTTGACCAGCTCTGACTCAGAATTATACCTCTAGCTTCCATAATTTATTAACAGCTTTACTCTCAATTCTTGCCAGAGTGGTCTATTTGCAGTTCCCAGAACTTGTCATATTTTTCCTAGCTTTTATTTTTTCTTTTGCGTATGGTTTCACATATGTTGTTCTCTCTACTGGAAACATTTTCTCCCATTCAGTGAAATGTCCACATTCCCTGGCTAATACATGCATCTGTGATTCAATCATCCATTCATTCTTTGGACATTCAAGTACGATCCAGCACTAGTGTATGTACAGAGTGTGGGTGGGAGAGGGGTATAGCAATGAATGAGACACTCATGGCTCCTCCCCTAGGGGATTTACATCTCTGATGGAGGGTGGCTTCTACATTCTTTTTCTTTACTGTATTTCTTCTTAGCTTTGCTCCTGATGGGATGAGTTTGTTAGTCTAATAACTTTGACCATATGTTTAGAAAGACTTACAATAGTTAGAGACAAAAGGCTCTTTTCCCTCCTAGATTAATTTACCTAAGAAACCAATAAGCCAACAACTCTAAGGGTTCCCCCATCATCTTCACAAAAGAAGTGGTTGGGGGTGGGAGGGTGAGCAAGGTCATTCCTGCCTTGATCACTATCACCTCTGTGGAACAGGAACACTGAGCTGGTGACAGAGGAATAAAAAGAAGTGTGGAAGAAAGAGGTTAGAGGAAAATATCTGATGCTCATCTGGTCTTTGAATTAGAAGTCTCTCCTTGGAGTTAGCACACCATTTTACCCTCACTATAATATATTGTAATTACCTGTCCCTTTGTCCACTTTCTCCAGTAGGTTCTAAGTTCCTTACCAACCTTTGTATTCTCAGAAACTGATCTGGAGCTTAGCACATAGCAGACACTCAATAAATATAACTAATGGATGATCCAGAGCAGCCATTATCTATGGCCATGAAGGTAACATGCTGCACAGCTGCAGAGGCACCATTTACATAGATTATAGTGTGAATTGGATTCTGCATTTGCACAACCATATGCTGTGACTTTGGAAATGAACTAGCAACATTACTGTCTAATAAATGATTGTCCGTGGTAGCAAGTCTAACTTAAAATACTTAAATGAATAACAAAAAATGATTCAGACACATATAAGGAAAACTACAATCAAGCGAAACACATATTAATGTACAAAACACTATAGAAAACAGATTAACTGTGGTGTGCTGAGCTGGGAAGACTTCATAAACGAATTGATATTTCGGCAGAATTTTGAAGGACATTATAAGAAAAGGTAACAGTATGTCCCGAAGCATGTAATCATAAAACACCACAGTAGGTTCTGAGAACTATAAGTAGTATCGTGTAGATGGGGAGTAGGAAAAATTAAAGTAATAATGGGAAACACAGCTATTTAGAAAGACAGAAAACTGAACATGAAGGATCCTATGTAAATAACATGGAAAAGGGGCTTGCATATAATTCTAAAAAAACAAAGAGTCATTGGAGAATGTATTGTAGTTTTACAATGAATACTCTAGTAAGGATATGGCAGATAGGTTGACTGTGTATAGATTTGTATGTGTGTGTAAACGTGTATGCACACATTTTAAAAATCAGCTCTTGAGGTATAATTTACATACAATAAAATTAATCCATTTTAAGTGCATCACGCAATGAGTATTGACTACATTATACATTCCCAGCCTCTGGCAACCACTGATTTGCTTTCTATGCTACAGGTTTGCCCTTCTAGTATTTAATATAAATGGAATTATACAATATACACATTTTTGTATTTGGCTTCTTCCACTTAGTATAATGCTTCTGAGATTCATTCGTGTTTTGTGTGTCAGCAGTTTGTTGCTTTATATTGCTGAGCAATATTCCACTGTATGAATATGCTGCAAATTGTTGATATCTATTCACCAGCTGTTGGACATTTAGTAGTTTCTAGTTTGGGGCTTTGTGAATAAAGCTGTTATGAATATTCAAATATAAGACTTTGTGTGTTCATATGTTTTTAATTTTCTTTCGGGAAAATACGTAGGAGTAGAATTGCTAGTTCATAGTATCAGTGTATGTTTAACTTTATAAGAAACTGCTCAACTTTTCTAAAATGACTATACTATTTTTTATTTCTGACATCAGTGTATGAGAGTTTTAGTAGTTCCACATCCTTACCAACACTTGGTTTTGTCAGTCTTTTTAGTTTTAGCTATTCTAGTATGTGTGTAGTGGTATTTTGTTGTGTTTTTAACTTGTACTTTTCTAATGACTAATAAAGTTTTTGAACCCTTCAGATGCTAATTCCTATAGCTTCTTTTGTAAAGTATCTATTCAAATCTTTATGGTCATTAAAAGGAATTGGGTTGTCTTTATTTTCCAGCTGAAAGAAAAAACAATGTATTTTAGAAACAAGTGCTTTATCAGATATATATTTTGTAAATATTTGTTCCTAATGCACTTTTCCACTTTCTTGATGTCTTTTGAAGTACATGTTTTTAAAATTTTGATAAAATTCAGTTTATTAGCTTTTTTATGGTTCTTTGTATTCTATCTAAGGAAAATGGTATAACCCAGGGTCACAGATCTCCTCTTATGTTTTCTTCTAGATGCTTTATAGTTTGGTTCTTAAATTTAAAGATACGATCCTTTTTTTTTTTTTCTGAGATGGAGTCATGCTTTGTCACTCAGGCTAAAGTGCAGTGGCATGATCTCAGCTCACTGCAACCTCTGCCTCCCAGGTTCAAGCGATTCTCCTGCCTCAGCCTCCCGAGTAGTTGAGATTACATGCATGCCCCACCACACGGGGCTAATTTTTGTATGTTTTAGTGGAGATGGGGTTTCTCATGTTGACCAAGCTGGTCTCAAACTCCTGACCTCAGGTGACCCACCCGCTTGGCCTCCCAAAGTGCTGGGATTACAGGCGTGAGCCACCATGCCTAGCCTTAAAGGTATGATACATTTTGAATTAACTTATTAATAATGTGTGAAATAAGGGTCAAGGTACTTTTTAGTCTTCTTTTTCACAGTCACTCTGGTTAGAGATTTATTCACTTTATTATTGTATCTGGTCAGCTTTCAGTTTTATTGATATTCTCTAAATTTTAAATGTTTTATTTGATTTCTACTCTTTCTAATTTCCCTTCTGCTTTATTTGGGTTTAATTTGCTCTTCTTCTTCTATTTCTTAATGTGGAAGCTTAGGTCATGGACTTTAGACCATTCTTATTTGATAAAATAAGCATTGAATGCTTGAAATTTTCTGCTAAGCACTGCTTTAGTGGCAGTCACACAAATTTTATGTTATTTTCATTCAATTAAAAATATATTTAAATGTTATGTCAGATTTCTTCTTTGACATGCATGTTATTTGGAGTTGTGTTGTTTAATGTCCAAATTGTTAGGCATTTGTAAGATATGTTTCTGTTATTGCTATCTGATTAAATTCTGTTGTGTTCAGAGTGTATACTTTGCAGGATTTCAATTTTATTTTAACAATTCTTGAGAATGTTATGTAACCCACGATGAGATCTATTTTGACAAATGTTTTCTGCACACTTGAAAACAATGTGTGGTCTTCAATTGTTCAGTGAAATGTTTTATAAATGTCAAGTAGGCCAAGCTGGTCGATAGTGTTCAAGTCTTCAATAACCTTACTGATTTTATTTCTACCAGTTCTATCAGTTGCTGAGAGAGGACTGTTGAAATCTTCGGCTATAATTGGTAAATGTATCCATTTCTTTTTTTTAGTTTTATCAGTTTTTTTGCTTTATCTGTTTTGAAGCTCTACTAATGTTAGTGAATATTTAGGGTTGTCATAAGTGAGTTCTTTGTTATAAAATGTGCCTCTGTGTATCTGATAATATTCCTTATTCTTAAATCTACTTTGAAAATAATATATCCATTCCAGTTTTGTTTTGGGGGGGGTTGGGGTTGCATGGTATCACTTTTTCTATCATTTTTACTTTTAACCTATGTGTCTCTTTATAGTTAAAGTCAGTCAGGTGAATAAAACTACTAGTAGATTATTGCTTGAATATGTTAAAACACTTTTCTAACAAGTGTGCTGGTATATAATTTTGGCTACATTTGAAAACAACTAATGAAAAGTTATTCACAAATAACTACTTGTTTTTAAGTGGGTGTCTAGGTACTGAAGAAGCTTTAGGAGAGTAGAAACAACATTGGTCTTCAAAGCAAAAAAACTGAAATTGAATCCAGATTCCCTTAATGATTAGCTGAGTGATCTTGAGCAAGTTACTTATGACTTTCAAAGGTGTGCTGATATGCTTTGGCTCTGTGTCCCCACCCAAATCTCATAATCTCATCTTGAATTGTATTCCCATAATTCCCACATGCTGTTGGAGGGACCCAGTGGGATATAATTGAATCATGGGGGTGGTTTCCCCCATACTGCTCTCAAGGTAATTAATAAGTCTCAGGAGATTTGATGGTTTTGTCAGGAGTTTCCACTTTTGCATCTTCCTAATTTTCTCTTTGCCTGCTGTCATCTATATAAGTCGTACCTTGTTTCTCCTTGCTTTCTGCCATGAATGTGAGGCTTCCCCAGCCACGTGGAAAACTGTAAGTCCAATTAAACCTCTTTCTTTTGTAAATTGCCCAGTCTCAGGTATATCTTTATCAGCAGCATGAAAACAAATGAATACAGTAAACTGGTACCAGTAGAGTAGGACACTGATGAAAAGATACCTGAAAATGTAGAAGCCACTTTGGAACTGGGTAATAGGCAGAGGTTGGAACAGTTTGGAGGGTTCAGAAAAAGACAGAAAAATGTGGGAAAGTTTGGAACTTCCTAGAGACTTGTTGAATGGTTTTGCCCAAAATGCTGATAGCAATATGGACAATAAGGTCCAGGCTGAGGTGGTCTCAGATGGACATGAGGAACTTGTTGGGAACTGGAGCAAAGGTGATTCTCGTTAGGTTTTAGCAAAGAGACTGGCAGTATTTTGCCCCTGCCCTAGAGATTTGCAGAACTTTGAACTTGAGAGAGGTGATTTAGGGTATCTGGTGGAAGAAATTCCTAAGAAGCAGAGCATTCAAAAAGTGACTTGGGTGGTATTAAAAGCATTCAGTTTTAAAAGTGAAGCAGAGCATAAAAGTTTGAAAAATTTGCAGCATGACAATGCAATAGAGAAGAAAATCCCATTTTCTGAGGAGAAATTCAAGCTAGCTGCAGAAATTTGCATAAGTAACAAGGAGCCAAATGTTAATCCCCAAGACAATGGGAAATATGTCCCCAGGAAAAGTCAGAGGTCTTCATGGTAGTGGTGCCCCTGCCCCACCCACCACCCCACCATCACAGGCCCAGAGGCCTAGGAGGAAAAAGTGGTTTTGTGGGCTGGGTCCAGGGTCCTTGAGCTTTGTGCAGCCTAGGGACTTGGTGCCCTGCATCCCAACCACTCCAGCCATGGCTGAACAGGACAATGTAGGGCTCGGGCCATGACTTCAGATGGTGCAAGCCCCAAGCCTTGTCAACGTCTATGTGGTGTTGAGCCTGTAGGTGCACAGAAGTCAAGAATTAAGGTTTAGGAACCTCCACTTAGATTTCAGAAGATATATGGAAATGCCTGGATGCATAGGCAGAAGTTTACTACAGGGTTTGGGCCCCCCCTGGAGAACTTCTGCTAGGGCAGTGCAGAAGGAAAATGTGGGGTTGAAGTCCCCATAGTCCTTACTGGGGCACTGCCTAGTGGACTTCTGAGAAGAGGGCCACCATTCTCTAGACTCAAGAATGGTAGATCCACTGACAGCATGAACCATGCACCTAATGCCAGCCCATGAAAGCAGACAGGAGGAAGCCTGTACCCTGAAAAGCCACAGGGGTGGAGCTGCCCAAGACGATGGGAACTCACCTCTTGCATCAGCATGACCTGAATGTGAGACATGGAGTCAAAGGAGATCATTTTGGAGCTTTAAGATTTGACTGCACCACTGGATTTTGGACTTGTATGGGGACTGCATCCCCTTTGTTTTGGCCAATGTCTCCCATTTGGAATGGCTGTATTTATCCAATGCCTGAACCCCCACTGAATCTAGGAAGTAACTAACTTGCTTTTGATTTTATAGGCTTATAGGTGGAAGGGACTTGCCTTGTCTTGGATGAGACTTGGGACTGTGGACTTTTGAGTTAATGCTGAAGTGATTTGAGACTTTGGGGGACTATTGTGAAGGCATAATTGGTTTTGAAATGTGAAGACATGAGATTTGGCAGGAGGCGGGGCAGAATGATATGGTTTGGCTCTGTGTCCCCACCCAAATCTCATCTTGAATTGTACGCCCATAATTACCATGTGTTGTGGAAGGGACTCAGTGGGCGATAATTGAATCATGGGGGTGGTTTTCCCCACACTGTTCTCATGGTAGTGAATAAGTCTCAACAGATCCAATGGTTTTATCAGGGTTTTCCACTTTTGCGTCTTCCTCATTCTCTCTTTGCCTGCTGCCTTCCATGTAGGACAGGATTTGCTCCTCCCTGCCTTCTGCCATGATTGTGAGGCCTCCCCAGCCAAGTATAACTGTGAGTCCAATTACACCTCTTTCTTTTGTAAATTGCCCAGTCTTGGGTATGCCTTTATCAGCAGTGTGAAAACAGACTAATACGTATGCAAACTATGGCCCAAGGACCTGCCATCTGTTTTGTAAATATAGCTTTATAGGAACACAACCAAAACTATTAGTTTAAGTATTGTCTATGGCCACTCTTACATTACAACAGCAGAGGTGAGCAGTTGTGACAGAGAAAAATGACACACAAGGTCTAAAATATTCACTCTCTGGCCCTTCATTTAAAAAGTTTGCTGACCTCTGCATTGGAGCCTCAGCTTCCTTATCTGTAAAATGGGAATGATAGTGGCCTCTGTACAGGGTTATTGCCAGGATACTTACTATGTTTATATGTATGAATATCTTTAGGCCAGGTGTGGTGGCACACACCTATAATCCCAGCACTTTGGGAGGCCAAGGTGGGAGGATCACTTGAGGCCAAGAATTTAAGAACAGTCTGGCCAACATGGCAAAACCTCGTCTCTACTAAAGATACAAAAATTAGCCAGGTGTGGTGCTGAGCTCCTGTAATCCCAATTACTTGGGAGGCTAAGGCATGAGAATCGCTTGAACCCGTGAGGGCAAGGTTGCAGTGAGTCAAGATCGCACCACTAAACTCCAGCCTGAGTTAAAAAGCAAGACTACATTCCCCTCCCCCTCCAAAAAAAAAGAAACAAAGAAAGAAAGAAAATCTTTAGTGCAGTGCTTAGCACATAGCATTGCATGATAAATGCTTATTAAATTTAAACCTAAAAGTTCCACTCTCCTCCTGATAGTAGGTTTAAAAACTGAGCTATTGTGTTTTTAATCTTACTTTTACAAGTTGAAACTGTTATATATCAAAAAATAAAATTTATTTTTAAAAAACATTGTTATTTGCTTATTCATCATGACTTTGTCAAACAATTTAACTTTTATGCATCTTTGTCATAAATAATTAAATAACAATGGGAATTTTTAAATGCTGTACTTAACGCAGTGATGAACACCAGACTTTTCTACAAATAGAAAGTAGGTAGTGGAGTATTTCTGAGTTTTTAAGTGGTAAAGTTTATAGTTATCTTTATATATCAGCAAGCAAAAACTTATAAAGTAAATCAAGACTAGTGGTTTTTCTTTCTTGAATGGCACTGTTGAATATACGAAATTATTTTTTATTTCTGTGCTTGATATTTAGAAATACATTGATGAAAAATGAAGGGTAATCTGAAAACAAAAATCAGTAGGAATATTCTATATAAGATACTGTTCCAGCTACTGCATAATTCTGCTCATGCCAATTATGTCGGGTAAATAGGAAGAGGCGAACCACCAGGAGATATTTCCTCCTTACAGAATTGCTTTTACTAAATTGTGCTGTACTCTGATCATCAGCTTACACTGAGGTAAAATGTAGGAACATTACTGAACACATTCTCCTTTCTGATTTTAGTGCAATAATTATTGTACTTGTCCTAACGAATTGCTGTTTCCATGTTATGGATGCTGTGCTTTGAGTAACTGAGCAGGTTTCCATTTTCTAGTGAATCTGGTAGAATACTCAGGGTCAAATTGTGTAGAGCAATCATGTAGTTCTATTATGTGCACTGTAACATCATTCCTACTAGGATTTTGTTTCCTTTGTTTCTTTCTTTTGCTCTGCTTTTATGTATGCTAAATGTATTTTATGTAACTTTGCAAGCCACATTCAATTCTTTCTAGAACAAGATTGGTTATAACTAGATAGGTCATAGGGAAAAAAGCGAGTAAAATGCTAATATAGCTCTTTGGTTCTCTCCTTGGAATCCTTAAAAATAGCACAACAAAACAGCTCCCAGCTTACCACTTGATAAACCTCACAACTTAAAGAGAGGAACATAGTTGCTTGGATCTCTACATCACGTAAAAAGATTGAAAGAATTTTTGTTGCAACTGATGCACTGTCTTTTAAAGTAAGCCTGTGATTTAAAGCAAATTCTTCTTTAAATATCAAAAAGAAGGAATGCTTGTGGTCTATATTTAAATCATTCAGTCACACTAATTTTATTTGCTTGACAAATATGATTGCAGTTATATTTTTAAAAGCTGTGCAAGTGGAAGTATAAAAAATTACATATTTTTGCTCCTGAAAAATGCTGTGTCATTTACTAAACTACGTAGCTATTTGTTAAGCACTGCTATGCATCAAATACTTTTCTCACCACTGTGGATATAGCAGTGACAAGACAAAGGTCCTTCCTTTTGATACTATAGAAGACCTGTATCATTGTAGGTGGTTCTAAGCATTGAAAAACAACTGGAATAAATGTATACCGATATTATCTCATTGATACTTATCTATGAAGTTTGATGCTACAAATGCAAGGCATTTTTAAAGAGATTTATTACTTATTGGAGGGAAATCATAGATCTGACTTTCAAGGTAAAGAGTCAGGTAGATCAAGGAAAAAATGAGAAGTAAGTCCTAATGGCATTTGACTCACTCAATGGCTTTGGTCTCCTGAAAAGTCATTGGCCTAGAGGTGGTGCCATGATGTTTTTCTTTGAGAGGGAGGCTCACACTTCCCTGGAGGGTGATTCAAAAGATGGATAGGAAATTAAGACTGGTAGAACCAATAAGTATATCTTGGAGTAGGCTAAGGTAGAGGGAAAACCTATCAGCAAATAGGGCTACTGTCTAGTCAGTGGAAGTTAAAGGTTAACAGAGGTTAAATGGAGCTGTGACATCAGAAATTGCTACGTCTGATAGTAAAAATAAAACCTGTATTTATTCATACTCTGTCTGTTGTTTCATGCATTTTCCCTTTGTTCAACTTACTCTACTGCCAGGAATTCTTATACCCTCATCCTTCAGGGACCTTGTCTGAGATTCCAGGTTGAGCAAAATGTTCCTTACCAGTTCCCACACTACCCTGTAGCTATCTCCATTGTTTCTTTCACCACATTACCTATGAAACTTTCCTTTGATGTGTCTGTCATTTTTATTAGACCAAGAGGTTCTTTGATGTTGTAGACTTTAAGTCCTAAGAAACAATTTATTGAGTTAAACTGAATGAATCAGGCAAATAACAAAAAACCAGGGAGCATGAAGGCATTATAAATACCATGGATCAAATACTCCAATCCCTACAGGGTCTGGCAGATAATAGAAATAAATGAATATATGTTCCATCTAAGGGAAACAACTGTTCCAATCCAGCCAGTTGTCATGTGGGAGTGCAGACTCATATTGCCAGATTGGAGGTTTTGGAGAAGCCAGAATGATGGATTTTTAATGTAAATATTCCTATCTCAGATGTTAGTGGCAATAAATCCAGTTTTAAATATTCTCTTTGGGCCAAAAAAACCCTGGCTGTTTCCAGAGTGGGGCTACCACTTGTGTCTGGGCTGTAAGATTTTTCCTAGAGTTTTTCACTTACAAACTATAGAAAACAAAGCTTGATATCCCAGATCAAAAAAAAAAAAAAAAAGAAATTCATTGGAAGAAAACTGGAGTAAAGGATACTCAACGCATTATAGGAATAGCAGAGACTGGGAGTAGTGGCTCATGCCTGTAATCCCAGCACTTTGGGAGATCGAGGCAGGTGGATCACGAGGTCAGGAGTTTGAAACCAGCCTGACCAACACAGTGAAACCCCGTCTCTATTAAAAATACGAAAATTAACCGGGCATGGTGGCACGTGCCTGTAATTCCAGCTACTCGGGAGGCTGAGGCAAGAGAATCACTTGAACCCAGTTGATGGAGGTTACAGTGAGCCGAGATCTCACTACTGTACTCCAGTCTGGGCAACAGAGTGAGACTCTGTCTCAATAAAAAATAAGAATAAAGAAATAGCAGAATAACCAGATCCAAGGCAGTACAGAACCTGGGCAGTGCTAGGGAATCTTGGAGGCAAAAACTAATGGCCAGTTGCTTTAGAAAGCAGCAGAGGAGTATCTGCACTTCAGGAGGCTTCTGGTTGTGACAAGCAGCTATGGCTTGAATTATGGGTAGAATTGCCTGATTTAGCAAATAAAAATACAAGACATAGTTACATTTGAATTTCAGATAAACATCCAATAATTTTAGTATAAACTTATGCTAAATTTATATTATGTAATTTATAAGTACATTCCATGCAATATTTTTACTTTGGCAATCCTAATAAGTCAAAGTCAGGGTCTGATTTGTTTAATTTGGGTCACATATTTTTCCTTAGTCTCCTGGATGCACCATCTAGGAAGACTGTAAATAATGGAGTAAAGATATATCTCCAAACAGAAAGGAGCAAGGATTGTTAAGATGTCAAAACAGATGTCAAAATATATCCACCCATTCATCATCCATCCACCCATCCATCAATTTATCCATCCATCTATATTATCTATCATCAATCTATATGTTTATCATGGCTGTTCACACACACACACACACACAAACACACATACACACATATAATTGGGTGACATTGAAAATATTGTTTAAATGTTGAAAAGTAAGATCAAGGTCCTCTGCTGTGCTGCATTTTATCTGTTTAGTTCCTGGATTGTGGTGAGGAGGTCTGTGCTTCCAGTGGAGGATCCAGGAAAGTTGTAGGAGGGGAATAAGGGGTCTTGGTAGCAGCTATTTATTGCTCAGTATAGATGTATTAGATGGCACAGGGATAAACCTTTAAGAAAGTTATTGTCTTTGTTTAGAAAAAGTACCTTGATGGGATGTTGTGACAGACTGGGCAATGTTATTAAATAATGGAGGAAGAGGTAGCTAAAATATGCTTTGTAAGAAGTTAACATGAAGTTGAGTTTGTAAGGAAGAAGTTAGAGGGGAGGGGAAGAAAAATATAGAGAATAAGTATGAACAGTCACTGTCTGGAATCTATGGAGAGAGGTAGTCAGTGAGGAATGCTTGGTGGCATGAAAGCTAAAGGACTTACAGACAGAGTCTGACTCTGCCACCTAGGCTGGAGTGCAGTGGTGCCATCACAGCTCACTGCAACCTCAAACTCCTGGGCTGAAGCGATCCTCTCACCTTAGCCTCCTGAGTAACTAGGACTACAGACACGTACCACCACACATGGCTAATTTTTTATTTTTTATTTTTTATTTTGTAGAGATGAGGTCTTGCTAGGTTGTCCAGGCTGGTCTTGACCTCCAAGCCTCAAGCAATCCTCCCACTCTGGCCTTCCAAAATGTTGGAATTACAGGTGTGAGCCGCCATGCCTGACCCAGCTAAAGGACTTTTAAACAGGGATGTTTAATATTAAATTTTAAACTGGTTATTTTGTTAAAGTAGAATACAAAATACCTTATGAAGAAAGTTTTGGAAGAAATAATGTAAAAGAAGGTTTGTTCTGTGTCTGGGATGGCAAAGAAAAGAGAGAAGAGAACAGTCCTGGGAAGTAAGAGGTGAGTGAATTTGAGAATTCATGAGTGCAGCAATTCACAATGTAGGCAATAGGAGAAATGTGTGCTATCAAGAATTCTTTTGAATTTGGTATATATGGCGGGAGGGAAATCCAGCGTTTTATAAAAATTTAGTTAAATACTGGTATATAGGGTAACTCCAGTTGATATTTCATTCATACGTATGACTCAGAATAGGTAACTTATATTCTGCAGTTGTAGCTTATTTATTACCCCCAGTGCTTTCTTGCTAAGCATTGTTAATATCTCTCTTCTCAAAGGTGGTTGAATCACTCAGTCCGTTTTCTGGTTTCCAATAATTTCTCCTGTGCTACTCTTTATTCCAGATCCTCAAATCTTCAGTCTTCCTCTTTCTTGTGAGTTGCATAGGTTCTTTGATGCCCTTTTTGTTTACCCAGAGTCTAGTAATTATGGTACAAGGACTTTCTATGTCAATTGAAAGGTACTGTCTGCTCCTGGTATATCTGCTGCTGTTCATATTCTGTTTTATTTCTTTGATTTTCTCTTTTATATCTACATATTCTACCAGATATTAATACTACCATGAGTTAAGAAGCAATTTCCTTCTTTTTGGAGCATATGACTAAGCGCATTGGCCTTAGATGGGACCACCTGGGTTAAAAACATTGGCTCCACCGCTTATTATCATGTTAGTAGATCTCTGTGTCTTAGTGGCCCCCTCCTGTAACAAGGATTTCATGGTAGCGCCTCCTTCATGGGTTTCTTCTTTTTAACTGGGTCTCAGATCCATAGAATTGAATTAATTATGATTCTTGATTTATGGCCCATGCTCATTATTGTCCATACAAGGCCATTTCCTAACCATTTCTCTAGGATAATCACCTATACAACTACCACCAGAAATTTAAAAAATGAGAATATTGATAATGGCTAATATCTCCCTATATGTGTCTTTCCCATCTCGTCCCTCTTTCTCTCCTCTATGTTAAGGCACCACTATCTCAAATGTGCTTATCATTTGCTCACTTTTTAAATAATATATTTCTATGATATCTAGTCACCCAAAACCTTTTAGTTGTTTTAACTTTATAAGAAAAGGTAGCATAAAGCACATAATCTTTTGTGACATACTTTTTCACTTAAAATTATATTGCAAAGAATCATCCATGTCTTTGTGTCTAGGTATAGTTCATTTGTTTTGACTGCTCCATTTTAGCATGTATGCGCACCACAATATCAGAATTTATTTATTCACTTTCCTTTGAACTTAGTTGTTTCTAGGTTTCTGCTACTATGCAGCAGGGCTGCTATAAACATCTTTGTATAGATTTCCTGGTACATACGTGCAAGAGCTTCTCTTAGGTATATGCTTAGCAGAAAAATTTCTGGGTCATAAGCTCTGCGTATCTTCAACTTTAGGCAAAGCCAAACTGATGTCTAAAATCCTGAGATGTTTGGAGTTAATTCTGGAGTATGGTTTAAAGAAGAACTTGATTTTAACTGTTTTCCTGTTGATAACTTTATTCTAATTCTATTTATTTTTTATTTTTTAATTTTTTGAGATGGAGTCTTGCTCTGTCACCCAGGTTAGAGTGCAGTGGCACAATCTCAGCTCACTGCAACTTCTGCCTCCTGGGTTCAAGCGATTCTCCTGCCTCAGCCTCCCAAGTAGCTGGGACTATAGGTGCTCACCACCACACCCAGCTAATTTTTGTATTTTTTTTTTTTTTTTTTTTCCAGTAGCGATGGGGTTTCACCATGTTGGCCAGCCTGGTCTTGAACTCCTGACCTCCAGTGATTCACCCGCCTCGGCCTCCCAAAGTGCTGGGATTACAGGCATGAGCCACTGCATCCAGTCTAATTCCGTTTATTGAACAGCCTTTCTCCCCAAATGACCTGGCATGCCCAAAGTTTCACGGATGTGTGAGTATGTCTCTGAATTCTATATTCCACTGGCCAATTTTTCTGTCTCTGTACCAAGATATAATTGCCATAGCTTCAAAATGAGCCTGGCTATTTAGGAATGTCTGAGATATTTTGGACCCATTCTCCTTTCATATTTATTTTAAAATCAACTCTACCTCTCATAAACACTAACCTCTTTTGTTAGTGTTGTAAAATGTCTTTCAATAAGGTCTATACATTTCCCAAAATATTTTTCAAATATTTTGCTAAGTTTAATTCTATACCTTTTATTTTTTGGGTATTATTTCAAAGCGAAGTTTTTTAAAAAATGACTTTTAAGAGTCATTCCTATTGTATAAAAATGGAGAGCCGCTTTAGTAACTTCTTTCATTATTTCTTTTTCTTTTTCTTTTTCTTTTGACACGGAGTCTCGCTCTGTCGCCCAGGCTGGAATGCAGTGGCGCGATCTGGGCTCACTGCAAGCTCCATCGCCTCCTGGGTTCACGCCATTCTCCTGCCTCAGCCTCCCAAGAAGCTGGGACTACAGGCGCCCTCCACCACGCCCAGCTAATTTTTTTGTATTTTTAGTAGAGACGGGGTTTCACCGTCTTCGCCAGGATGGTCTCGATCTCCTGACCTCGTGATCCGCCCGCCTCGGCTTCGAAAGTGCTGGGATTACAGGCGTGAGCCACCGCGCCCAGCCTCTTTAATTATTTCTAATAAATTGTCTGTAGATTCTTTTGGACTTGCTATGTAAATGATAATGTTGCCTGCAAAGAAATGTTTTCTTAAGAATTTTCAGTGACCTTCCTTACTGTTTCTTGCTTTAATTTTTTGGCTAAGTCCTCCAATAAAATGCTAATAAAAATGGTGAAAATGGCATCTTAATCTATTTTCTATTTTTTTTTTCCAATTTAGGGTGATGTGTTCTGTAGGGTATATTGTTGTTGTTAAGATATCCTTTATTATTGCAATTTATGGAGGGTTTTATCCTGAATTTGGGTTCATTTTTATTATTTTTATCAGAGGGGTTTATGAAAAAGGTACTGTGGCTTTTTCTGTAATGTGTTAGCATAGTTAATTACATTTATAAATTTTATAAATCATTTCCACCTCCCTGGAATGTACTCAAGTTATTCGTTATGTACCATCACTTGTACGTATTGTTAAACTGAAACAATTCTTATTTGGTGTATAATATCTTGTACTTATGATTAGGAGAGAAATTGAGCTTGTTTTTCTTTGTCTGACTTGGCTCTCCCGTTCGCTTTCTTCACAGAGGAATTTAGGAATATTTCATCTTTCTCTTCCTTAAAAGAGTTTGTAGGAGATTGGTGCCTTAGAAATTTAACTCTACTGGCCTGCAAAACTATCTGAATCTAGTGATTTATTTCTGGAAAGATTTTTGGTTCTTTTTAATTTTTAAAGAATAATTTAGAGTTTTCATTTTTTAAGTCAGTTTAAAATTATGTTTTCCTAGGAATTTTCTCAATTAAGTGTTCAAAGTTGGCATATAGTTGTTGATGGGATTAATTTATTTATTAGCTATCATTGTAATCTATAGCAAGATTGCATGATTTTTCAAATTTGACACTACCGACATTTTGGGCTAGAGCTGCCCTGTGCATTGTAGGATGTTTAGCAGCATCTCTGGCTTCTACCCACTAGATGCCAGTAACACTCCCTAAATAATGATGGTCAAAAATGTCTTCCAACATTGTCAATTATCCTCTGGAAGAGTCAGTCATCCCTGGCTGAGACTCACTCATAGATACTATTGCGGCCTTTTTGATTCTTACCATTATTTGTTTCTTCTTTGTCCCCCTCCTCAATTTATATGCCTTGCCAGAAGTTTGTTCATTTTGTTAGTCTTTTCAAGGAATCTGGAGGCTTCTTGGCCATTTTTAAAAACATTTCTTGTATTTCATTGATTTCTATTCTTTTTTTATTCTATTTTCATTCAAAAATCTTTGGGTTTACTTGTTATTTTACTCACTTCCTAAGTTATATACTTAGGTCACAGACTTTTAGCCCTTCTTTTATGTTCATTTGAGGCTAAAAATTTTTCACAAAGCACGACTTTTGTTGAATTCAACAAATATCTTTATAATCATTCAGTTATAGACTCACCTAAAATATAAGAGCATAAAAGATTGAAAATAAAATATAGAAAAGTAAATATTGAACAAATAATTTTTAAAGCTGCGTATTACTATATTAGTACTATACAAAATAGACTGTAAGATATAAAGCATTCTTAGTGATAAAATCTCTACATATTGATAAAAGTTTTAATTCACCAAAAAGCTACAAAAATTCTAAATATGTGTGTTCATATTTAAAAAGTACATATTTGAAGGAATTTCAGACAGACATATGCAATTCTACCACCACAGTGGGGTATTAAATATCTCTCTCAAGTATTGACATGTCAGGATGATTTTTAAAATTAGCAAGAATATAGAGGAATGAACAGTAGAATAACAAATTTAACTTTGCAGGCATAGATGGTATTTTACAAACAACAATTACAGAATGCACATATATATGTTTTCAAGTACATGTAGAATATTTACAAAAATTGATCATGATATCAATAAATGTCAAAGAATATGTATCATTTAGATTACATTAACAAAGAAATTATGCTAGAAATCTATAACAAAAATATCAAAACCCACAAATATTTGGAATTTAAATAACTTATTTCCAGATAACTTACAGGAGAAACCATAATCAAATACCACTTCATTTCTGTCTCCCACAAACTGTTCTGATAATAGATTGTCTTCTTTCCTCATGGATAAACTTTGGGTAACCAATGGAACACTGCTAAATGTATAGCATGTGGCTCTCGGTCAGGGCCAAGAGGGTGGGGTGGTGAATTTGTAGTGCCTGATGACTTCCATGGTTGAATACTCCCATCATGACTTACTTCAAGCTACTGGTGTTACATCACTGCACGTGGGTAGAACCGGGAAGAGATGTGCCCAGTGGCCCTTGCCGGGCTCCAGCAACACTAATATGACCCATAACTTCAGTTTCAGTCCTGCAGTTACTTTAAGTGCAAAGAATATCCATTCAGAAATTAGAGTCAGAAGGCTCCAAAAATAGTCAAAACCTGACATTGATCTGATATTAAGAGTTGTCTCCCTACAGTCCCATCCAGCCTGCCAAGATCACTGACGAAAAGGGCCATCTCCTCTTTGCCTTCCTCCTTAGAGATCTCAACAGCAATACAGAGAGTGAGAGAGTAGAGTAACTCACCAGGGTAGGATGGGGAGTGCAATTGATGGAAAAGATCACACGATACTCACAAATGTCTTAATCTAAAAGGAACCTTCTGAGTAATAGACATACAAATGCTGAACCTTTTTCCACTGAAGATGGAATGGGTATTTTGGAGCCTCCTTTATAGTATCTCTAGCTTGATCTCCTGTGAAGTGGCAGTGGCTCACCTTTTGCTGGCCACTCCTTCCACAGTGCTTTGTTCATCCAGTCCTTCAATAAATGTTTATTGAACATCTGTTCTAAACACTAGAACAAGCATTATCCTAGGTACTAGGAAAACAGCACAAACAAACAAAAAACAAATACCTGTATTTTCCAGATTAATTTTTTGTTTTACAGGAAAAAAAAAAAAATCACACAAGCTTTGACCCACCTTAAGGGGTCATTTTCAACAATTGGAGTCACTTTCACCAGGCTGCAGAAACTTGCCTTCTCGCTACCATCAAAGCACTCCTGTGCTTGTCTCTGTTGCCTTCCAGATTTCCATGGACAGAGGTCAGAGCTCGATCCACTGTGTCTCTAATATCAAAGGCTCTCTAAGTAGCCTTGTTGAATCACTCTCTCTAACCCTCCCTCAATCACTAGACTTGTCTTAAGAAGGCTGGACCCACCTACCATTCTCACTTGAAGAAAGAGGGGTTGGTGCTCAAAATGTAGACTATGCCAAAGAAATCTTCCTCACAAAATCCTTTTCCTCACTGCGCTCTCTTGGAACTCTCATCACCCCTTTGTAGATAAATTTTTGTTTTTGTTTTTGCAAAATCCAGCTTTCAGCAAGCTGATTCCTAATAAATTTCTGCATGTGGTTATGACTTTTGACCTCACTCTAAACCAGAATGCCTGGGTTTAAATTGGAATCTGAGACTCATGACAATAGCTGTGTGACTCTGGACAAGTTACTTGGCCTGTCTGTGCCTCAGTTTCATCATCTATAGAAGGTTTTACAGAAGTTCCTGCTTCATATTTTTATTGTGAGAATTAAAGTCAGAAAAACTCTTAGAAGAGGACCCGGCCCATTGTATGTTATTGGTATTTTATAGCATCTCTCTATGCCTCAGTTGAAACATCTAAATTAGTATCCTGTTGCTTTATCCTATTTCCTCATAACGTCTTTTATTCTCCTGCCCTTAGACTGATTTGGATTCCAATCCGTCATTGCCATCAAGAAGGAACCAATCCATACCTAAAGTTTGGATACTGATGACATTTTCTTACATAAAAGCTTTTACTCTTTCCTGCTCACTAACTACAGCTCACATAATTATGAAAAATGAGTCTCTTCATCAAATTTCCCTAAGCCTGTGTTTGAAAAAGCAATATCTAAATGGTTTCCAAGCAAAGAGAGTGTGGTAACAATTTTCCTTTTAAGTGGCAGCTAGAAATCAAAGCTTTCTGAGGGAAGAAATTAGTAGTAACTTGCAATGCTTGTTTCTTTATTTTGACTCTTAAGCAGACAATTCTTCAGTGATAGTGACTCTTTCCAAGCTAAGGCAATAATTTCTTATAATGTTAATGATGTTTGTGAATAATACTCCGTTCTCAATTCGTGACATATTTAAGGAAACACATCTTTATTTAATTGCTTTTTCTCTGATTTCTCAACGGTTCTAATAATTTTGAGTGCACAATATCATTAGAATGATAATTCAAATAATGGGAAATTAGACCAATGATTTCTTGATGTGAGACTTCTGGAACTGCAAAACAGCAAAGTTCGGCGTTTTACCTACTTAGTAGATTTCAGTTGCCAGAAAAGTACTTCTGCATTTTTCCTCACTGAAGGTCATGGAATCTTTGAATATTCTCTGGTAGAGATCAAGCCAGGCTGTAATTCATAGAACTTTATATCATTTTGTGAGCAGAAAAATTCCCAGCTATGAAAAAAATAGAATATTCCTCTAAGGAGTTAGACTCTCATGTATTTCAACAAAAAAAGATTGAAGCTGTTTTGTGGAATGGTTATGGAATTCCACACAGTATAAAAATTTAGCAAAAGCATTTTTTCTGCATTAATTTTATCAACCAAATAACTGGTTTTGTAGTTTTTTCTTTTCCTACTTGTTTGAATTAATCAAATCTATCTGTCATTTTGGCATTATGACAACCATCAATTCCTGAATGTATTCTATGGGATGCTTATTGGTCCTGTGGGATACTAATTCATTCACTCATGCACTCAATGCTTACATATTGGGCACCTGCTATATGTCAGAGATCGACACTGGGGATAAAGGAGCAAACAAAACAGAAAAGATCTTTGTTCAAAAAGTTTACATTCTAAGAAGAGAGCTGAGAAATAAGCTAATAAACAAGTGATTCTATAAAACATCATGTAGTTAATAGTACTGTGAAGAAAAGTAAGAGAGAGTAAAAGGCTAATGTGAAGAAGGAGCTCGTTTTATATAGGATGTTTTCTTTAGAAAGGAAAAAAAACATTGTGGGAAAATGACATTTCAGCAGAGATAAGAATAGAGTGAGTGAAGCAAAAGGATGGCAGTGGGAAGCATCCCTAAGACAAAAGGGTGTGTGGCATATTCCAGAAGCAGCAAGGTAGTCAGCGTGACCCATGAAGGCATGCATGAGGCAGATATTGATCAAAGTAAGAGAGCAGATAATGTAGGGCTTTGTGGATCTTGGTTTGGATCTTGGTTTGGACTGTGATTTTTATGCTGAGTTGAGATGAAGCCATTGGAGTCATTTTTGAGCAAAGGAGTGACATGATCTGATTCATGCTTTAAATAAAAATCTCCCTGTGATTGCTAGTTGGAAAATATGGGGATTGGGAATGAGGGGAAGGATATTAATAGAGTTTTTTCTCTAAGGGTTTTGTGGTCAAACAAGTTTTGGAAACACTACATTAAGTAAGGTAAATATTAAGGAATTTTTCAGAGTCAATATGTTGATAAATCTTGTATATCTCAAGTAGTTTGTAGACTATGGAACGTTCTCAACCGTAACCACAGAAATCTTCTTTTCTGAGACCTTCTTGAGATTAATGTTCCATCGTCATTTAGGGCAATGGTGATGTAGACACCACCTAAATAAATCCTCTCTCTTCTGAGAAACAGAAGCTTTCAAATATCACTGAGAAAAAAGTTTTCTGTTAGAGTTTCTCATAATTTCTTCTATGACCTTAATATTTGACCCTGGTGAGATTGTTTCCTGTTTTCAGCAAGGCTTTGTTAGAGTAGATTTTTTTCAGAGTTCTGTGCAGAGTATCAGGACACTATGTACAATTTTAAAGCCTTACATAGTCTTAATCTATGCCTATAGTGTCCAGCTTTTGATTAAATCTTCACCTTTGTTCATTTACCGGAGGAAGTAGGAGCATAATGGAATCTTGTACATAACTGGGAAGACAAGTCAGGCTTCCCACAGAATGGCTAGTTTTTAATGGGCAGGACTCTGGATTTGTCAAGAGAAATGTTATGCCCCTTTGGGTAGAATGTTACCCTGGAGCCAAAGTTATTCACACTAAGAAGCATGCTCATTCTTTTAAAAGTAGTTCTGTAGCTAATGGATACAGTATAATCATGGAAACCTTAGATTATGCTCACCCCCGTGACATGATATATGTGTTTCCTAATTATCTGTGAAAGCAAACTTAACATGTAACTGTGTCATTATTCATCACATTTAAATGTCCCTGAACAGACACTGACTAATTACCTACCAATTTTTGCCTATCACTTTGTTGAATTAAAATGTTTTTAAAGGTTAATTGTCAAATCTTTGGGGGGAATAAAGGCTATCTAAAGGCTAAGTTTCCAAATTAAGTAATATGTTCTTATCTCATTTAAAAACATTTGCTTAAAGTGATTTGGATTTTCTTTATAAGGGGTTTGTTCGCTGGGAAAACTTAAAGCAAGAATAGTTGTACAAGGGTGGAGTGAAATCACCTACGTCCTTGGGCCCAATCAGGCTTGTTGCCTTTCCTTGGGAAAGAAGGTAGAACATGTAGCAAGTAGAGGGGCATCAGGATATGATACAGGGCTTTGGGATCATAGGCCCTGCAGCTGGAATCCCAACTTCATCACTTCCCAGATGTGTGGCTCCAGGTTGTGATTTGCATTCTGAGTCTCCATTCTCTCTTCTAATAAGGAGATGGCAATAGCTCCTCAGTGGGGCTATAATGAAGATAAAACAAGATAATCCATGTGAAACTCATTTCTCCCCATCCCTGGGTAGAGCATTTGTGATTGCCATTGTGCCAACCTTGAAGCAGAACTTGACTGCTCACATTTACTAGAAGGAAACTGCTGCAAAAGGTTAGTGAACAATATATATTTCACTAAATGTTTTGGAGGAAAGCTCGAGGTGGGTCTTCACGTGGCACAGTATATAGCATTTTACTCCAAAACTCTCAATTAGTTATTTCCTGTTGAATGGGCAGAGACTGTTCATGGTAATAATATGCCCATACAACTTTTCTTCCTAACAGTAACAGAAGCCTCAAGTTTTATCTGAGAACGTGGCTGCCCTCCTAAAGAGAATGATGAGTTTGGGATTTAATATTTGTGCCTCTCATGCATCCAGGTGCAACAATGTAACCATGTAACAAACCATGAACAACAATGACGTGTGCAATTGCCCTCATTCTGTCAAAGTTAAAGCTGTTTATCTTAGACTCTTTTCCCCAAATCTCATATCCTGAAAAGTAGGGACAAGTGAAACAACTTCAGAAATGATTAAGTTCCCAACTCTTCCTTCTTAAACTGCTAAATGCTAGCAAAATAAACCAACTCATTTAAGTAACTATATTTTAGGATCTTTTTGTTAAAGCAGCTTAGTCCGTATTCTAATTATGCAAAGACCAGTTCCTGGTCTCAGATCTCCTTTCTCTCCTTGTCCTCCAGGGCTGGGCTTTGCACGCCACAGTCTTTCCCTTACTGTGTCTAATGCCTTCATCGTATTCCATCTTTTTTGTGCAGTCCAATTGAACTTTATCCATTCTCTCCAAACATTTATCCCCCATCCATCATTCTTTGCAGTCTGCAAAGGACCCTCAAGTCTCCAGGGTGCATCTCCTTTACGAGATAGAAGAGGATTATAAGTTACATATGATCTGTACTTTTTTCATCTCACACGTGGAGGAACTCCACATAGACTGGTATGTAAAAGCTGCCGATGATGTGCTTTTCTCCATTTTATCCTTTAGCCCTGCCCCGTCTCTAGGAGTTAGCATTACTCCTAGGATAAACTGAAATAATTTAAACATTAATTTCTACTGTGGTACTATGACCTTGCTGTAGATCAAAACTGGCCCCTGGGAAAAGTCTAGACCAGTGGTAACTTGAGCCAGGATTAGACACTTGAGGAATATCTGGGCCAGTCGCAGTGGCTCACGCCTGTAATCCCAGCACTTTGGGAGGCTGAGGTGGGCGGATCACGAGGTCAGGAGATCAAGACCATCGTGGCTAACACGGTGAAACCCCATCTCTACTAAAAATACAAAAAATTAGCCGTGCATGGTGGCGGGCGCTTGTAGTCCCAGCTGCTCGGGAGGCTGAGGTAGGAGAATGGCGTGGACCTGGGAGGCGGAGCTTGCAGTGAGGGGAGATCGCACCACTGCGCTCCAGCCTGGGCTACAGAGCCAGAGTCCGTCTCAAAAAAAAAAAAAAAAAAAAAAAAAAGGAATATCTTGGGTCAAAGAGAACCTTCTTAGTAAATCCCAATCCAGTTGATAGTCTGAGTGTTAAAAATACGTAGATCCCAGGGTCCCACTGCTGGAAGACCTGGTTCAGTACTTTGCTCTAGGGTCAGGATATCGGTATTGTTAGTGTATACACCAGGTAATTTTGATGCAGCCATTTAGCTGGTGTATGAACTGAAAGCTTGGATACTATAAATCTGCAAAGCTTATAGCTTGCAGTGAACGCCAAGAATGAGTTCTTCGACAATTCCAGCTGAGCAGGGAGGGGGATAGCTCTTCTGAGAGAGTGCCACCCCAGAATCCACCTGCCAAGTATTTATTGAAAGGGCTTGTTCAACTACAAACATCCACTAGATGACTTTTTGAGATCCAGTCGTGAGACGCCTATGGCCTTGTAAAAGCACCCAAACCGCATTTTTAGGAGGCTGTTTTTAGTGTTTCTTATTGCACACTCCACTCCTTGTCCTGTTTTCAGGGTCAAGGAGTTAACATTCTTATTCACAAATAACATACATACAGTGCCTCAGTATTTTTCCATGCCCCGACCTCAAATGCCATGTACATAAGCTTGAGTATGTTGCCATGCACCCCCTACATAAATCTAGGATTTGGCAAAAATCAAGCAAATTATGGAGAGACAAAATGTCAGATAATGCTCATTTCCACTATATTGTTTTTTTTCTACATCTCAGCTTTCTTGATAGAAAGGCTTTAACGGATTATTCAGCCATATAAGGGAACTTAAATGTTTCCAACCACTTCAAACCATAGGTCAGATTCAATTCTCAAGTTCAAACATATTACAAAGGACCACAAAGGGCTTTGAGTACATCCAAGTAAGCTTTATGGTTGACCCTGGCACTCATACAGAAATTGCCAATGAAAGAAAAATAAAAAATAACAGGAAATGAGAACACATCTGTTTGCAGGCCCAGCTACCTGATATGTTAGATTTGGCCACCTTAATCTATCTAATAAAGCTAACTAACTTAATCAATCTAATAAAACTAGCCAGGTCAGAGCTGGAATTAGAATCTATGTCTTCTGATGCCAAGCCAGTGGTATATTCATCATATTCTAGTTGCTCTGCTCACTCTTTAAGCAAGAACTAGGACTTGAACCAAATGAATTCCAGAGTATATCAGATGCTATCTGAATTCAACCTGATGAAATATTCAATTAAAAGATGGAGGTACACAGTTCTTAGGAGTCTCTTATTGTACCAGATTCAACTCTTTTTGTTTCACATCAATCAAGGAGTTTCGGGAATAAGAACTTCAGAGGTCTGGCCCTGATAAAGCATGCCCAATTCCCTATGAGGCAATGGCCCACAATAAAAGACATTTTCTTATTTTCACACACCAGCATGCGGATAGCATGGTCTTGGAAATCTATGTTAGAATAAAGTCTCTCAGGCAAAATATATTACTCCCAGTTATACATTTATTTTAATAAAAAACTAATTTGTAATCATAAAACCTACTATTGAGTTCTTGTACTGCCTCTTACAAGCTATGTAGCTTTGGCAAATCTCAATCTCTCTAAGCAACTGTTTAGTCATCTACAAAATGGGCATTATAATACTTGCCAGGCCAATTCTCCTATCCATGTTCCGCTAGGTTATAAACTTTTGGGGGTTAGGCACTGTGTTTTTCTGTGTGCCTAGAAAAGTGTTTGACACAATGGAGAGAATCATTCTTCATGAATTTATGAAATTAAAATATATTGATGAATATGAGTGTTTCTTGGAAATTCTAAAGGGAATTGAAGGTACTATTTTAAAACAAAATTTTTCTATTTTAGAACACTTTTAGATTTATAAAAAATATATACTTGTGATGATAGAATGAAAACTTTCCATAAAATATTTACTCATCTTTCCCTAGTATTAACATCTTACATTAGTATGATACATCCACTACAATTATTGAGCCAATATCAACACATTATTATTAACTAGAACCCATACTTTTTATATTTCCTTAGTTTTTACCTAATGTCCTTTTTCTTGTTCCTTGTTCTAGAATCTCATCCAGGAAACCACATTACATTTAGTCATCATGTCTCTTTAGGCTCATTTTGAGTATGACCATTTCTCAGATTTTCCTTGTTTTTGATGACCTAGACAGTTTTAATACTTATAAACTGTTGGTTATAAGTATTATATAGTTGGTTATTTTGTAGAATGTCCCTCCATTGGAATTTGTCAGGATTAGATGGGAATTATGTGTTCTGGGAAGGAAGACCACAGAGGTAAGGTACCATCTTTATTACATCATACAAAGGGTACATACAATCAACATGACTTATCCCTGTGGGTTTGAACCTTGATCACCTAGTTGATGTACTGTTTGTCAGATTTCACTACTGTAAAGTTACTCTTTTTCATCCCCTTTTATTATTCTGTATTCCTTAAAAGGAAGTCACCATGTACATTCCACACTTAAGTAGTAGGAAGTTATATTCCATCTCCTCAGTGGTAAAGTACTTGCATAATTTATTTGGAAATTTGTTCACAGGAAATCTGTCTATTCTCTCCCACTTATTTACTTATTCAATCATCTATATCAGTGTACACTATGGATATTTATTTTATACTTTGGGTTATGATCCAATACTATTTTGTTGCTCAATTTTAAGTGTTCATTTTCACTATTAATGTTATTATCCAGCAGAATCTATAGTGGATGAGTATTCTGCTGAATTCCATTTGGTAGTCAGAAAGGTGATTGTGAGGTTCAGGATTTGTGTCATTTTGCCCACGTTTATACTCTCAGAACCTCGCTTGACTCATGTTACATGCCCAATAGATACTTTTGAATTAATATCTGATACTGCTGAATTATAAGTGTCAATGATTATAAATATCATGGGTATAAAATTAGTTGTTGCAGAATTCATAAACAGGATCATAAATGTTTGGTAGTCATAGAAACAACTTGCAAATGTATCACTGGACTCCTGAGTGTTCTTTCCCACCCACACCACACTCTCCCATCTCTTAGAATAATCACAGCTGGAGCAGAAAATGCTTCTGTTTGGTGAACTCCATCTCTAGGAACCGCAGAGAAACGTTCTATGCTGAGAAGCTCATGTATTTTGTAAAATTCTCAGTTAACATAAAATAACCTACAGAGTTCTCCCCAGCCAGGTTCTGAGGTCGAGTGCAAGCACATGGCTGAGAGAGCAAGCAGCCTGTGAGAAGAAAGCAAAACTGTGTTTCTTACCAGCCTTCAAAGCGCCCTTCATCTACCAGTGGTACAAGCACTCAAAGTTTGGAAAGGGAGCTTTGGACTATGTATCCTGTCATCCCCAGTTAGATAATGAATCTTTAAGTTCCAACTGATGCCAGTTAGAACAATATAGGCATCAAGTTAAGTGGAGTCCACCCCTCTAGTAGTGATCTACAGTTGATATTTGTCTACAACCAGGGACAAGTCCAAGCGTTGGCTTTAATTTATTGTGTCTGGCAGTTTCCACTGTTTGGATCTTGGCGAAAGCCAAACTCTCTTCCTCTGTCTGTCTTTATCCATCTCATTTCTCAGTTAACATTTGGAATTACTCTTCTTCATGAATCCCTAAATATGACTTTTGGAATTTGACTTATAACAACTTTGTTCCTCCCAACATCTGTTACATGTTGCTTCTGTAATCAAGATTTTGCCAAATTCTAATGCTCTCTGGATCAGAAAAATCTGGAGCTATATTAAAGCATTGGTATAGTACAGAGCCCACTGTAGGGAATAAATAAATAATAGACATTCATTTATCTGAAGGTATATGAGGAGCCCTTTTCATGGTATCAATGTAATAATATACAAATAAGAAAAGCAAGTGGGAAAATATATTAGAAAATGACTCTTTAGGAATTACTTACATCCTTCATCGATCGAAGATTAAGCAAATCATTGTGCTGGTTTGGTCAGTTCATATTAGTCACTCAAATTCCATTTTTGTGATGTCTAGAAATAGTTCAATTAGTGAATTCATTAGGACACAGCAAAATTGAAGGAGCTGAGACCAGGAATTAGACTCTCTTCTAGGTATGAGTCAATAATGAGAATAAGGAATTTTATTTTGGATTTCATCTTAAATTCTGAAATGAGTGACATCAAGTAGTAGAGGCAGAAGTTGATTTATTCAGAAATAGAAAAGGAGCCAGAAAACCAAATCTGGAAATGAAGAAAATATAAGGTAATAGAAAAGATAAGGAAAAGATCACAATAGAGTCAGGAATCAAGTCTTGTGGGTGTGAGAATAGTTATACATGATATAAATGATGAATTGATGGGTGCTGACGAGTTGATGGGTGCAGCACACCAACATGGCACAAGTATACATATGTAACAAACCTGCACGTTATGCACATGTACCCTAGAACTTAAAGTATAATAAAAAAAATAACTAAGAGCAAAACTGGGGTCTTGATATATGAAAAATTAACTAAAGATTTGTTTCAACTATAGCCATTTTCTAAAGTAAGCTATAGTTTGTAAGAGTAAAATTTTATCATAGCCTCCCTTTTCCACTACTGCCTCTGCAAGCCCACTCTATTGACTTATCTTTCTCTGCTCCTGCAAGAAAGCTTAGGTAGATTCCACAGCTTCTCTGCTCATTCTAAATTATTTGCATAGACAGTCTCAATTGTTAAGATAATAAACAATCCAGTGTAGCCTCATATTAAAACTCCAAACCCTCTTTCAGTCTATAAACATCTACACTCCTCCCCATCCCCACCCCAACCCACCTCATGAGCCTGGATTCAGGTTACGGACCTGTAGTGGAAGAGAAGCCCGGGTTAGTGGCTTCTCCACCTCTCTCTAAAACTGCCTGGCCTCTTTTCCTCCCTCATTTATAATTCTGCTTCAAAGGCTATAGGGGAAGAGTAAGGGCAGCAGAGTGAAGGGGAACGGGATGGAGGGAGGCTTTTATGAGTACAGTTTTCATCCATCATTTATGCCTTCTAAGATGTCAGACACCCAATCATTCTTTCTCTGATTGTTACGTTTGTAGATATTTGGAGGTGTCTTCCTCCTCTGGAGGCATCTCTAGCAGTTTCCTTAATGAAAGTGATTTCTCAGCAGCTGGCTGCCCTGTACCTTAGCTGGATCACCACATCCTTCAGGGAGTTCCCAGGGTATTCAAGTCTAACTCCTTTAATAGGGTCTACACCAGTCTCATTGTTGAGGAAGTACAGAGGCCTCCAGGCAAACTTATTTTGCCTCCATTGGCCAGCCCTCTACCTTTGGACTTTGATTTTTCCAGAAATCTGTGGCAGTCTTGGAGTGGCTCCTTTGAAATCACCCTCACATGGCTTGAGAAAGTCAGTGACAGTGAAGCCTGGCAACAATCTCACAACTCTCCTCTAAAGAAATTATCTGTACAGATTTTTAAACCAATTTCATCATATCTACCTCTCTTATATAGCCTGGAGATGGACAATGGGCTAAGCATCACAAAATTGAGGTCAGTCTCTTGGCAGGTCATGTGTAGATGGTCCAGTGCTTATTGCTTATTGTTTTTGCCTTCGGAGCAGGGCCAATATTCCAACTCCACAGGAAAAGTCACATCTAACATTTGGTTACCCAGCAAGATGCCTCGCTAAAGACTTTTTCTATGACAGTACAATATTATCAGCTGTTCTTTCATTTCCTTTTGGGGATCTTCAATGTGCTTGATAGCTTCCCAGGCACTGTGTACATTTCTTCTTCTAAGACATTATAACAGCTTCATGGTTAAAAGTACATGGTTTCTCTTTCACCATGTTCAGCTAATAAGTTCTGTTCCTTATTTTGTGAGTTATCCTGTAAAAACTATTTAACTCTCTCTGTGCCATACTGTCAATATTTATGAAATGGACATAATACCTAACTCATTGAGTGGTTGTGAAGATTAAATGAAATACTGTATGTAAAGTGTTGACTACAGTGGCTGGTCTACAGAAAGCGCTCAGTAAAAGGTGGTTTGGAATAGGTGACATTGTGGAATGGATCAGCCTGTTTAAAGTAAGGATTTTATTTATTTATTTATTTATTTAGAGACAGAGTTTCGCTATTGCCCAGGCTGGAGTGTAATGGTGCAATCTCCGCTCACTGCAACCTCTGCCTCCGGAATTCAAGATATTCTCCTGCCTCAGCCTCCCAAGTAGCTGAGATTGCAGATGTCCACCACCATGTCCAGCTAATTTTTTGTATTTTTAGTAGAGATGGATTTCACCATGTTGGCCAGGCTGGTCTTGAACTCCTGACCTCAGGGAATCCACCTGCCTCAGCCTCCCAAATTGCTGGGATTATAGGCGTGAGCCACCGCACCCAGCCCAGGAAGGATCTTTTTATGAGGCTCTGGGGAAAGTTAAACAGGGTTCATTCTTTGTACTGAAGGTTTGGGCTTATGGTTACCCTGCTGTAGTAGAATAGAAGCAAAGTTATATTGATAAATGCATAGCTTAGATAGTATGTTTTACTGAAAAAGCAAAATAAGCCAGAGATATTTTGACAGATCATCTTGCTTTAAGAATTTATATATATATAAAGTATATTATATATATACACATATTTATAGTTTTAATGATCAAATCTTATTTCTATGTATGATGAAGTGTTTGAGGAAATAATAGCTAAGTTCTGCAAGGCTACCTCTTTGGGATCTAGGAGGAGATT
Organism: Piliocolobus tephrosceles; assembly: GCF_002776525.5. Taxonomy (NCBI): domain Eukaryota; kingdom Metazoa; phylum Chordata; class Mammalia; order Primates; family Cercopithecidae; genus Piliocolobus; species Piliocolobus tephrosceles. The sequence goes on along the minus strand of NC_045440.1, from coordinate 112,431,349 downwards.
GGGGTAAGCACAGCATGTGGTAAAATGCATCTGAGTAGAAAGACTGGGAGAAAAAGCCTCAGTGGTCACATTTTGAGCATGATTGTTCTACCAGCTAAGAACTCACTCTTCAGATTTAGTCTGTATCTCATCTTCAGGAATATCCTATGAGATTTTCCTATTCTGCTAAGTTTCACATCTAATATTTCTCAAGAGGCTATCATAGATCAACTCTGTTATTCTAACTTTAATAGTCATAAATGTGGTTTAATAAGCTCCATTTCAGGAAAGCTACAGACCCAATAGGCCCCCTCTACACCCTCCGATTTACTACCAGCAGGTATATCTAAAGTAATTTAACATGGGTTCTCAAGTTCTTATTTTTATTCTCTTAGCTTTCTCTGGCCTGCACAGATTAAGTTCTCTTTAAGAATCTATTTCCTGACATTCAATACTTTCACTTTGGTTTTTTTTAGATAGTAGTCTAAATACATGGAAATCAGTTGCATTTTAAGAATAGTTTAAGATAACATTCATTTAGACCTGAAAGGGTATTCAGATACTCACCTGCAACCCAGTTTAGGAGAAATTATATAGCTAACAGGTTAGAACAGGATTAATATTGCTGGATTCAAGTAAATTCTTTGAGTTTGGAATCTTACAAGACCTCCAGAGATATATTTAGAAGGAGCAGAGCCTGGAGTGAACCACCTCTGTGCTCCCTCTTGCAGCCCTCCTTATAATATTTGGTACATAAATGTGTTTAGTATAGAAGCAAGTGTATTAAAATATCTGAAAATAAAGAATAAGTAAAAAGATACATGAAGGTTGAGTAAAATGGAAGTCGGGAGAGAGATTCTCATCTACCTTGTTATGTGATGAACACATGGAGGAGTGAATGGGAAGATGGGTAGACCATCCCTCCCCCAATTCTCATTGATCCCAAGAGGAGGGACAACATTTAAAATGTGTCCTCTTAACAAAAAGCCTGGACATAACTGTCCTAATTAATCATAGAAACAAGAGGAGCACAACTGCTTCTGGGGAAAAACCAAAATGCCTGTTTGAGTTTGAAGTCTGATTTTGTTACTTGGGAATTGTGTGAGCTGAGAAAACCCCTCAATATCTCTGAATTTCACCTTTATCTAATATAAAACGGTACATTAATGTATATAAGCAGGATTTTGTTATCATTAAATGAGATAATATATAATACAACTTTATAGACAAAGAGTAACCATTTGGATAGATTACATATTATTTTTATAAATTCACAGGGGGTCTCTTCAATATAAAGGATACAGTGTAAGTTTCAAAGATAGGTATATCTAAGTTCAATATTCATCAAACATATCAAGGGCACCTTAGCTATCAGCAAACATAAGGCTCTGGTATCTTCTATGCAAATTAGGCTGTAACATAAGAAGTTCATCCAGACCCAAAGGCTATTCAATAGCCAAATAAAGTCATTCATTCAAAAATATATATTGGGTGCCTGCTCTGTAACACTATGCTAAGTGCTCTGGATATACTTTTTGCTTAGCTTAAGCAAAGGTATCTAACGTATAGGATTTATTCTGCCACAAGTGATATCAATGGAGATAATCAGTTCCAGAAATTAGAATCATGGTTGCACTTCTGACCTCATCTGCTCGTTACTAATAAAGGGAAGGAAGTTTGCAAGGGAGCTCTAAATATATGCTGCAGCCAGTTGTAAAATAATAGGAAGGATGGGGACTGTTACACACTAGAGAGCTCAAATCCAACCTGAAGATAGTCAAGTTTACTTCAAATAAATTTCTAAGTTAATTAGAAATAAACTACACTTTCTGATATGATTTGAATGTTCTCCTAGCTAATTCTCATGTTGAATTCTAATCCCCAGTTTGGAGGTGGGGCATGGTGAGAGGTGGTTGGATCACAGCCATGGATTTCCCATGAATACTTTATCACTATCCCCTTAGTCATAGTGAGATGTTGCTTGATTAGTTCATGGGATATCTGGTTGTTTAAAAGTCTGGGACCTCCCCACTCTCTCTTGCTCTGGCCATGTGATGTGCCTGCTCCCACCTCAACTTCTTCCATGAGTGAAAGTTCCCTGAGGCCTCCTCAGAAACTGAGCAGATGCTGGTGCCACACTTCCTGTACAGCCTGCAGAACTGTGAAGCAAATAAACCTCTTCTTTATAAATTACCCAGTCTTGGGTATTTCTTTACAGTAACACAAGAATGGCCTAATACACTTCCCAAATAATAGATGACTGCAAGTTGAATTTGGCCTATTCATTCCAGGTATATGGTTACCTATTACATGGTCAGTTAGAGATTGTTTTTGCAAGAAAAGAATTTGCAAATTCTGACATTCTCCAATATTTTAGAGCTTTCTGTTTTTAAAAAATCATTCTCACCAATATTGATACATGGCAGGTATAGATGAAAACAAGAACTGTGTGAGTCACCTCTTTTCAAATTCCACTTCAAATCAAAGAGAAGAAAGAAATGAGGTCTGTCTGTAATTGAGGTTAACAGAAGAATCATGCTCTTTTTGATAAAACTCGTCAGAAACACAGTAAGGCGCTTGTTCCCAGTCATAACATTGGGGCCTGTTGGTTTGGCAGTAATATTAAAACAAAACAAAACAAAACAAATAACAATTGATAAGGTTTTCTTTGGCCTGAATAACAAAACATAGGACAGTCACCAGCCACTACTAAGAACTCACATGCTTGTTGGCTGTGCTACTTACCGTGAAAAGCATGCCAAGCGCCTTTGGCTATATTTCCAAATGAAATATCCATTTGGAATCATTTCCTTAGGGGAAAAAATAAGCAGAGTTTAATTTCCTGTAGAGGATTAAATTTTATGTTGAATGATAATGGCATAGACAGAACCAGTAAAGACAAACATGTACATAAACATCGATGCAGTTCAGGAGGTAAATGCATTTAATGGGCATCACGACCAAAGATAACATTTTTTAGTTTAGTAAAGTTTCCTATAAGAGTCAAGAATGAGAGAGTATTGGCACAGTTTTCCTTGTCGTGTTAATAAGATGGCAAAACAATTCAACTTTTTGGATATTATTGTGTTTCCATAAAGAAAAATCTAGGATATTTATGATATGTATTGCACATTCAGATGAATGCACACAGCAATCCACAAGCCATTTCTTGAGAATTTCATGGCTTCCCCAAAAATTTTCTCTAGTGCTAGCCTCTGGCTTGTGTTTCAGGGCTCAGTTTCCTAAAGCCTTTTGGGAATTTTCACTTAGAGGTTTTAAAAATATTGGAACCTTCACATTCTAAGACAGAACTTAACACATTGGCCCCCAGGTCTTCTTATCGCTTATACTTCCTATTCTGGTTACTGCCATTTCTATTTATCTAGTCTCCCAGCCTAGAAACCTTAAATTCAGTCCCAGTTTTCTCTTTTCTACCTGCATCTAACTGGTCATAAACATTTATTTTATTGTTACAATTATTCTTCATCAAAAATGTACTTCAAAACCTAAATATGTTATTTATCTTCTTTGTCACCTCCTTAGTTCAGATGCCCATTACTTCACATCTGGAGTTTCTGGAGTTAAAAACAAAGTCCTAAGTAAATATGTACAACTGCATTTTAAACATGCAGAAATAGTTGGGGATTAATACTATACATCATACAAAAAATGAGATAATAAAGAACAAAGCAGTGTGTATGAGTGCACAGAGCTGGCCTAGCATTCTCAGCAAGGTCTCAGTCTTTCTAGCAGTTGGGCTGGCATTCATATCAAGGTGTTTTCTCCTTTGAGCATAAAGCATTTCACAGAACACCACAATGAAATAAGACAAAAATGAGAATTCTGCATAATCATGCCCAAGTAGAGCCCAACAGAGGAACACTGAACAAACCACAGAAAACATCAGGAAACCCCTTTCCTGGCTAGTATGAGAGACTACTTGATTACTAACTATAGGCTAACTTCACTTTGTTCCCCCATATCCTAGATAAGATTTGTTAAAATATACAACCACAGAATTACCTCTATATTCTGAGAGCAGACAATCTAGAGCAAATGCCCATTTCCTTAATCTCTTATCAAAATCGCCCAACAAACAACCAACCTCTATAATAAGTCCCTGTCAGCACTTTCTTACTAAAATACCCCTGAGATCTCTCTGATGTGTGCCTCCCTTGTTGCAACAAGACAATAAATTCATCTTTATTTGACTACATGTGTGTTTCTGACAGTCTTTGATGTGGGCCAACACTGGTATTAAAATATAATTGTTTACCTGAAGGTTCTTATATCAGTCCAGGATGCCTTCAAATGCAAATAATATGAAATCTGATTTATAGTGGCTTGTGGGAGCGAATTTTTTCACATTACAAAAAATCCAGAGAAAGCTGGTTGCTAGATAGGTTCTTCTCTGCTTACTATCTCATGATCATGTGACTGGTTGCTACTGTACTTTCAGACATCTCTTCAGAATGCCAGGCAGAAAAGGGGGGTAAAGAGTAAAAGGTTTCTTTCTTACCGGTCTTTTCTTTTTATAGATGCTCTCTCCTGCAGACTTCATTATGTCACATTACCTGGGGTAGACTCAGATCAGGAAAATGAGAATTATATTAGAATTAGTTAGACCAGACTCTGGGGATGGGAAAAGGATGTATCTTCTCTAAAACCAACAGATCTCTCAGGTTCCCTGACAAAATCAGAGTTGTCAACAAGTCAAGTACTGGCTTTCTATTTGATATTTGGTAAGGCAAAATGACTTTAAGTGATCTGACCAATGCCTGATAACCTTTCCTTGTCTTTTTCATTCTTATTTCATTGAGTGAGAATACTTTTGTCAATTTTCTGTAACATTTATGGCTCCTTTAAAAAAGTCCATATATTAGGAAAATATGAAATATCTTGAGGATATTTGTCAATGGTCTTCTGCATATCAAAGGAAGAGCTATGACTTCTAGGCAAGTTAGGTCAGAAAATTCTTGAAAGGAAGTGTGTGGGTTGAGAACTAATTTAGCCTACCAAAACACTTTCCTTCCCTCCACTTAGTGGTCAGGTGGGGAGTTTGCCCTGTGTTAGGAAAGGACAAAAGGGTTTCCTTGGTTCTCAAAAATCAGTCCATTTGAAGTACTCACTGAAAATACCTTTTCCAAATTAAAAATGCTATTTATTTCCTGGAATAGTCCAGATCTTGTTACTTCTCCATTTAAGAACTTTTAATCTTTCTTATCATATGTAATGCCTTTCTGATAACCCAAAATGCATTCCTGAACTTCCAATATTATATTATCTTGTCATGTTTTTGAAATGTCAAAGACATGTTATTTAAACGTATCCTTTTCTTAATAGAGTTGTTGCTTTACTTTAATGTGACTGTCTCAGGTTCCATGTTTTTAAAATATAATTGCCTTTCAGGGAACTGAGATACTGATTATACAGAACATTTGGAATCAATGAGTTATGATCACACTTTACTCACAGTCTTTGGTTCATCGTCATAAATAAAGGACAACTATGTAACAGCAGCATACCAGGATTGGACTTATATATGTAACAGAGCTCTGTTACAGTTGCACAAAATCACCACTCTCAGGATAAGATGGATCATCAGAAATCAGAATGAGGATATCATTGGTGAAAAAGCACGCAATTTTCCACTTTTGCCAAACTTGGCTGTTGTCTATGGTAGATGTGTATATATAGCCACTTCCAAGGAATATAGACTTTCCTAGAAAAGATTTTGCATATGAGCTCTGTAGGTAAAAACACATTTTTGTTTAACTTTCTTTCTTTTTCCTCTTGTTCCTCTGCCTTTCCTCCTCTGCTTCCTCCTTCTTTTTCTTTTGTTCTTCAAAGTATCCTTAAATATGTGAAAGTTCTGAGAATCAAATTGTGGAGTGTTAGACAGAATTCTCTTCTGATTCTCTCAAAAGGAGGTTACATAAGCAGGATACACAAGTGAAAAAAGGAAGAGAAGTGGTGTTAGCAGAGGATGTATTGTCCTTTTTGGTAGTGGTTCGCTTATAAGGACTCAGTCATTTGAAAAGATCTTCCACAATCCCTCCTACTTAAACTGCAGACACATCAAAAGTCAAAATAACAGGAGTCAGAATATAAAAAATATTTAAAAATACAAAGAGGCATATATATGTATATATATGCATATATAGGTGTGTGTATATACACATTACATAAATATAAAGAACCTATTTGAATTACAGAGAATGTGCAGAAAAATTTTGATTAACAAAGATGCATGAAAACCTAATAGATTTCAAAGAAAACCCTGAAATTTTCAAATTAGCAGGACATCTTAGTATTTTTCTTTTAAAGAGTTACCCTTTGGTAGTCTCATTAACTTCAGTGGACTGGACCACATGCATAATACACCTCTCATTCCTAGAAGCTTTGCGTTGAGAGTCAGTCCTCTCTAAGACTCTCATACCAATGGCGAGCACAGTGCTGCTCTTACTGCCTGCTCTTGAGAGTTGGGAAATCAAGAGTTGTACCAGTCGTCATGAAAATGAGAAGTATGCTACCCACATTTTGAATTATTTAGAGGAAACATTATTTAGCTTGAACAGATAGGCATTTTAGTTTAAGTGGTAATACTAACTGGTAGGCTTCTTATTTTCCAAAGCAAGACAAACAGATATTTTTAACTCTTTGAAGACCCAGGAAAGAAAAGAACCCCTAATTTTTCTATAATTCCAAGCTTCATGTTAATATGAAATATTCTATAAAACAATGCTGGTAAATTCACCCACATTTGATCAGAGAGGTTTCAATGTTTTAATAATTAAGTGAATAAGGTATTTGGTTATGGAAAAAATAGTCATTACTTCTGAAGTGTTTATGGTAACAATAATAAAAATCATAGAGTTGTATGGTCATTATTGCTACTCATTTTTTTTCTCTCCAATTATTGATCAATAGTAGGAGCTAAATACACCTGTGAAAGGATGGAGACCATGGTATTATAAGATTTGCAATCTATTGTTCTCAAGAAATGCCTTCAGAGGCATATTATATGAAAGGGTTCAGACTCAAGGACAATGTTTATACTTTAAAAAGTGGTTGTTACATTAATTCATAAAAAATAGTGTGTATAGAATTTAAACTTCTGAGGGAAAAAAGTGGAGATGGGTGGTACAGAACATAGCTCAGCAGTGGTTGGATGGAGATAATTGAAATATCAGTTCTTCCATTGTATTTGTTCCTGTGACACAACAAATCTTTAGCAAAGAGTACAGAAGCTATTTACTGCCTGGTGAGATTAGATTTATAATAGAAATCAGTGATGGAGCTAAGCTTTGCATCCTCCTTTAAATGACATGGAAAAAGAGTAATTCCAAAAAGATGAGAGATACCTGTCATAAGGAAGAGTGGTTAATTTATTTCAGAATGAAGTTCTTACTTTGCCACTCAATATGCTATAAATCTGGTTCCAAATTGAATTGTTTATTATGTTTTTCAACTTGTCCATATCCGTGTTAATTTGGCCAAATGAAACAATTCATTTCTTCCTGCATGCGTTTTGTACTTTCCTATTTCTGTGTCTTTGCTTCACCTGAACTACTCTTTTCCCTTTTTCCAAATTCAAATATTATATACTCTTTGAGGCTAAATCATGTGTACTCTCTACTTCTTCTGAACAAATATTTCATGCATAATAGACCTCTTTCATGTTATATGTTCTTTCTCATTTGCAGACAACAGAAGCCACTCTAACTGATTTAAGTAGAGATTTATTACAGGATATGGGAAACTTAATAGTTATTAGAAGAGTAGAAAGAGCAGGATAATCCTCAAAATGCCACAGGACTTGCTTGGTCCAGGGACTGCTTTCACCACCCACCCCATGTTCTTACTGCTTCTTTTGCCAGGTAAGCCAGAAACATTATTATCTACAACTGCACTTCTTTGTGGCAGGAGTATGGAGATTTGTGGCAGGAGTATGGACGAATAAAGATGAGTTTCTAGAAGAGGTAATGCTGGTGATCCTGGTGTTGTTTTAGTTTAGTTTTGTTTGTTTGAGATGGAGTCCTGCTCTGTTGCCCAGGCTGGAGTGCGGTGGCACCATCTCAGCTCACTGCAACCTCCACCTCCTGAATTCAAGTGATTCTCCTGCTTCAACCTCCCATTTAGCTGGGACTACAGGCATATGCTACCAGGCCCAGCTAATTTTTTTTTTTTTTTTTTTTGAAATGGAGTCTCGCTCTGTCACCCAGGCTGGAGCACAGTGGCATGATCTCAGCTCACCGCAGCCTCTACCTCCTGGGTTCAAGCGATTCCTTTGCCTCAGCCTCCTGAGTAGCTGAGATTATAGGCACATGCCACCATGCCCGGCTAACTTGTGTGTGTGTGTGTGTGTGTGTGTGTGTGTTTAGTAAAGATGTGATTTCACCAAGTTGGCCAGACTGGTCTTGAACTCCTGACCTTAGGCAATCCACCCGCCTCAGCCTCCCAAAGTGCTGGGATTACAGGTGTAAGCCATGGTGCCCAGCCACAAGTAATGCTGTTGTTGTTAACTATGAATGTAAAGGAGCCGTTAACGTGTGGATAGAGAGAGTGACATTGCTTGCCACATGAAGGAAACTGAAATTAATTAGCATGGCTGGAGTGAAAAGAGTCATGAGAAAGTTACTGAGACTGGAGAAACCTGATGGGCACCAGGCCTCAGGGCCTATGTGTGATACCTGTGGAGTTTGGATGTTACCTTACCATCTCCATGATGAGGTTACGGTGTGTGTTTTTTAGACGCGTTGTAACCCCAGCACTCAGCACAGCGCCAAGTACATAGTATTCCATTTGTTGCTGATTTTCAAATTCCATTATTTCTTCTGTATTTAGTGATCGACCTACTTGCAGAAGGGTGTTCTCTTTTCTCCAATTTTTAAAATTTACTGGTTTGTTTATTTTTATCAGTATGGATGCTTATTTTATTCAATGGGTTATAATCCATTACTATAATGAGTTGTGCTGATGCTGCAATTGTCCAAGATTTGACCACTAGTAACCTCTTCAGCTGGCTTCTGCATCCTTTGACATGCCTCCATCATTCTGAGCACTTCCTTAGTTTTTGGCAGAACAAGGTGTTCTGGATTAAAGAAAACTAAAGATCATGGCAATGGAATGCAAAGTGGATCCTGGCCTAGTTCCTGGACCAGAAGAAAAATATTTTCCTATAAAAGATATCATTAGAACAAATTGTCAAATTTAATTAAGTTCTGTAGATTAGATAATAGAATTTTAATCAATATTAAAATGTTAATTTCTGGATTGTCTTTAGCTAAAAGGATATTTTGTTTTAGGGAACTGAACACTGCTGTGTTTATGGGTAAATAAGCCTTATGAATATCATGTCCTCAATTTATTGTCAAATGATATTTATTAAGCAGTAACAGTTTTATATATATATATGTGTGTGTGTGTGTGTGTGTGTGTGTGTGTGTGTGTGTCCATTTTCATGCTGTTGATAAAGACATATGCAAGCTGGGCAATTTACAGAAGAAATAGGTTTAATTGAACTTACAGTTCCATGTGACTGGGGAAGTCTCACAGTCACGGTGGAAGGCAAGGAGGAATAAGTCATGTCTTACATGGATGGCAGCAGGCAAAGAAAGCTTGGGCAGGAAAACTCCCCCTTATAATAAGCATCAGATCTCGTGAGACTTACTATCACAAGAACAACACCAGAAAGACCTGCCCCCATGATTCAATTACCTCTCACCAGGTCCCTGTCACAAAACTTGGGAATTCAAGATGATATTTGGGTGGGGACAGAGCCAAACCATGTCATTCTGCCTCTGGCCCCTCCCAAATCTTTTGCCCTCACATTTCAAAACCAATCATGACTTCCCAACAGTCCCACAAAGCCTTAACTCGTTTCACACTGGCTCAAAAGTCCACAGTTCACTGGTCTCATCCAAGACAAGACAAGTCCCTTCTGCCTATGAGCCTATAAAATCAAAAGCAAGTTAGTTACTTCCTAGATACAAGGGGGGTACAGGCATTGGATAAATACAGCCATTCCAAATGGGAGACCAAATTGGCCAAAACAAAGGGGCTAAAGGCCCCATGCCAGTCTGAAATCCAGTGGGGCAGTCAAATCTTAAAGCTCCAAAATGATCTCCTTTGACTCTATGTCTCATATCCAGGTCATGCTGATGCAAGAGGTGGGTTCCTATGGTCTTGGGAACCTCTACCCCTGTGGCTTTTCAGGGTATAGCCCCTTCTCCCAGCTGCTTTCATGGAATGGCATTGAGTGTCTGCAACTTTTTCAGGTGCACAGTGCAAGCTGTTGGTGGATCTACACCATTCTGGGGTCTGGAGGATGGTGGTCCTCTTCTCACAGCTCCACTAGGTGGTGCCCCAGCAGGGACTCTATGTGGGGGCTCTGATGCCACATTTCCCTTCTGCACTGTCCTAGCAGAGGTTCTTCATGAGGGTCCTGCCCCTGCAGCAGTCTTCTGCCTGGGAATCCAGGTATTTCCATACATCCTCTGAAATCTGGGCAGAGGTTCCCAAACCCCAATTCTTGACTTTTGTGCACTCACAAGTTCAATACCACGTGGAAGCTGCCAAAGCTTCAGGCTTGCATTCTTTGAAGCCACAGCCCAAGCTGTATGTTGGCCCCTTCCAGCCATGGCTAGGACGACTGGGACACAGGGCACTAAGTCCCTATGCTGCACACAGCATGGGTACCCTGGGCCTGGCCTACAAAACAATTTTTTCCTCCTAGGCCTCTAGGCCTGTGATGGGAGGAGTTGCCATGAAGACCTCTGACATGCTCTGGAGATATTTTCCCTATTGTCTTTGGGAATTAACATTTGACTGCTCATTGTTTATGCAAATTTCTGCAACCGGCTTGAATTTCTCCTCAGAAAATGGGATTTTCTTTTCCATTGCATTGTTAGGCTGCAAATTTTCCAAACTCTTATGCTTTGCTTCCCTTATAAAACCGAATGCCTTTAACAGCACCCAAGTCACCTCTTGAATGCTTTGTTGCTTAGAAATTTCTTTCTCCAGATACCCTAAATAATCTCTCTCAAGTTCAAAGTTCCACAAATTCCTTGGGCAGGGGCAAAATACTGCCAGTCTCTTTGCTAAAACATAACAAGAGTCACCTTTGTTCCAGTTCCCAACAAGTTCCTTATCTCCATCTGAGACCACCTCAGCCTGGACCTTATTGTCCATATCATTGTCAGGTTTTTAGTCAAAGTCATTCAACAATCTCTAGGAAGTTTGAAACCTTCCCACATTTTCCTGTCTTCTTCTGAGCCTCCAACTGTTCCAACCTCTGCCTGCTACCCAGTTCCAAAGTTGCTTCTACATTTTTGGTTATCTTTTCAGCAGTACCCCACTCTACTGGTACCAATTTACTGCATTAGTCTGTTTTCACACTGCTGATAAAGACATACCCCAGAGAGGGAAATTTACAAAAGAAAGAGGTTTAATTGGACTTACAGTTCCGCTTGCCTGGGGAAGCCTCACAGTGATGGCAGAAGGCAGGGAGGAGCAAGTCACATCTTACATGTATGGCAGCAGGCAAAGAGAGTTTGTGCAGAAAAACTACCCTTTATAATTACCATCAGATCTCATGAGATTTACTCACTATCACAAGAACAGCACCAGAAAGACCTGCCCCAATGATTCAATTATCTCCCACCAGGTCCCTTCCACAACATGTGGGAATTCAAGATGAGATTTGGGAGGTGACAGCCAAATCATATCAATATATATCTATACACTCTATGTATCTATTAATGTATGAATGTAACATAAATTTAACATATATATGAGAAAGAATGATAGAGTAAATGTGTAAAAATGTTCTTATTTGGGAAATCTGAAATAATGATATGAATTTTTTTTGTTTTTATGTAATTCTGAACATTTTAAAATACGAAGTTAAGAAAATAAACAAATTATATTGGCTATTCTGTAAAGAATAGATTGTACAGAAATTAAAGTGGAGAAGAAAATCTAAGAAGTTATTCCAGTGGTCTGGGGAGAAATGGCCATGACGTGGTTTGGATGTGTGGGAAGTGGGTATGTCTACATGTAAACAGACTGAAGGTACACATTGGAAATAGAACTGACAGGACTTGACTATGGATGAGAGAAGGGACATAAGGGTGAAAAAAGGGAGACATAAAAGATGAGGCATGGGTTTGGGCCTTCAGCAACTTGATGAATGGTAGTGTCATTTATATGGGGGAAATTTGGAGATGGAAATTTTGCAGAGAAGAGAACATCATGAGCTTTTAGTTGTATGTAAAACTTTGAGGTGGGTATTCATCATCCAGGTGAAGATATATGGCATATACAATGAACTCAGGGAGGAAGTTTATGGTGGAAAAAACATATGGGAATTGCCAGAATAAAGATGGTATTTAAAACAATAGAACCAGGTGAAATTATCTAGAAAGTGAATTTGAAGGGTGAAGGGAAGACTTAAAGCACTACATTAAATCAAGTAGATAGACAGGATCTGCCACATAATTTCTGAACACCAGTGCAAAATGAAAATGCAGGATCCTTTGTTGAAAAATTATCAAGAATTTCAACATGGCAATGAGAGGCATTAAATAAAGCCTGAGGGCCTTCTAAGTGGTGTGGGGGCTTGGGGAGGGGGTTGTGACTGTGTGGGTTGCACATTCATGAAACCAGCACTGTGGATACAGAAAGGAGATCCAGTAAAGGAGATGGAGAAGAAGCATTCAGGGTCTTAAATTTCTGAGAATGCTGATCTCCCAAAAGCCAGATTAGGAGAATTTCTAAGGAGAAAGAATGTTGATTATTTTGAATGTGTTTAGGTAGGTTCAGATGAAGTAGGAGAAATATCTGTGAATTTGGCAGCATGCTTATTTGACAGGAGTCATTAAGAAGAATATTGGACAGAGAGGCCCATAGAGCAAATTACAGTAGGAAGAGGAAGCGTAATCAATCTTTTTAGAGGAAGTTTTTATTGGAAAAGGAGCAATGAGGTTGTGTGGTAGATGGAAGGAAATTGGGAGCTTTATTTTTAAAATGAGAAATGAAGGAATTTGTAGGCTGATGGTCATAATCCAGTAGAAAGGGAGAGAGCCATGATGCAAGAGGGTGAAACCTCTCAACACAATTGGGTGACTTAATTGTTTGAACACAGGCATGGATGAGGGCTGGGAGAAAAGTTTTCATGGAACTGTTGTGTTTCTGTACAGCTTGTAAGCAGGGGCACTAACTTATTTTGTTGTGGACTATCTTTTGAAAGGTGTTTGTGCAGTGAACAGACTCAGAAAATATAAATGATGTCTCCCTCCAGAATAAAGGGCTGACATATTAGTTTTTACTGTCTAGCTTAATAAACATAATATCTTGACTAGAATGGGTATGCTAATGCTCATTATGCACAATGCAGGTCCCCTAAGAGTAGGTCTCCTCTCCTGGGATGCAATCCAAGGACTGTATTATCTTATCCTCTTTGTGTTACCCTGTGGGAACAGGAGCTGAGGGAGCCAGAGGAAAAATTTTGACCCTCTGGCTACCACTACTGCTGTGAGTAATAAAACTGTTATTTATTTCTGATCCAGAAGACTTGGCTTCAGCCAGCATCCATGAAATTGTGGCAGGCTAACCTGTTAGCTTGCAAATAGAGTAAAAATAGATACTTCCCAATCCTTGACAATGAGCTCCGAAAAGGAGCAAGAAGTCAGGTAATTGAAAGTATTTTAAGGAAAAATTAAAATGCTGGGATTATAAAATCTAATCTGAAAAAAAGAAAATGAGAACAGGAAGGTGTAATGGATAATCAATCTGCACATGCATGCATGTATGTTTGTTGGAGAGGTTTAACAGTGGAATAACTGGGTGTAGGTGGAGATACTAGGTTATGAAAGGAAGTCAAAGTGTGTAATGCTTGAGATCAATATGCGGAAAAGGCATAGTTGCAGAAGATGAGAAGCTCTAGGGTACATCTGACTATGCAGTGAGGGACTGAAGTGGAATGAAAGCAAGGTTTGGAGATTATTTCTGAGAATGTTTTCAAGGAAGAAGGGTTTCATGTTATGATCCCAAATAATTACGTCTACCATGGTAGGATCCTAGACAATTACTCCTCACCATAGCTCGAGGTGGAAGTGGGTAGGGTGGGTGTATGTTTATCCTCTTTTGAGAACAATCCTCTCCCCAATGATTCTCTGCCCTTCTCTGTACCCTGAGAGACTGACCTCTGCCAATTCTATCACCTGGGCTCAGCCTCCTTACTGGGATCGACAAAGGAAAACCACTGATTGAAGCTTGGAAGACAGAAGAGGGGAGAACATTTTTGGCTTTCCTCCCCCATTTCCTCTTGGCTTTGCCATGGTTCTGGGAGTGACTATATCCCTCTATAATTTACAACTTCTGTCAGGCAGCCTGTCTTCCATGGCCCTAGCACCCAGAGGGTCTCTAATACCTTTCCCTCTAGAGTCCTATCAAGCCTGTGAACCAGAAGAGTTTCCCAATACTGCTAGCTCCTGTGTGCCTCAAAATCATGCATTGGTTCCCTTAACCCTGCCACACTTTAATACACAGCCCCTTCCTTAGACAATCTCCGCAAAGTTCCCAGCTGACTGTGCCATCTGTTTCCCGCTGGGACCCCCAGCTGATGTAACTGTATGGGGTGGGGAGTGTCACGCGGTGGGTAGGCAGAAACCATTCTTGCCCAAAATCACATTCTTGTGATCTGACAAGGCACTTGATCACAATTGTATAAGCGAATAGTGCCTCTTTTATTTTAGGGCAAGACCCAGAAGAGATGTTTTTGCAGTTATTCTCGAAGTAATATCACATATAATTATTGTGTCCTTGAAATATTTTAACATCAGATAATGTATTGTAATGACTATCTTTTTTCATAATTTTCTTCACTTCAATTTTTTTTTTTTTTAAACTTTTTGTAGAGACAGGGCTTTGTGTTGTTGCTTAAACTCCTGGCTTCAAGTGATCCTCCTGTTTTGACCTCTCAAAGTCCTGGGATTACAGGCATGAGCCACCTCACCCAGTCTTTCGCTTTTTAAATTTATTGGTTCTTGTGCATAGATTACTTTCAAGTAAAAATAAATGCACTGTATTGGCTTTTGCTATAATTGCATTAAAAGCTTAGTTATACATGCAGAGACATATCTGGTTTTGGAGAAAAGATTGAGCAATGACTGATGCATTTTCCCATTCAATAATATCTTCTTGATCTTTATCCTATCTTTTGTAATCCTAAGAACTGTTTGAAATTTTTTGGAATGTGATCTACACTTTTTGATTACTTTTGTTTTTAGACACCTCATATATTGTTTCTATTATGATGAATTATTTTTCTCTGTTACATTTTTCAATATACATTACATATTTTTCTATTATGTAAGAAAGGTACTGATTTTGTATATTTTAAGAAATGCAAGCATCTTATTTCAGATAAATAGAGACTAGATTTTTTTCAACAACTTGTAATGGAACAAATGGGTATTTAACTGAAAAAGAATGTTTTCATCTCTATTGCTTCTTATTACAAAATAAGCTCTTGCTGGATCAAAAATTAAAATAGGCCAGGCACGGTGGCTCAAGCCTGTAATTCTAGCACTTTGGGAGGCCAAGGCAAGCAGATCACTTGAGGTCAGGAGTTCGAGACCAGCCTGGCCAACATGTTGAAACACAATCTCCACTAAAATCACAAAGAAATTAGCCGGGTATCGTGTTGCACACCTGTAATCCCAGCTACTCGGGAGGCTGAGGAACAAGAATCACTTGAATGCAGGAGGGGGAGGTTGAAGTGAGCCAAGATCATGCCACTGCACTCCAGCCTGAATGACAGAACAAACAAGACTCTGTCTCTAAATAAATAAATAAATAAATAAATAAATAAATAAATAAATAAGATAAAATAAAACAAAACATAAAAATTAATTATTATTAGTCCTTCGTTGGCTGTGCAGTTTGCAAATATTTTTCCCATTCTGCATGTTGTCGGTTCACTTTGTTGATTATTTTTTTTTGCTGTGTAGAAACTTTTTAGTTTAATATATTGATGTCACAAAACTGTATGTGCTCCCTAAATTTATACAAATTCTTAAAAAATTAATTCATGAAAGTAGTAGAGGAAACATGAGAAAAAATTAGAAATAATTTTATTCGAGTAAGGAAAGTATCTCAAAGTATAATAGAAACATCAAACCTATAAAAGAAAATAAAGATTATTTTGACTCTATGTCTATGTCTACATTTTTTGCTATCTATTGGAAAGAAAATTTCAAAGACAAATCACAAACTGAAAGAAATATTTTTAACACACATGACAAGATACTAACTTATATAATGTATAAAAATCACCCAGAATTCAATAAGAAAAGCAACATCTTAGTCAACAAATAAGCAAAGAAAATCAATGAACTATTCACAGAAAAGGAAATAAAAATGGCTTATGAAAATATGTAAATGGTCAATTTTTTTTAAATCATAAAAGGAATGTACATTGTTTTTTCAATGAGATACTATATTGATTTCTATCAAATAAAAAAAAAGATAAAATAGGGATAGTATACCTGACCATTGAAGGCACAGTTAAACAGACACTTCTAGGGATTATTATTAAGAGTATAAGTTGATAGAGTTCATTGAATGACAACTTGGTATTATCTAATATACATTTAATTGCTCAAGTACTTTAAGCTCAATTTTAGAAACCACATAAATGTCTATCAATGGAAATTGATTATATGCAATAGTATGCATGTGTTTAAATATCAAACAACTTGATTTGTACTGATCTATTTCCGGGATAAATTAGGTGAGAAAATACAGGAGAAAGTTCATAATATGCTACTAAATATGGGCGATTATCTTTCTATGTCTTGATCAATTTATCATCTGTCCATATTTATATTTAGCTATCTAGCTATACATGCCTATATATGACAAGAATATATCTTAAGAAAAAGAAAAGAACTGAATAACTATGGCTACCTCTATGGTAGGGAAGAGCAAATTGTGGGACAGAAGTGAGAAGGAGATTTACTTTTTAGTATGTATTCTTTTGCATTATTTATTTATTTTTACCACTGAGTACATTCTTTACCTATTCAAAATTAATGTGTTTATTTAAAAATAAGATACAGCTACTATATGAAATTATCTCATGATCATAGTTACCTTTTCTGGATTTTCTGGGTAGACATGAAAACAAAAGAACAGTAAACAAGAACACAGGGTCACAAAGAAACTCTGGGAGGTGCTGGATATATCTGTTCCCTTGATTGTGGCAATGGTATCATGGGAGTTTGCATATGTCTACACTCATCGAATTGTATACATTAAATATGCTCATTTCCTTGTATGTCAGTTATGCCTCATTAAAGCTGTCAAAATATTTTTTAAAAGATAAAATCAAGGAATAAAAAGAGAAAATCATCTTGAGTTTATGTTGATTATTCCAATTCAAATTCAGGACCAGAAGTTTTCCCCTTAACCTCATCAATCTTACTAACAATCTCATTTATCTCCCTTCTTCTTTGTCAGAAAGTTAGATCTCAACATAATTGTTTACTTAATTTATCCCAAAACATATACACAAAAATATCAGGATAGCAATGGTGGCACTACCTTCACAATACAATCCTGAAAATAAGCCTAATATCTTTTCTAGTTGTTTAAGTCCTTTGCTTATATCTTGTTAGGGATGTACAGTCAAATGTGTGAATTTTCAAGCCATTTGGATTCTTCATCTCTATTGGCTATGCCATGAAATTGTTACACAATTAGATTCATTTGTTTAGTTTCCTTTTTATTTTTAGGTATTTTAATTTTTATCTGATTTTTAATAATTATATATGGTATTGAGTGGTGTCAATGTAAAATCAACAAAACAAATTATATTTAAAGAATTTCAGCTTCTCTATCTCTTGATTTTATTCTCCCCCTCTTATAATATGTAACCATTAAAAAAAGGTTATTAGTTATTCTTCCAATAGAATCAAAGGTGTGTGCATTATATGAGTGTGTATCTGTGTGTATTTATATCTTTTCACTGCCTTTCTGACATAAATAGTACTCTATTATATACTTTCTCACTTTCCTTTTTTAATATAGCCTCACTTTTATACTTTTCTTTTTTAACTTCCTTAGTGATCTCCAGTTTATGGCTGAGAATTGGATTTTGTAAAAATATGTATTTTTTTATTTTTCAAACTCAGGTCTTTTTTTCAGTTTAGGATTATTTTCTGGTATTAATATTATTTTTTTTTCTTATGGGCTTTCATTAAATTTCTTTCAATTCTCCAGTAAACTATCATACATAGGAGGGATTTTCATTCTCCATCTGTTATGACTCTCTTTTCACTTTGACTTATGGTTTAAAAAAATTCTTTTTCTCTACTTTCCTAGAAACCTTGAATTCTTTAGGGTAATTTACTTTTCCTCTGACATATGTATGTCCTTTACTAATTATCATAAATTCTGCTGTTGCGGTTTATCTTCTAATCCTGTCTCTTAAATATTCCAGCTCTATTTCTGTGCATTATCAGCATCTTCTCATCTGTATGCTGCTTACCATTTTAGCAAGTAAGTAACTCTTTAAGATTATGTGTTATGTCCTTTAGCAAAGCACTTTCTAAAGTTTCTTTTTCTTCTGCACCTTAAGATCAATATAGTTACATTTTTAAGTGCCAAAATCTTTCCAAATTTCTCATACAGGATTTTTCCATTTCTTTATCTTTCAATGAGAAAATTTTACCCCAGCTTTAGGTTTGCCTATAGATAAAGCAAGTGGATTTGTATGGTTCTCCTCAGCATTTACCTTATTGTAAGAATTCTTTTCAGAAATATTACTGTGGGTATCTGTTTGATATATTTAAGCCTTCGCCAAGATTTTAGCATTCCATTCTTCATTTCACATAGATCCATTGACTGAGTTAATTCTCCTTGTACTTAATGAGAGGACTAAAATTTTTGCTTGTGTAAATTGAAGCAGTTAGTAGGGCATTCTTTCTCTATCAGATAAAGTAAATGAATAACTATGACTTCCTTTGTATGAGATTTCCATAGTTATTCCAAGCCAGTTACCCTGCTGATGACAGATCCCTGGATGTTAATTGCCACTTTCTCTTCCCTGACCCCAGCCACATTGCCTAACTGGGAACTGGAATCCTGGAATGGATGTAGAGAGTATTAATAAATAATGAAGTGAAGCAAAAATATTTCTGCTCCCCTAAAAATACTGAGTAGTTTCATTCCCTTTTTGAGCAAAGATTCCCAATGTTCTTTCAGCCAGGGTACACAGTGAGAGAAGTTTTCTTTGCTTTTGTTTTCTCCTACATGGTCCCACTTTACTAGTTTATGGTTTCATCTATGCATTGGTTAGTGGAAAGTTCTTGACAAATGTTTCTAGTTTTTAATGATTGGGAATAAGTGATTGTTTTTAGTTTTTATAAATATTAATTTCAATATAAAAATAGGAAAGAACATTACTTATTGCTGGCTTTCATTCACTCTATTCCTTCTTTTTAAATAAATTTAATCCCAAGACTTTACCTCTGGATATAATTTTGATAAAACCCAATTTTTAATAGGAAGTTCCTTAGTTTCAACATGAAGATAACTTGTATGCATTGGCAATATCCACAGTCTTCTATGCTAGAGTAAGAGTATGTTTCCAGAGATAACTTTAACTGCAAACTCAAATGCTAGTGATTTCAGTCACTTTCAGAAGAAATGAGTTTTTTTTTAATGAATGAGACAAGGTTCTTTTTCATGAATCGATTGACTAGTTAATCTTTCTTTTTGATACTTCCATTTCTTAAATGTTCTTTAAGATTGCATTTTTAAAAGTTTGGATTTAATAGCATTTAATTATTTGGATTCTATATATTTATCTTTTTCTCAGAAAGTAAAAATTTAATGTTTCATTTTCAAACTATTTTACCATGATGCTTAATGATCCAATTACCTATTGCTGCATAACAATTCATCCTAAAATTTACTGGCTCAAAGTAAGAGGAATTATTTGTTTTATCATGAATTTGCAGTTTGGGCAAGGTTTGATAGGTAAGTTTCATCTCTTACCTAGCAGAGTCAGCTGAAGTGGCTCAACTGGGGCTGGAGGATCCAATCCAAAAGAGCTTATTCACAAGGTTGGCAAATTGGAGTTCACTCTCAGCTAGAAGCTGAAGACTTGAGATCTTGGTTTTTCTTCTAGTGAGTGCCTCCATGGACTGCCTGGGCTTTATCATTGCATGGTGGTTGAATTTCAGAGCAGTCAACCCAAGAGAACTAAACAGAAACTTTATGGTCTTTTATGACATAGCCATAGGAGTCATGCTAGTAACTACATGAAATTCACCACCAAGGGGAAGAAACACTAGAGTCAACCTCTTCATAGAATGAATGTCAAAGCTGCATTATAGGAAGAGTCTGTAGAGTAGAAATATTGTCATGGATTTTTTAAAAAAATACAACTTGCTATGTTTACTAAGAAAAATAACAAAATAAACAGTGTTACATTGGATTCACATTTAAAATAAAATAAAAGTTTGCCTACTTCACCATGCACAGACTTTCCAGAGCTCCGTTCTCCAAATCTGCCTCCAGTACCATGTAATGATCATAGGCTAAATAATATTTATTCTTTGTAGTTAATGAATATTGAAATAATTATCCATCATCAACTTGTCAACGTATATACTTACCTTTTTAAGAATTCTTCGATATACTTGCCTTGCTCAAGCAGTTAAAATAATTGATTATATAGATATTATCTTCATCTATGTCGTTCTTGCCTAAATTACTACAACTCTTAAAGTTGCATCAACCAGTTAGCTACCAGTTATGTACTGTTTTATATTTTCAAGTGTCTTTCATTAACTTTTAAAGCTTAATTCTAATATCCCTTTGTTAGGAAGATTTCCTTAACATCCACAACTCATTAAATGCTCCATACTATTTCTTAGCTTTCTCTAGTAGGAAATACTGCTTCCCCTACACAGCAATGACCCTGTGCTCCCTGACTGTCAAGTCTTGGGTCAGAGCTCATCACTTACTTTAGGTCCTTTATATGCTGAAATCCTTACTGCTTTTTCACTATTCACTCATTTTGGCACTTATTCATATATTGCCTGTCACAGGCTTCCTGTTTCCTCAACATATCTCTTCCTCCTGCTCTCAAATGCCTATAATTTTCTTAGTTGGGCAAATACCAACCAGCTAAACAAACAACAAGGAAGAAAAACTTAAAGTACACGGAAAATACACTTAACATTAAATGCACCTATTAAACCCTAACTAAGATAGAATCTACTGATAAATTTCTTCAGAACAAATTTAACTAAAGAAGTTAAGGAAATAAAGAGTAGATTTTGTTGCTGTTGGAAGATGGAGGTAGCAAAAAGAAAGATAAATCATAGGATGTCAGAAATCAACTCTTACCTCATCACTATTTTCCCACGGGCTATCTTGTATCATGATGTAACATCTTCATATGTGTATGCCTCACTCTTCCAGTGTGAGTGTAACCTCTGCCAGGGCTTGGGCTGGCAGGACTGGGAGCATATTGTGTTCAAAAATACTTTTTTAACTGATCAAAATAAATTTAAAGATCTGTGAGATAAAGAGAGCACTCTAGTCTCTTTGTAAAACCTAGCATTCAGTAGAATAAATGGGGTAAATATGGTTTACTCAATTATTTCTCTGTAGGTGAAGAAATCATACATTGTTCTCTAGGAAAATTGTTGAAATGATCCCTGAACAATTTGTACATAAGGTTTTCTTTCTTTTTATTGAGACAGAGTCTTGCTGTGCTGCCCAGTCTGGCATGCAGTGGAGCAATACTGGCTCACTGCAACCTCCACCTCCCAGGTTCAAGTAATTCTCTCACCTCAGCCTCCTGAGTAGCTGGGACTACAGGTGTCTGCCACTATGCCCAGCTAATTTTTGTATTTTTAGTAGAGATGGGGTTTCACCATGTTGGCCTGGCTGGTCTCAAACTTCTGACCTCAAGTGATCCACCCACCTTGGCCTCCCAAAGTGCTAGGATGTATTTAAGTTTTTAAGAGATTCTCCTGTTAGGTGCAAAAAGACTGAAAATCAACTCTAAGATTCCTAATTATCCATCATTATCTTGCTTAGTAATGCCTAAGTAACAAAAGTTTCTTTCCTTAGTTCTGGTGACAGTATAAGTTATTTTAGGTATCATCCATAACGCAAAGATAAAGATAGAAAAATGGCCGGGGAGACAGTCATGGCTGTGAAGGGTGAGATGTGGCATCACCTGGGAAGGACAGCCTGTCGAATTGAACCAGATGTCCCAACAGAGTCCTGCCTTCTGCCTAGGACTTCACTACTATAGTGAGTGGACACAATATAACTGGTATTTTAAATTTAAAGAATGCTTTGCACATATCAAACTTGTCACACACTTATTGTCTACTAGGTACTAGCTCAGATGAAGATGATCAAATATTTCCTTCTTTTTTTGGAAGGTTTTATAAGCTGAATTGTGCACCCTTCAAATTCTTATGTTGAACTTCTAACCCCTAGTACTTCAGGATATGACTGTATTTAAAGATAGAATTTTTAAAGAGGTAATTAAATTAAAATGAGATGATTATAGTGGGCCCTAGTCCAATATGACTGGTGTGCTATAAGAAGCAGAAACTTGTACACAGATGGGTACAGAGAAAAGACAATGTGATGACACAAGGGGAAGTCAGCCATCCCCAAGTTAAAGAAGAAAGGCCTCAGAAGAAACAAGCCCTGCCAACATCTAATGTGTTCTCTAGCCTGCGGAACTGATAAAATACATTTCTGGTGTATAAGCCACCTAGTTTGTTATACTTCAGTATGGTAGCCCTATCCAACTAATATAGAAGGAAACAAGCAAAAATGGACAACTTGGTCAAGACCATAATGAAATTCAATGACTTGGAGAATCTGAAATAGCATCTTTCTCCGGCCCTACCTTGCGCTCTAATTATAAAGTAGTACTAGGGTGTTTATAAACTATAACTGCTGGAGGTCTCATATGTAATCTCAGTTGTATTTTGGCAGAAATGAAAGTCTTTGTTGAGGAGTTATCACTCAGAGTTTTATTTGGTCTTTTCACAAGTGGAAAATTGGATTGCCTTGTAGATAGCTACATCCTAGCTTACTGACTTTAGTTTTCCTTATTGTCTAGATATCTTCTCTTCTTTTTCCTTTTCCTTAAATAAGGTTTAAATAAAACTAAAATACTTCCAAACAGAAATTTGTACGACACAAATATCTAAATGTAAATTTGCCAAAAGTATTCATTCTCAAATTATATGAAGATGATGTAATGCAGTAGATAAGCAGATAAAGCAATGATATAGTTTATTAAAGGTATATAAGACACTTGCATTAGAGTTTATTCCACATTATAATTTTATATATAAACATTATGATTCATTGTAATATATATTTTATATATAAACATAATTTATTGTAATATATTTTATATATAGTACCCATTATAATTACCATATCAGAATTGCCCCTTGAAACTTTGTGAACTCCTTATCAGGGAGTGTGATATAATCTTGGGATGCATGGAATTTAAGAGAATCCATAATGCCCTAAAATTAAACATAAAAGTTTTTGTATATGTGCTTTTTTCTGGAGATAAGACTCATAGAGTTCTTGAAATTTTTAAAGCGGCCTGTAGCCTCCTAATTCGCATATGAGAATCAATGTTACAGAAGAAAACTAAAGATGTTATCAAAATTTTAAAATTTTCTCATGAAAAAGATAAAATGTATATTTTGAATTGAATTTAAATGCTCTGTAAATTTAAACATCTTGATCTGGTTGCTATAGTCTATTTAAAATACACATAGTTTTGTGAATTGGCATTTTTATTAAATGGTAACTATCATTCATTAAATGTTAATTGCTTTAAACATTTATCTCTAATCCTCATAGATCTCTTGAAAGTAAACATTATTCTTATTTTACAGTTAGGAATCTGAGTCTCCAAAAACCTAAGGTACTTATTGAGTAGATAAGTGGTAGAATCTCTATGTGGTGATAAAGCCTATACACATTAATTTTTTCTGTTAGAAGCAGTGGAATTTATTATTTTTTGAGTACCTACTATATCAAGCCATAAGTTAAAAACTTTATAAATGTTGGCTCTTAATACTCATAAATACCCTGAAAGACATCATTATTCTCATTTAATTGATGAGTGTACTGAAACTAAAGAGGTCACACCATGGAAAGATGTAGAGCAGTGTTCAAATACTAAAAAGTTGTAAAATATGTGTTTCCTTTTACAGACTCTAAGTGGATGAGTTAGGAATGTGTTCAGGAGCAACTAGCATATGCTTCAGAATAAGCAAGTTAAAGAGCTTATTCTCTAATAACAGGACATTTGGGAAACAGTGGCCCAGGGATGGTACAGTAGCTCAAGAATATTTAGCAATAAACTAGTCTCATTCAATAATACCGTTCTATCATTATCACTATGTACTTTTCATCCTGATAAGATGGCAGCTTTACTTCCAGACCTTACATTCTTATCCAGACCAGGAGAATGGCATGTATAATGGGCAAAATATAAAAGGCTTCTTCTCAGGAGAGTTAATTTGGGAAAAGAAACCCTCTTAAGGAATGTCTTCCTACATCTTAACAGCAGATGTAGGACTGGGAGCATATTGTGTTCAAAAATACTTTTTAAAGCATTTTTAAAATTTCTCACAAATTTTTGTTAGTATTTTAAATAGAATATTCAGCTGGGCGCGGTGGCTCACGTCTGTAACCCCAGCACTTTGGGAGGCCAAGGCGAGTGGATCACGAAGTCAGGAGATCGAGACCATCCTGGCTAACACAATGAAACCCCATCTCTACTAAAAATACAAAAAAATTAGCTGAGTATCATGGGAGGCACCTGTAGTCCCAGCTACTTGGGAGGCTGAGGCAGGAGAATCACTTTGAACTGGTGAGGCAGAGGTTGCAGTGAGCCGAGATCGCACTACTGTACTCCAGCCTGGGTGACAGAGCGAGACTCCGTCTAAAAGAAAAAAAAAATGTATTGAATGTAAAAACTCTTGTAGGGAAATGTTATATCTGTGTGATACTAAGTCTTTCTATAGAGAAACAAGGTATGTTTTTCTGTTTGTCTTCTCTCGCCTCCTTTGGTAGAATTTTAATGTTCCTTTACTGTGAGCAGTATATAGGCTTTTTGGAAATGCAATTACATGTGATAATTTTATAGGAATTATTTTAAAAATCTGTAACAATAAAAACAGAAAACAGCAGAAGTCAATGTCCACTTCTAGCTAAAAAGATGGCTGAGAGTTGATGGACTATGAACTATAGAATAGGTATATATTGTTGCAGGAAGCCAGTGGTGCATGCTAAACTGTTCTTCCTTTTTTGACCATATTGATAACCTATTGGGAACATTTTCAGTGACTGTAGAGGAACCAATAATGATTAGAAGACATAGAATCCAACTTATCGATAAAAAATTAATGAGAAAATACTAAATGAATGGCAGGACTTCTTCTGGTATCTTATGATAAAGTGGTAAGAAAAATGTCCAGAATCTTATGGTAAAATGGTAAGAAAAATGTCCAGAATGTGCAGAAATAGGATGAGTCTTGATAAAAAAAAGGAAGTATAATTTGTACATAAATAAATATTATGGATACCTAATGTGATTTGGGTAGCCATAAGATGAAAACTAAAGAATGAGTAAGAGTTTGTAAGTCTAAGACTTTGGGAAGGCAAGAGGGTTTCAGGCAGAAAGACAGTATCTGAGAAAGATCTGTGGAAGAGGAGGAAAACATGAATGCACGGAAAATATGCAATGTGGCCAGAGCATTGAAAATCGGAAGAGAAGACTCACAATAAAAGAAACAAGAGCCAGAGAAATGGGCCAGATTATGATGGACTTCTTAGGGGATGCTTAGTTCTCCAATCCTTGTAAGATCAATGAGAAGCCAAGGAAGGTGTTTAAATATGAGTGGTGCGTGTCTCGATTTTTTTTTATTTTTTTTGAGGCGGAGTCTCGGGGTCTGTCGCCCAGGCTGGAGTGCAGTGGCGCGATCTCTGCTCACCGCAAGCTCCGCCTCCCGGGTTCACATCATTCTCCTGCCTCAGCCTCCTGAGTAGCTGGAACTACAGGTGCCCACCACCACGCCCAGCTAATTTTGTGTGTGTGTGTTTAGTAGAGACGGGGTTTCATCGGGTTAGCAAGGATGGGACTCGATTTTTATATTAACGGATTACTCTAACTGCCTTTGGAAAATGGAAAGGAGGAAAGTTATAGAGCATTTGAAATTCATAAATGAGAATATGGAAGCTTAGATTAGCCTGGCAACAGTAGCACTGGAGAAATGGTGGGATTGAGTTAGTAGGATCTGCCTATCTGGGTCTAATACTGGGTATGAGGCCTGACGGATAAGGAAACTCAGGTTTCTGGTTTAAGTAACTGGGTGGATTGCTCTGATAATCACAGATTAATAATAATGACAGATTGGTAAATCTGGAAAAGCTCATTTAGTCCAGTATCAATAATTTATAGGGGAGAACTAGGAGCCCAAAGTAACTTATCCAACAACTGTTTTTTAATTGTGAAGCTCAGATGAACTGATTAATCAATAATTATTGGGTATCTATAATTTTTCAGACCCCGTGTTTAGTACCTGAAAATGCAGAAAAGAATGAGAAAGACTTGGTTGCTGTTCTGCCTCTCAGAGGTTTAAGCCCAGGTTGGCTAACTTTAGCCTGAGATATCTTTCATTCAGTTGCTCACATTTACATCTTCTTTTCTGAGTATTTGGAGAGTTATCTTTATTGTATTTTATCCACCCTTAAATTAATATCTCTGAGAACAATTATTTTACCAGTTTGGATCTGCATAACTGCATCACTACAATTAAATCTCACCAAAATTTCTTCATGTTCGCTATACAAGTTGTGTTTTAAAAATAGATACAACTTTTCTCTAATATCTTGCTCTTCCAGTTGAATACTTCTATGTGCTCTTTTATACCTTAAATTAGTTAAAAGCACAATTATGTCAAATTTCATTTGTATTATCAATGCTTGACTGTGTAGATAATTGTGGTTGCATATTTAATTTTTCAGGTTTTAAAATCTCATTGGATTTATAAATTTACTTAGAGGAGCACATTATCAGATTCAAAAGTACAATTTCAAGGTTGTTCTGTTTTTTGAAATGCTTTATATGAGAGTTTAAAATTAAAAAATTATTTAAACTTTTCATGAATTCTTTTTTTAAAACCACATTTTTTAGACATTATTTCATATCTGGGTGGTTATTCTGTTTATCTTTCATAAAATGTATTTCACTAGAGAATCAGGGAAAGGTTTCCTTGGCAACTATATAAATAGACAAGAGCTTTGAATCTTGAGGTATTTGTTACAATAGTGATTTTTTTTCCAGTGGTATGATTGATTTCATGCTATGTCAGAGTTTATGTGTTCTCAATATTGGAGTTTCCCTTGGAAAGAAGTTCACAGAGTCTCTATCATATTATCTTACAGTGGATGCTGTATCATTATGGAGGATTTTCAGATGACTTCAAGAATAAATAGTGGACAGTAAACCCAGGTAAATGAGCCATGGATCATAAAAGAATGTGAAATTGCCTTCATTTTCAAATAGAACTCTGTTTTTTCCCAGATCTTTCAGAGTACCTTTTGAAAGACTGATCTTAGATTTTTATTTATAGCTTAAGTTTGAATTTTTAATCAAAAGTCTCCAATAGTAAAACTATACAATGATAGAATCATCTGTCTCTCAAATTACTGAGTTTTCCTATCATTACAGAATTTTAACCATAAAGTAGAATTATCATTACAGTATCCTAGTACATCTAGTACATAGTTAGTGCCCATTAAAAATAATGGTAGAAGTTTATAATGAGGATGATGATAGTAGCTGTAGTAATATATAATAATGGTTACCTTTTTGCATTTATCATTATTATTATAATTATCTGAGGTATTATTTTAGAGAAAATTCAAACACAGGATAGGTAGCCAGATAATATGTGAATTGGGAAT
This sequence comes from Piliocolobus tephrosceles, assembly GCF_002776525.5. NCBI lineage: Eukaryota > Metazoa > Chordata > Mammalia > Primates > Cercopithecidae > Piliocolobus > Piliocolobus tephrosceles. The sequence goes on along the minus strand of NC_045440.1, from coordinate 112,403,317 downwards.
ACTTCTACCACTTAGATTTATTGACTTTTTAAGATTTACAAGTTTAAATTTTGTAAGTGAATATTAAGAACCACTCAATGAGTAATTTCTCCCTGTTGGGTTAGTTGATTAGAACTTTAAATCAAAGTTAGTATACTAACACTTTGAATTAAAACTTTGTATTCAAAACTGAGAAATTACCTGTTCACTTATTGTTAATAAATATTCTGGGAAGAATCAGTGCCATAGTCATTTTGTAAGTACAAGATTGTACCACATTTCAAGGCGTTGACCTATCTTGAGTGGCGTTGGCCAAATGATTTTCCCAAAGCTATTTGTTTTTCCAGCACTGGGACTGAATTGACTTTGTTCACTACACAATTTGGATATACAGCCCAAAATGGTGTGTGGGGATGAGATATTATATACACAAGGCTTATATTCATTAGAGTTGGCTAAACTGTCATAAAAAAAAATCTCCAATTGTTCAAACAAGTTAGGAGTTTCTCTCATATAGTTCTGCTGGGGCAGGATGGGGAAAATTCTTGAGATCGACAGGTGAACAAATACTACCCAATCATTCAGGGAAGAGCTTCCTTCCGTCTTGTTTTTCAAACATCTTCTAGTATGCATGGTCACAAAAGAGACACTAATGCATCTGAGTAGCAGACAACGGGGATGGGCAAATAGAACATGTAAGCAGTACATCTACTGTTTAAGGGCAATAGCCAGGAAATGGCACCACCACTTTTTCTTATGCTGGAGAGTCTACCTTAACACCAGTGAAGCAGGGCAACATCATGGGTCTGGGCAGCCATAGGCTGACACTTCTATTACTATGGAATGAAAGCAGGTTAGAGTTTGGTGGACTGAACTGCTAGCCGTTTCTTCATTGCATCCAGGCTTCTCCCTGTACTCTGTGATGGAGCACCTTAAGATAAACCACAATTCAGTCTCTATCACTGATAATCTAGTCATTCCTCAAAGACCAGAACAACATGTATTGTCCAGACCGGTGATGAATGGGGCTTTTGAGGATATTGAAGGTAGAGATATTATTTATGGACTCCTGGTCTCTAACTCTGCTATTTTCTTTGAAAGAAGGTGTCATCTTTTTTGTGGCTGAGTTTGGCTTTAGAATCAGGAGGGACTCAGTTGTTTTCTATTAAAAGCATAGAGTATTTGTCTATATTCTTCCTAAATTTAGCAAAAGCTAAATAAGAGTATAAAAGGGTTGTGGCACATCAAGAAATGAAGTTCTCACTTCCATCAGTGCTTGACATTGGACTGACATTGTCACCTAAGGGACGCTATTTGAAAGGTGCTGTGTCTCCTCCTGTTTCTAGGGACCACCTTGTTGCTAATCAGTCTTTTTGGCTCTTGGATAACTAAATTGGGAATTTTATTTCATTTAAAGTGGACTGCATTTGTGACCTTGTCATCTGTGTATCTGCCCATCTACCTGTATATTTCTCTATTGTCCATCTATCTAATACATAGATTATATATATAATTTTGTTATAAACACTATGCATTTTATGCTATTATTTAAAAATATTACTCTGAGAATGGGAGCACAGACTTTACCCAAGGAGGTCCTTGAAATAAAACAAAACAAAAAAAATCAAAAAACCTTGAATGAGACAGAATTTAAAGATCAATAAACATATACAACATAGATTTAAAGTGAGGCCTTCTTTCTTCTTTTTCAATTCTTTAATAGAAGTTGAACTGAACCTTCAGAAGCCTCTTTGCATCATTGCAATCTTCTTCTAACTTCTTTACCCCTAAAATCCCAAAGTTTTGCACCTAATCTAGGACTTTTGGATTCAAGTAGTTTCCAAAAGGAACAAGGCTGTTTGAGGGCTCCAAAATATTTGAACACGTAGAGATCTGTTACATTCGTGTTCTTCAAAATAAGGTGGTATTGAGAAATTGTAATGAGTTTCTCTACTTTTTGACTGTCCAGTTTTTAAGTTGAAAAATAGCATGATGGGCAATCATCAGCTCAGAGTGGTATGGAAGGAAGTTTTGTAGAGTGCATTCTATAAAGCATAGGATGTCGGCACTTAGGCATTTTACTCCAGCTGCTTCCCGCTTTTAGTCTCCTCCTCCTCCTCTTAGTTGGATGGTAAGGCACTCCTCAAAAGAAGACAACATTCTTTATTTTTCTCATGACACGAGGTTTTCCTGGCTTGTCATGAGAGTCTGGATGCCCAGCTTACTGTTGCATATGGGCAGTTTAAATAGCAGCTTTGATAGCTATCACATTGATGGAATTATGGAGAAGTGGAATCTGGCATTTTGTGCAGCCTGGGACTCGGCACATCAATTTGTAGACTACCATTAGAATACTGATTGAACTCAATATCCAAAAGAAAGAGAGAGCAAGAGAGAGATTGAGATTGAAACTATATAAACTCTTCAAGCAAGATTTGTGCTATAAATCAATGCACTGTATATTTTCCTCTTTTGTTACAAATGTTTCAGAACTGATTTAAAAACTTCTTAACTTCAGTTTACAGTAGATAATGTGATTTGAGATAATCACTTAGAGCTTTGATTGTGGATCATAATGGTTGTGTCCAAATATCTATAACTGTTGTTGAGTATAACTCCGGTCTTTAAAAAAAAAAAAAAAAAAAAAACTCTATCACTACTGAAAACAATGTGCTAGGCATTATCCAGAATTTCACCATGGTGTTTATGAGTATCTCATACTTGGCCAAGTTGTTTTGAAGTTATTTTTCTTTGCCCCAATTGTCTATAGAGTTTGAGATGTCTCATATCAGTGATAAATCCATTCTGAACTTGTGCAGAGTTAGAACTCAAGCATAAAATAGAGTTCAATATATCAAACCTATACTTTCTTCAACAACACAACAACAAAATATATTGCAAATGATAAACTAGATGAAATGAAAGTGTCAATAGTTATCTGGCCATTTTTGTTCCAGTCTAGACGGTAAAAATTACAAATATCCATTGTTATTGCAGAGAATTCCATTATTTTTGAAGGTCTTCAGTGAAAGAAAATAATGGTATCATTTAAACTGTGTCTATGCATACCACTGTTTCAACTCATTTTTAAAAAGTTCTGTCTACATGTCCTTGCTCAGAAAATAACAAATTAAAAATCAACAAATATGCTGCATCTTTCTCTGTTTAGGAATTACACCTAAGACAACACCACTGACTGTTCATTGAGTCTCATACTGTTCCTCAGCACAGAAACTCATTTATAACAGTGATTATTTTATTTAAATATATTGATTTATTAAGCTTATCTTAAGGATTAAAATTCTACAGCAGATAAGGACTAGGTGTAATTTGTTTTATAGGAACATATTTTGTCAGTGTTAATTGCATAAATTACTTTTGGAAAAATAGTAAACAAGAACAAACAAGAAGCTTTGAGGGAAACTAAGCATCAACAATTTATGCTTATGTTCCTCTTTATTTTAGTGCTGCACCTTGAAATCTACATTTTGTTAAAATGCAGCTATTTTCCTTTTGCTCACAGTAGTAACAGCAAACTAATACATTCTATTTTTCTGAAGATTGATGAGATTATTTTTGTTTAGAAAATATATGAGTTAAAAATAGCAAGTATTTTCCAGTCATCTGAAAGCAAATGTTTTATAAACTCTTTATAAGGTGCTGGTATATATTTTAAATTTCTAACAGCTACCATTGAAGTTATGATAAGAAAAACAAAAACAGTGAACTGTATTTGAAGACACATTTTATGTATGTGTGTTTTTCTTATAACCCTGTCATCTAATTTTTGCCAACCATAGGACATAATTTATCTTGATAGTAATCACTCACTTTTCACCAGGTCTGGAATGAGAATGTGTTGCACATGATTGTACAATGCCATTATCCTAAGCCAATAAATAAGTTTCAGTACGTCACTACAGTTTGTTTCTATAGCTTACATTAATAAAAGGCTAAAGAAGCACAAAGATATTGTGAAATCTGTCACCATGTAAAACTGCAAATTAAATGTCAGATTTTTATATTTAAAGCTACTAAACTTTACTCTTATTTATTTAGAAGTTGGAACTTGCTTATACTTTGTTTTATTTTAAATTTTTAAAAATTTACTTTAAGTTCTGGGATACATGTGCAGAACGTGTAGGTTTGTTACATACATATACATGTGCCATGGTGGTTTGCTGCGCCTATCAACCCATCATCTAGGTTTTAAGCCTCGCATGCATTAGGTATTTGTCCTATGTCCCCTCTCCTTGCCTCCCATCCCCTGAGAGGCCCCAGTGTGTGATGCTCCCCTCCCAGTGTCCATGTGTTCTCATTGTTCAACTCCCACTTACGAGTGAGAACATTCAGTGTTTGGCTTTCTGTTCCTGTGTTAGTTTGCTGAGAATGATGGCTTCCAGCTTCATCCACGTCCCTGTAAAGGACATGAACTCACTCTTTTCTATGGCTGCATAGTATTCCATGGTGTATATGTGCCACATTTTCTTTATCCAGTCTATCATGGATGGGCATTTGGGTTGGTTCCAAGTGTTTGCTGTTGTAAATAGTGCTGCAATAAACATACGTGTGCATGTGTCTTTATAGCAGAATGATTTATAATCCTTTGCGTATATACCTACTAATGGGATTGCTGGGTCAAATGGCATTTCTGGTTCTAGATCCTTGAGGAATTGCTACTCTGTCTTCCACAATGGTTGAACTAATTTATACTCCCACTAACAGTGTAAAAGTCTTCCTATTTCTCCACAGCCTTGCCAGTATCTGTTGTTTCCTAACTTTTTAATAAATACTTCGATGCTTAAGTTTAAATGAGGACTATATGTAGCCCTGTTTTTCAATATCATAACAAAACATTTTTCAAAAGAAGAAAAACCTGAGTCTTAGTCTTACTAGTGTTTTTATCACATTTTACTTGTGAAGGGCAAATAGATTTGTTGGTAATTTCTGAGAACACATCTTGGAGGTAGATGAGGGGTAGATGCTTCTTTTGTGCAAATGGAGAAATGTAGAGCGCATGAGTTTTCAAAGCTCCTTTGGAAAAAGAAGTAGAATTCCAGGGCATGATGCTTTCATTTCTGAATGCATTTACCATGCAAAGCAGCACATCTCCACATTTATTAATCTGCCTGCAGTGCATACCAGTAAGCAGTGGTGACCCTAGTTTCCTGATTGGCAAAGGCTAAGATCTGTGTTGCTGTGTCATAGGAAGAAGTTTCTAGAACAGTGACTGTTTCCTCTATCCTTTTTTCTCTGATCTGCCTACCCTTTTCTTTACACTCATACCATTTGCTTTTTCAAGGGAGAGAAACCTATGTGAAAGATTTTATAAATACCAGGGCTGATATTTGTATCAGATATTTGTATCATATATTTCTATTGAGTTTTAGAATTTCATTTGCTAAAGATTTCTTAGCGTGGATTTTCAACTAAGTAGAAAACAGTCTGGATAGAATGTTGTATCTATATAGGCTCACAAATTAAGCCTACCCTATATTTTTATTATTCTCATCATTTTTATCCTGTAATAATCCTGTTGCCTCTCTTTCCCCCTCTCTCTATATAGTAGGTAAAAGTGAATGGACTAAATGGAAGCTATAATTTCTACCTACTTGGGGGTCAGATAATAACCAGGTAAAGAGTAAAATGCATCAGATCCAGCATGAATCGGGTGTTTCTGCCACAGGTTTGGCATGAGTCAGGTATTTCTGCCTCAGAGAATACATTTTCATGGTTCTTCACGAGCAACTTTTAAGGAAAAGAATTCACTCAAGAATAGCAGAAGAAAACTAAGATGAATAAAATGCTCTACACGATTTAGGCCTGTGGTTAAACTAAAACTATAATTCAATTTCAGAGACCTTTAAAAATAAATTTATATTTTTGAGTTAAAGTTTAGCTACTGGTCATTTCTTCCTAGGTAGTTCTATTGTTCAGCAGTTTAGAGGCTAAGTTCTTTGCTCATGTTATCTTCAGCCTTTTGGGCATAATTTACTGTGCTTTTTCCATGTGTACCATTTTTTTCCCCTATTGATGCTGCTGTTATACCTGGTTATCATCTCTTCTAGCATCTCTCGTAAATATTTCAGAGAAAGGTTGTAGAATCTCTCTTTGACTATCTTAAAAACCAGCTTTTGTTATTACTAGCAGGGCTGGTTGGGCTTAGATAAAAAGCCCGATGTTTTCACAATTTTCTCTTTTAAAATCATGCTCCCACTGCAACCTCTCTCTTAACTCTTACCCATCTCACTCCCCGCCCACTTATTTGCCTGAAAGGCCCTTGTAAACATTACTTAGTGTCTTTCCTCCCTTTCCTTTTCTCTTTCCCTTTTCTTTCCTTCCTTCCTTCGTTCCTTCCTTTTTCTTTCTTTTTCTCTTCCTTTCTTTCTCTCTCTCTGTCTCTCTTTCTGTCTCCTTCCTTTCTTCTCTTTCTCTTTCTCTCTCTTTCCTCCCTTCCTTTTCTCTTCTTTCCTTCCTTCCTTCCTTCCCTCCTTCCCTCCTTCCTTCCTTCCTTCCCTCCTCCCTCCCTCCCTCCCTCCCTCCCTCCCTCCCTCCCTCCCTCCCTTCCTTCCTTCCTTCCTTCCTTCCTTCCTTCCTTCCTTCCTTCCTTCCTTCCTTTCTCTCTCTCTCTCTCTCTCTCTCTCTTTCTTTCTGATGGAGACTTGCTCTGTTGCCCATGCTGGACTACAATGGCACAATCTTGGCTCACTGCAACCTCCACCTCCCAGGCTCAAGCGATTCTCCTGCCTCAGCCTCCTGAGTAGCTGGGATTACAGGCATGCGCCACCACACCCTGCAAATTTTTGTGTTTTTAGTAGAGACAGGTTTTCCCCATGTTGCCCAGGGTGGTCTTGAACTCCTGACCTCAGGTGATCCACCTACCTTGGCCTCCCAAAGTGCTGGAATTACAGGCGTGAGCTACTGTGCCCAGCCTGTTTTTTCTTCTTGTCTTGCTTTCTGACTGTTCCTGGTGGGCTGAGTTATTTAAATTCCTTTCATTTGGGCAGTCGTAACTGGAGGTATTGATAGTGTCCCTAGGAAGAGAAAGCGCCTTTCAAAACAAAGCAAAATATCTCTTATTTTTTTTAAAATTTTTTTCTTTTTTTCTGTTTTAGGGTTCAAAGGTACATGTGCATGTTTGTTATATAGCTAAATTCCATGTCATGAAGGCTTAGTGTACAGATTATTTCATCACCCAGGTAATAAGAATAGTACCTGATATGTAGTTTTTCAATCCTCACTCTCCTCCCTCTTTCTATCCTCAAGTAGGCCCTGTGTCTGTTGTTCCCTTCTTTTTGTCCACATGTACTCAATGGCAAAACATTTCTTGATGGCACTTGGTTCCTTCTGTAACTTTTGGAAATGGTTGTCAGTCACAGAGTCCTATCACTACACATAACCCACCACACACTATAGGGTTACATAAATATTTAGATATATCTGGAAGATAAGAAATGTCACTCATTTTTTTTGAAATGCCAGCCACTTTCTGCCTGTGGTTAGTAAAACTATCTAAAAGGCATCCATTTTTTTGGCATTTATTTATTTATGTCCATGATCTATTCTCTTCTTTCTTGTAGTTGCACCACTAATTCTTTGGGGTTCTTTCTTCTCTGTATCACTTATAGGGTGGGTGACACTGAAATCAAGGACTCCTGTGTCTCCTTGTGGGTAACAGGCTGGGAAGGCTTTCAGAAGAAGACAGTTGACTTCAAAGCCCTTCAAAGCTGATGAGCATAGGGCAATAGGTTCTCAACAAAAAGGTTTCTCTTCCCAGGCTCCATGGACTCAGGGCATCTGGTCAGGGTATTTTCCCCAAATCTGCCCTACATCTCTTTTCTGCCCTTTGTTGGTGAGCTCTTTTTCAGATCTCATCACTGCCTTGTATTCAGATTTAAGTCCTCATGGTGGTTTTTTTTTTTTTTTTTTTTTTTTTTTGTCTTGTAAGCTTGCTCTTGTCCACAGTACAACTATAGTTCCAATTTTCTCTCTGCTCTACAAACAAAAGTCAATTTTAACTGCCAGTGCCTCAGCCAGGCTAGACCATCCCTAAGCCTCTTGCTCTCTTTAGGTAGGTGGGTAGCACAGGTTATATCTGAAAAAGAAGCCACTAGCCAGTCAGAAGTGAGTGGGGGCATATTCTGGGCCTTGGAAATGATTCACCCTATTAAATGATTCTCATATATTGAATCAGCTTTTTCCCAATTTAAAATTATCTCTGGGGATGATTGGGGCAAGATGGCCAAACAGGAACAGCTCCAGTCTGCAGCTCCCAGCGAGACCAATGCAGAAAGGGGGTGATTTCTGCATTTCCAACTGAGGAACCTGGTTCATCTCATTGGGACTGGTTAGACAGTGGGTACAGCCTATGGGGGGGCAAACAGCATCAGGGTGGAGTGTTGCCTCACCTGGGAAGCACAAGGGGTCAGGGAACTCTCTCCCTTAGCCAAGGGAAACCTTGAGGGACTGTGTCATGAGGGATGGTGCTATCTGGCCCAGATATTACACTTTTCCCATGGTCTTTGCAACCTGCAGACCAGGATATTCCCTCTGGTGCCTATACCACAAGTGCCCTGGGTTTCAAGCACAAAACTGGGTGGCCATTTGGGCAGACACTGAGCTAGCTGCTGGAGTTTTTTTTTTCATGCCCCAGTGGTGCCTGGAATGCCAGTGAGACAGAACTGCTCACTCCCCTGAAGGAGGCTGAAGCCAAGAAGCCAAGTGGTCTAGTCAGTGGATCCCACCCCACAGAGCCCAGCAAGCTAAGATTCACTGGCTCGAAATTCTCACTGCCAGCACAGTAGTCTGAAGTCAACCTGGGACGCTCGAACTTGGTCGGGGGAGGGACGTCTTCCATACAGAGGCTTGAGTAGGTAGTTTTCGCTTCACAGTGTAAACAAAGCTGCCAGGAAGTTTGGACTGGGCAGAGCCCACCACAGCACTGCAAAGCCACTGTACCCAGACTGCCTCTCTAGATTCATCCTCTCTGGCCAGCCCATCTCTGAAAGAAAAGCAGCAGCCCCAGTCAGTGGCTTATAGATAAAACTCCCATCTCCCTGGGACAGAGCACCTGGAGGAAGGGGCGGCTGTGGGCATAGCTACAGCAGACTTAAACATTCCTGCCTGCCAGCTCTGAAGAGAGCAGCAGATCTCCCAGCACAGTGCTCAAGCTCTGCTAAGGGACAGACTGTCTCCTCAAGTGGGTCCCTGACCCCTGTGCCTCCTGATGGGGAGACACCTCCCAGCAGGGGTTGACAGACACCTCATACAGGAGAGCTCCAGCTAGCATCTGGTGGGTGCCCCCTCTGGCACAAAGCTTCCAGAGGAAGGAGCAGGGAGCAATCTTTGCTGTTCTGCAGCCTCCGCTGGTGATACCCAGGCAAACAGGGTCTGGAGTGGACTTCCAGCAAACTGCAGCAGACCTGCAAAAGAGGGGTCTGACTGTTAAAAGGAAAACTTAAAACAGAAAGCAATAGCATCAATATTAACGAAAAGGATGACCATGCAAAAATTCCATCTGAAGGTCACCAACAGCAAAGACCAAAGGTAGATAAATCTGCAAAGATGAGAAAAAAACAGTGCAAAAATGCTGAAAATTCCAAAAACCAGAATGCCTCTTCTCCTCCAAAGGATTACAACTCCTCACCAGCAAGGGAACAAAACTGGATGGAGAATGAGTTTGGTGAATTGACAGAAGTGGACTTCAGAAGGTAGATAATAGCAAACTCCTCCGAGCTAGAGGAGCATGTTCTTACCCAATGCAAGAAACTAAGAACCCTGAAAAAAGGATAGAGGAATTGCTAACTAGAATATTCAGTTTAGAGAAGAACATAAATGACCCGATGGAGCTGAAAAACACAGCACAAGATCTTTGTGAACAAATAAAGCATCCAAGAAATATGGGACTATGTGAAAAGACCAAACCTAAGTTTGATTGGTGTACCAGAAAGTGACAAGGAGAATGGAACCAAGCTGGAAAACACATTTCAGGATATTATCCAGGAGGACTTCCCCAACCTAGCAAGACAGGCCAACATTCAAATTCAGGAAATAACAGAGAACAACACAAAGATACTCCTAGAGAAGAACAACCCCAAGACACAGAATCGACAGATTCACCAAGGTTGAAATAAAGGAAAAAATGTTAAGGACAGCCAGAGAGAAAGGTCAGGTTACCCACAAAGGGAAGCCCATCAGAATAACAGCAGATCTCTTGGCAGAAACTCTACAAGCCAGAAGAGAGTGGGGGCCAATATTCAACATTCTTAAAGAAAATAATTTTCAATCCACAATTTCATATCTAGCCAAACTAAGCTTCATAATTGAAGGAGAAATAAAATCCCTTACAGTTAAGAGATGCCTTACAGGAGCTCCTGAAGGAAGCACTAAATATGGAAAGGAAAAACCAGTACCAACCACTACAAAAGCAAACCAAAATGTAAAGACCATCAAAACTATGAAGAAACTGCATTAACTAATGGGCAAAATGACCAGCTAGCATCATAATGACAGGATCAAATTCACACATAAAAATATTAACTTTAAATGTAAATGGGCTAAATGCCCCAATTAAAGGGTACAGACTGGCAAATTGGATAAAGAGTCAAGACCCATTGATGTGCTGTATTCAGGAGACTCATCTCATGTGCAAGGACACACATAGGCTCAAAGTAAAGGGATGGAGGAAGGAAGCAAATGGAAAGCAAAAAAGGCAGGGGTTGCAATCCTAGTCTCTGATAAACAGATTTTAAATCAACAAAGATCAAAAAAGACAAAGAAGGGCAACACATAATAGTAAAGGGATCAATGCAACAGGAAGAGCTAACTATCCTAAATATATATGCACCAATACAGGAGCACCCAGATTCATAAAGCAAGTTCTTAGAGACTTACAGAGAGACTTACACTCCCACACAATAATAGTGGGAAACTTTAACACCCCACTGTCAATATTAGAACAACAAAACAGAAGGTTAACAAGGATATCCAGGACTTGAACTCAGCTCTGCACCAAGTGGACCTAATAGACATCTACAGAACTCTCCACCCCAAATCAACAGAATATACATTTTTCCTAGCACCACATTGCACTTATTCTAAAATTGACCACATAATTGGAAGCAAAGCACTCCTCAGAAAATATAAAAGAACAGAAATCACAACAAACAGTCTGTCAGACCACAGTGCAACTAAACTAGAACTCAGGATAAAGAAACTCACTCAAAACTGCACAACTACATGGAAACTGAACAAGCTGCTCCTGAATGACTACTGAGTAAATAACGAAATGAAGGAAGAAATAAAGATGTTCTTTGAAACCAGTGAGAACAAAGACACAACGTACCAGAATCTCTGGGACACAGAGAAAGCAGTGTTGTTTAGAGGGAAATTTATAGTACTAAATACCCACAGAAGAAAGCAGGAAAGATCTAAAATTGACACCTTAACATCACAATTAAAAGAACTAGGGAAGCAAGAGCAAACTAATTCAAAAGCTAGCAGAGACAAGAAATAACCAATAACAAAACAGAACTGAAGGAGACAGAGACATGAAAAACTCTTCAAAAAACTCAGTGAATTGGTTTTTTGAAAAGATTAACAAAATAGATAGACCCCCTAGCCAGACTAATAAGGAAGGAAAGAGAGAAGAATCAAATAGACACAATAAAAAATGATAAATTGGAGCTCACCACTGATCCCACAGAAATACAAACCACCATCAGAGAATACTATAAACACCTCTATGCAAATAAACTAGATAATCTAGAAGAAATGGATAAATTCCTGGACACATACATCCTCCCAAGACTAAACCAGGAAGAGTCCAATCCTTGAATAGACAAGTTCTGAAATTGAGGCAGGAATTAACAGACTACCAACCAAAAAAAGCCCAGGATCAGAAGGATTCACAGCCTAATTCTACCAGAGGTACAAAGAGGGGCTGATGCCATTCCTTCTGAAACTATTCCAAACAATAGAAAAAAGGGACTCCTGCCTGACTCATTTTATGAAGCCAGCATCATCCTGACACCAAAACCTGACAGCGCCAACAAAAAAAAAATTTCAGGCCAATATTCCTGGTGAACATCGATGTGAAAATCCTCAAAAAAATACTGGCAAACTGAATCCAGCAGCACATTAAAAAGCTTATCCACCATGACCAAATCAGCTTCATCCCTGGGATGCAAGACTGCTTCAACATACACAAATCAATAAATATAATCCATCACATAAACAGAACCAATGACAAAAACCACATGATTATCTCAATAGATGCAGAAAAGGCCTTAGATAAAATTCAACATACCTTCAAGCTAAAAACACTCAACAAACTAGGTATTGATGGAACGCATCTCAAAATAATAAGAGCTATTTATGACAAACCCACAGCCAATATCATACCAAATGGGCAAAAGCTGGAAGCATTCCCTTTGAAAACCAGCACAAGACAAGGATGCCCTCTCTCACCACTTCTATTCAACATAGTACTGGAAGGTTTGGCCAGGGCAATCAGGCGACAGAAAGAAATAAAGCATATTCGAATAGGAAGAGAGGAAGTCAAATTATCTCTGTTTGCAGATGATATGACTGTATATTTAGAAAACCCCATCGTCTCAGCTCTAAATCTTCTTAAGCTGATAAGCAATTTCATCAAAGTCTCAGGATACAAAATCAGTGTGCAAAAATCACAAGCATTCCTATACATCAATAATATCCAAACAGAGAGCCAAATCATGAGCAAGCTCCCATTCGCAATTGCTACAAAGAGAATAAAATATCTAGGAACACAACTTGCAAGGGATGTGAAGGACCTCTTCAAGGAGAACTACAAACTACTGCTCAAGGAAAGAAGAGAGAACACAAACAAATGGAAAAACATTCCATGCTTATGAAGAGAAAGAATCAATATCATGAAAATGGCCATACTGCCCAAAGTAATTTATAGATTCAATGCTATTCCCATCCAGCTACCTTTGACTGTCTTCACAGAATTAGAAAAAACTACTTTAAATTTCATATGGAACCAAAGAGCCCATATAGCTAAGATAATCCTAAGCAAAAAGAACAAAGCTGGAGGCATCACACTACTTGACTTCAAACTATACTACAAGGCTACAATAACCAAAACAGCATGGTACTGGTACCAAAACAGATATACAGACCACTGGAATAAAACAGAGACCTCAGAAATAACACCACACATCTATAACCATCTGATATTTGACAAACCGGACAAAAACAAGCGATGAGGAATAGATTCCCCAATAAATAAATAGTGTTGGGAAAACTGGCTAGCCATATGCAAAAAACTGAAATTGGACCCCTTCCTTGCACCTTATACAAAAATTAATGCAAGATGGATTAAAGATTTAGATGTTAAGACCTAAAACTATAAAAACCCTAGAAGAAAATCTAGGCAATACCATTCAGGACATAGGCATAGGCAAAGACTTCATGACTAAAACACAAAAAGCAATTGCAACAAAAGCCAAAATTGACAAATGGGATATAATTAAACTAAAGAGCTTTAGTGATGATAATCAGAGTGAACAGGCAACCTATAGAATGGGAGAAAAATTTTGCAATGTATCCATCTGACAAAGTGCTAATATCCAGAATCTACAAAGAACTTAAATAGACATAGAGGAAAAAAAAAACCCATCAAAAAGTGGGCAAAGGATGTGAACAGACACATTTTGAAAGAAGACATTTATGTAGCCATCAAACATATCAAAAAAAGCTCATCATCACTGGTCATTAGAGAAATGCAAATCCAAACCACAATGAGATACCATCTCATGCCAGTTAGAATTGTGCTCATTAAAAAGTTAGGAAAAAACAGATATTGGAGAGGATGTGGAAAATCAGGAACAGTTTTACACTGTTGGTGGGACTGTAAATTAGTTCAACCATTGTGGAAGACAGTGTGGTGATTCCTCAAGGATGTAGAACCAGAAATATCATTTGACCCTGCAATTCCATTAGTGAGTATACACCCAAAGGATTATAAATCATTCTACTATGAAGACACATGCACACATGTGTTTATTGCAGCACTATTCACAATAGCAAAGACTTGGAACCAATCCAAATGCCCATCGATGATAGACTGGATAAGGAAAATGTAGCACATATACATAATAGAATACTATGCAGCCATAAAAAAGAATGAGTTCACGTCCTTTGCATGGACATGGATGAAGCTGGAAACCATCATTCTCAGCAAACTAACACAGGAACAGAAAACCAAACACCGAATGTTCTCACTCGTAAGTGGGAGCTGAACAATGAGAACATATGGGCACAGGGAGGGGAACATCACACACCAGGGCCTGTTGGCAGGTGGGGGGCAAGGGGAGGGATAGCATTAGGACAAATACCTAACTAAAGTAGATGACGGGTTGATGGGTGCAGCAAACCACCATGGCACACGTATACCTAGGTAACCTGCGCGTGTATCCCAGGACTTAAAGTATCATGAAAAAAATAAAATAAAAATAAATAAAATTTTCTCTGGACACATGCTTCTCTTCTGACATTATAGGCTCTGAAGAAAGAACCACAGGGTCATACAAACCTGGGGAGTGTTGCTCAGGCAGTTCCTCCCTACTCAAGGTTGTGCCGTCACTGCACTATTAATCAAAGCTTGTTCAATCAACACTCTCTCCTGCCAACCTGATCAACAAATCTCATACTTATTAACTGTGCTTCAGAGAAAAAGGTTTCTTTGCTTTCTTGGGTCTACCCCTAATTCTCTGCACACAAGCAAAGCCATCTTATTTCAATCATATTTTGATCAACAGCTAAGCCTTTGATAGATGTTTCCTTAATATATTCTAATTCATTTTATGTCTTATTTTTCCTCTGTACAGCATTGATTTTTTTTCATCCGCACAGCATTTCTTTGAGAAACTACCATCTCCTTTTCTCAGTCCCTGTAGTTCCACTCGGGTTGATACCAACTTCAGCAGTGAGGGTTAAAAATGACCCCGGCTTGGTCCATCAGGTCATCAACTTTCTTTTAGCCAGAGTGATTGGTTTAAACGTGGATATAGGACAAAAGTAGGCCAAATTTTTAAATCCAGTAGACAAGACAAAAATATAATTAACTTTACTTTAGAAGCAATCTAAGAAATTGAGTATTGCTAGCGCCAAAGAAATACCGGTTTTCCTTTCAATATTTTTAGCAATTATGCATATTTGTTTAATTAAATGCAGAAATCACTATACCTTCTATATATAGCGTTTTGTGTTGGGTTTTAAATATATGCCACAATTAAGGACTGTCACCCTGCTCAACAGCACTTCTATATCTTTTCTTCAGCTATTACCTGTATGTGAGATGTTCCTGACTGTAACCACAGTGTCATGTTCCTCTAAAGAAAAAGAGAAAAAAATTAGAGCCAAAGAATGTTCCAGATCTGTTGGAGGTTCATGAGACCTTGCTCTGTTGGTGTTTCAGTCTATGGTTATATATTACTAATGTGAGCATGTGAATATATACCTGAATATATACCACAGGAATCTTCCACCAAAATATCCATGCATATTCTGGATTTGATTATTTATCATATGATTTTAGGGGTGTGGTAAAATCTGTTTTGCTCAAATGTATATCTCCTTTGCTAACTGCCTCAGTAGCTAATATTCCAACAAGAGAGGGTCATGGCAGTGGGTTGGGATGCTCTGTTTTCTGCTGTCTCCTAGGAAACATGCACATACCAGCTGTAGTGAATGAATTCCCTAATCAACTGTCAATATCTTATTTTGGATTAGTAGCTAAGATTATTTTTTCTACAGGTGTAGAAATAAGAGAACATGTTTTTTAGGTGAGGTCAAGAGACAGGTATTTTTTGAAAATGAGAGAGGGCCAGTTTTATTTCAAGTGGAATAATGATGTGCTGAGGAATTCAAGACAGAACATCTTTACAGGAAGCTGTGGGGGAGGAGAAGGATTGAAATTGGATTTTGGAGACTTGGCTTTAAATTCTTGATATGACCTGCCATGTACTCAATGTATGACCTTGGAAATGTACTTAACATTACTGAACTTCATTTTCCTAATTGTATAAAGTGTAAATAACTATGTGTTCACCAGAATTATGCTGTGAGGATGAAGTGGGGACAAATTATGTGAATGTATGTGGTGTGTATAAGCATCTAAGGAATTCCCGGGGAAAAAAGAAAACAAAATGATATGTTAGAAAAAGTAAGGGTTATGGAGCTACCTAAATCAGGGTTTGTATCCATCACCTATGAGCTGTATGACCTTGCATCTGTGCCTCAGTTTCCACAGTTGACTAGTGAAAATATAGTCCTTACCGTAAAGTTATTTTGGAGGTGAAATAAGATGACATGCATAAAACACCTGACACAGTGTCTACTTGATGGTATGACACCCATTGAAGTTGAATCAATTTGAATTTCACTGGAAAGCTGGAGCCCAAGTGGCTTTTCTAAAAATCTCAATGTATTAAATTTCAAATATGTCTTCCAATAACACTATTATAGTGAAATTGTTAGGAAGCAATCAGCCTTGTGTCTGTGCCTGTGACCCCTGACATTAATCAGCACATGCTTAAATCTATTAAATTCAGTTTAGTTGGTTGCCATGCAACCTGCTTTACACAGGCTATAATCCAAGACAAATGTTCCATTTTGTGTTTTTGCTTCCTTGTTTTTGTTTAATCTTTTGAAATATAATGGTAAGACACACCAGGTTGAAGTCACTTGGTAAAAAGAATATTCCTTGATTTCTATTTAAAGTAGCTCCAGGTCGACACATAGACTTGTACGTTCATTTGGAATTCCAAGCACATCTGCCCCACAGAAGCAATATTAGCCATGTTGATTAGGTCTCCAGGACAGTCAAACGGGAAAAAGGTAAGATCAATACAACTCACAAAGTCCCTGAACTGTAGGATTAATAGTACTACTCTGAGGTCTGCATTCTGGAGAGAAAGCACCATGACCCTTGGGGCAGAATCAGCTAAGAAAAATTGTTAAAACAGTTCAAGTTTAAATTTGGCCCTTTTACATTTTCCACTCAGCACTTCTCAACTACTGCTAATCTTTCTTTTCCCAGGCCTCACATATTGCTTTTTAGTAAAACACTCCATATCATTCTATTAAGTTTCCCTCTTCTCCCTGTCTCTCCCAGGAAAGCCGTTATGCTTTACCGTGACCATGACTCACCTTTCCTTCATCTCCAAGTCAAACTCTTATTTCCTCAGTGCCACTCTTCTCAACTAGGGATAAACAAGACGGTTGAATTAATTGGTAGCAAAGTGAATTATCTATGATTTTACCAGCTAAAAGTTTTTCACTTCTGCAAAAAATTATTATCCTCCCAAATTGACACCCAGTAGGTGGAATTTCAGGACACATAACAGGTAAAGTTAAAGCAAAAGGCAAGCTATTGTCTGTGTGTGCATGGCTGCTGCCTGTCATTTCAGGTTCAAGGCTGTGGAGGTGGGATTAGGAGGTATGAGTAGGGGATTAAATCTATCTGTTCTCCTAGTCAAGCCTCGAGCCCAAGTACCAAGTATCTTCAGATGAGGGGGTAGACTCATTTTTCTAATTTGTATAAAGATGTGGCAATGGCTACCAATGATCCCCGGGGCAGGTGAGCTAATTTTGGGCAAAGGACACTGAAGAGAGGCCAGCTCTACATAAAAGATCACAACTTGGGCATGCCATTGTTGCTTTATCCAGCTAATTTCAGTCTATGGTTACTGATTTATAAAATTGTTAAATGTTTGTATTCATTTTCTCTTCTAGAATGGATTTTTGGCAGAATAGCAGCAGGAGGCAACATGTTGAGGATCATACATGGGTCTATTGTAGGTCAGAGTCTATTATGCTGAGAACATGGTTTTCTTGTTTGTTTGGTTGGTTGGTTGGTTTTTTTTTTTTTTTTTTTCTTTTTGGTGACTGGGGAGCATTCTCATGGACCATCCATTTTCTGCTGGTTGCTGATGCCTGAAGATACTTTCCAAACTCCTTGGACAGGTTTACATGACTATTTAGAAATTTCCCTGCATTTATCTCTTCTGGCTTGTCTTCCTCTGTGCCTGTCACTCTCTTCCTCTTTTCTCTAGCCATAGTGAGCTTCTTTCAGTTTCCCCCAGAAGGCAGGCTTTCTCTTACCTCTAGAGCCTAGACTTTTGCATGCTATTCTCTTTATTGTGCTCCTTTTCCCACATTATTGCATATGGCTAATTGCTCTTTAATTCTTGAATTAAATATTGCTCTTTCCAGGCTCTTAATTTTTTAACTCCACTCAGCCAAGACTAGGTTAGATCACCTGCAAGGAATCCTATACCTTTTCTACTTTTTATTGTAATTACTTGTTTTCCTTGAAACACTGGAAGCTCTTTGCAGGAGAGGCCCTGTCTGTCTTACTCAAGGCTGTATCTCCAGCACCATGCACATTGGAAGTGCTCAATGAATGTCTGCTGAATGATTATTCTTGTCATACATATTGTACCTTTAGATCTACAGGTCTGTGAAGGAACAAAATCACCATCTGGATTTGAGGCAGTGTACCTTGTAAAGATTAGAAATGCTCTGACCTGGTTGTATTAGTGAAAGGAATGCTGTGCATGCCTCAAATAATTCAGTCAGTAAGTCCTGTATCTCCAAAATCATCTAATATAAAAAATATGTGAAAGAGGAAGAGACGAATAAAGGCCAACTTGGAAGTAGCAATTAACTTGAGCAGGAAAAGGGAAATGTGTTAGCTGGGCATGGTGGCGCATGCCTGTAGTCCCAGCTACTCAGGAGGCTGAGGCAGGAGAATCGCTTGAGCCTGGAAGGTGGAGGTTGCAGTGAGCCGAGATCGCACCACTGCACTCCAGCCTGGGCAACAGAGTGAGACTCTGTCTTAAAGAAAAAAAGAAAAGAAAAGAAAAGAAAAGAAGGAAGTGTATAAGTCACTTAAGAGGTTTTGGAGGTATTGGGGTTGGTGGGGAGTACATAATCCCACAGTGCTGGTGTTTTTGGTCTGGGTCCAACACGGGAATGAACTGTTGCCATGATTCTACTCTTATCTCTCTTTCACTTCTTTCTTTTGCTCCTCTGCTTACAAATACTTAGAGATAGCAAAATGGCATCTACCTAAAAGGCAGAAAGCCAGCTGTGCCATTCAAAGTATGAATGCATTTATCCTAATATGAAGTTAGCAATTCGAATGAATATATTTATAAAATAAAAGGATTATGCATATATCTAAATGTCTAATCTGTCTACCTTTTAATCCATATTCTTCTCTCCACCAAACACACAGGCCAGGATCACAGCATTAAACTTTGTGCCTTTGTAATTTCACTCAGGAAGGAAAAGTTATTATATTTAATTCACTTGTTTCCTTACCCCAAGAAGAGAGAAAATTGCTAGTATAGCTAGTTTGGATCATACAGAACGGACTGTCCCCCAAGTTTCAGCAAGAAACTTTGACCTTTCACTTACAACTGAAGACTCAGCTTTAGGAAAGGGCTGGAAATTTGTCAGGCAGCACAAGACAGCTGGTATACATTCTAGCATGGGCTATTCCTCCAATCTGTAACTCAGACCATGATTATGTGCCTCTCCAGCAGTTGAGTCCCACTGGTGTTTTGTATAGAGCAGTTACAGGGTAATTTTATATCTACCTGTGGATGCTTTCACACCAGCACTCAGTTTCCTAGGGCTGCAAGGCAGAAGAGGATTTTCTCTCAATCTTTAGGCAACTCCTGACAGAGGAAATAGAATGAAAACAGACCACTACCTGTTTTGTGTGGAAACACCAGTTTCAAAGCAGAGCTATTTTAAAACAAAGAAACAGATGGAGGATTTAAAAGAAAATGAATCTTGCGTTTGCTGTTTGGGAAAGCACTTACTGGGTAATTGCTGAGCTCTGAGTGATTTGAGGTGGAAAATGGGATGCAGATTTAATGAGATCCAGCCTAGGGCACCATTTGTGGAAACCCAGAATGGCAATAGCAGAGAGTTATTTCATGCTTTCTGATGGCTCCTGCTTGGTCTCTGTGGAAGGATTAGAATTATTCTAAGTACAGTATTGTGTGATGTCTCTCCATTCCATCAAAATGTTTTCTGGTGACATCAATTTGTGCAGGTACACAGGCAAATCAATGGCTAGCAACCGGCTGTCCTTCCAGGGCTAGAAGCCAGCCTCTTCCATCCCAAAGAGGTTGACTAATACGGCTTTAACAGTCTCCGCACTTGATGATAGACAGTTTTCTTTCTGGCTATAGGCTCCGACCTCCCTGTTTTTAGAGCATTGACTTAAGAAAACTAGCAATTGTAAATTGTTTCTCCACCCCTTTGAAATTTATGTAAATCTTTTTCCAGTCTCTTGTAAGTTTCACAACCCAGGAATGTCTTTCTCCAAAAGCTGAGAACCATCTCTTTGAAATGTAAATACTGAGGGAGAGAGCAAACCTAATTCCTTGTCTCTATGGGAGAGTAAGGGCCTAACTTCAGTGGATGCCACTTAGCAAACACAGGTGGCCTAATTGCAGAGAGAAACTTGCACAAACCCAGGAATAACCAGACATGCTGGACAGATCCCACTGATCAGCCTCTCCCTACTGTTCTTCAGTACTTTTCCACTAGTTCACCCCAAAATACTCCCACCATTTGTCTCAACATAATTGAATTCAGTCTTTCACCTTTGTTGCAATAGTCTTCAAAAGAATCTTCCTGGTCTGCTTAACTTTGGTGCAATTTTACTTTGATAAGGCCTAATGCAAAAAGCGATGGTAAAGACCTTGAGAGTCGTTTATCAAACTAGGGACATTGAATTACTAGGGTTGCCGTAACAAAACACCACAGACTGAGTGGTTGAAACAACAGAATATATTTTCTCACAGTTCTGGAGCCTCAAAGCCCAGGATCAAGATGGTGGAATGTTTGTTTTTTCCTGAGGCCTCTCTCCTTGTCTTTTCACTGCATCCTCACTTCGTCTTTCCTCTGTGTGCATGCCTGGCGACTCTCTGTGTGTCCAGGTTTCCTCTTTGTATAAGGAGATGATTCCGCTTTGGTTAAGGCCTGCCTTAATGACCTCTTTTTTACTTAATCACCCTTTTAAATATCCTGTCTCCAAATACAGTCACATTCGGACCGGAAGTTCAGGCTTCAACATACGTATTGTTCGCAGGTGTAATTCAGCTCATTACCAGTGACTTTCTATTTGTGTTGCTGCTGTCTCTACCATGCCCTTCCTAGAGGAAACTTTACTTCCCAAAGCTTCCAATCCAACCATTTTCTGAAAACTTTGCATTTCTCAGGAACAATGCATATCTTACTCATTTCTTACCCTCAGTACCAAAAAGAGTAGTAGGTGAATACTCAATGCTTGAAGAATTAGTTGGACATATGGATAAGGTTTGGGGGAAAGGGGGAGGATGGGGTTACTTAGCAGGGATTATGGTTTTGAAAGATTAAGATATTCATTACACAAGTTTAACTTTTGCTCCATTACAACAACACATCATCTTGAGGTGCAAATCAGTATATACATTTTTTTTTTAAATCACTAATTGTGATGGTACTCACATAGTTATATTAATTTTTCATTGCAAGTGTTAAACAAATACCATTTAATATAGATGACAATTTTGGTTTTTCTGTTTTTGCATTTCTAATAGGCCAGCATTCACACACACAAAAATTAACCTTTAAAATACTCTGTCTAATGCCACTCAAACAACTCTTTCAAAGTGTTTCAGAATTCTGGAGGCTTCAAGATGGCTGACTAGAGGCATCAGACACTCCCTCCTCCACAAAGAAGAACCAAAATAGCGAGTAGATGATCCACAGTTCAAATAGAGCATCCGAGACAGAATGCTGGAATTGAGCAAAGTACTGACAGAAAACAACACCTGAGACACAGAAGGAGTGAGAATCAGGCAAATAGCCCAGCCAGGATCAGCCAGGAGCCTGGAGAGGCTCCCCTGTTCCAGGAAAGGGCAAGTGAGAAATTCCCAGCAGTTCACATTCCCACCGTGGACTCCTGCAATCCTAGCTATGGGATAGTCCTTTGACCCTGGCAATCCTTAGACTAATAGAAGGAGCTGCCTGTAGGTACCATGCAATAGCATTGCTGCAGAAAGGGAGCTGACACTGTATCCCACACACCCTGGAGACCCAAGCAGCAGCAACATGACACCATTTTGAGAGTGCACCCTCCAACAGGCTGCATCCTGGCCCCGGGCTCAATCCACATCCTGGGAACCCCACTGACATCCCTCCATGTCCATCAAGAAGGCTGTGTGTCATGACACTGGTTGGACCTACCCAGCAGAGCAGTGGCATGACCCCCAGCACAATGTCCTGCACCCAGGGGAAAGGGCAGTTCAGCACACTGAGGAGGCTGCCCCCAGGACAAAGGGAGGCAAAGAGCACTCCCCAGAGCTGGAAACCTACCTGCCTGCCAATGACGACTGCCAATGACAACAACCCCACCCTAAGCAGTAGGAGGCCACAGTGCACCTGCATGCTCCCTGATACCCACCGCCACCACCACCACCACCACTGCTACGAGGGGCAAAAGAGCACACTCTTCAGAGCCTGAGAGCCGCCTGTCTGGGGCATCCACCACAAACCACTGCCTCCCCTGCCACACTCCTCCAGAAGCAGGGTCTTCTTGCACATGCATGCACCCTGAAGAAAGGTTCTTCCTTTCTTTGTTGTAGCCGCCCCCTGAGCAATAAATGTGATACAGCATATCATTTCAATGAAGGACAAAATCCTTGTGATCATCTCAACAGATATAGAAAAAAATTTGATAAAATCAGCATCTCTTCATGATAAAAACTCTCAATGAACTAGGTATAGAAGAAAAGTATCTCCACATAATAAAGGCCAAATGTGACAAACACACAGCTAACATTATAATAAATGAGGAAAAGCTGAAAAGCCTTTCTTCCAAGAAATGGAACTTGATAAGAATGCCTACTTTCATGACTCTTATGCTACGTAGAACTGGAACTGCTAGCCAGAGCAATCAGGCAAGGGAAGGAAATAAAATGCAGCCAAATTGGAAAAGAGGACGTCAACTTGTCTCTCTTTGAAGATGACATAATTTTATATTTAGAAAAACCTACAGCCTCTATCAAAAAACTCTTAGATCTGATAAATGTAGTAAAGTTGCAGGATATAAAATTAATACACAGAAATCAGGACTGTGTTTATATACTAATAGCAAACTAGCTGAGAAAGAAATTAAAAAAAAATCCCATTTACAATAATTGCAAAAAAAAGAAAAAAGAAAAAAAAACACCTAGGAACAAAGAGCTGAAAAAACTCTAAAAGGAAAACTAGAAAGACTGATGAAAGAAATTGAAGAGGACAAAAACAAATGAAAAGATATCCCATGTTCATAAATTGAAAGAATTAATATTATTAAAATGACCATACTACCCAATCTACAGATTCAATCCCATCAAAATACTAATGACATTTTTCCCAGAAATAGAAAAAACACACCTAAAATTTGTATGTAACAAACAAAGAGCCTTACTAGACAAAACAATCATGGGCAAAAAGAACAAAGCTGGAGGTATCATACTATCTGATTTTAAAATATATTACAAGGCTATAGTAACCAACACAGCATGATACTGTTATAGAAACAGACACATAGACTGATGGAACAGAATAGAAAATCCAGAAATAAAACCCCATGTTTATAGCCAACTTATCTTCCACAAAGCTGTCAAGGACATACTATGGGCAGAGAATACTATCTTCAATAAACAGTGCTGGGAAAACTGGATAACGATATGCAGAAGAATGAAACTGCACCACTGTCTCTCACCATATACAAAATCAACTCATGATGAATTAAAGACTTTAATATAAGACCTGAAACTATGTAACTATCAAGAGAAAAAACAGGGAAAACCCTCTAAAACATTAGTCTAGGAA
The DNA here is from genome assembly GCF_002776525.5 of Piliocolobus tephrosceles. Classification (NCBI taxonomy): domain Eukaryota; kingdom Metazoa; phylum Chordata; class Mammalia; order Primates; family Cercopithecidae; genus Piliocolobus; species Piliocolobus tephrosceles. Next base: position 112,379,407 of record NC_045440.1, on the reverse strand, counting down.
AAGACTGTGGCTAAGACCCCAAAAGCACAGTCTACAAAAACAATAAGTAGACAAATGGGACTATATTAAACCAAAAATCTTCTGCACAGTAAAGGAAACAATAATTAATCAACAGTGCGAAGAGACAACCTATGAAATGGGAGAAAGTATTTACAAACTATTCATGCCACGAGGGACTAATATCCAGAATATACAAATAACTCAACCCAACAGAAAAAAAAAATAACAAATAATCTCATTTAAAAATAAGGAAAGGATATAAATGGATATTTATCAAAAGAAGACATACAAATTGCCAACAGGTATATTTAAAAAGTTCAATATCATTAATCCTCAGAGAAATGCAAATCAAAACCACAACAAGATAATATCTTACTCCAGTTAGAATGGAATCCAGCAATTCCACTACTGGGTATTTATCCAAAGGAAAATCCTTATATCGAAGGAGTACCTGCACCCCCGACTTTTATTGCAGCACTATTCACAATCACAAGGAAAAGGAATCAACCTAAGTGTCCATCAACAGATAAACAGATTTAAAAGGTGGCATATATACACAATGGAATACTATTCAGTCATAATAAAGCATGGAATCTTGTTATTTGCAGCAACAGTTTTAGAACTGGAGGTCATCATGGTAAGTGAAATAAGCCAGATACAGAAAGACAAATATCACATGTTCTCACCATATGTGGGAGATTTTTTAAAAAGTTCATCTCCTAGAAGTAGAGAGTAGAATGATAGTTAACAGAAGCTAGGAAGGGTGTAGGGGAGGCAGAGGGGGTGAAGAGAGGTTGTTTAATGGATACAGTTAAATGGAAGGAATATATTCTAATGTTTGATAACAGACTAGGGTGACTATAGTTAACAACAATGTATTGTGTGTTTCAAAGTAGCTGAAAGAGAGGATTAAATACACTCTCAACACATAGAAATGACAAATGCCCCAGGTGATGGATACTCTAAGTACTCTGACTTGATCTACACATTTGTTCATGTAACAAATACCACTTTTACTTCATAACTATCTGCAAATAGTATGTATCAATACAAAATATAAAAAAGAAGGTGGGAAAGACAAAAACATAAAGCTGAGGGATTTATTTTAGAAGTCTATATAAAATCGACTGTATTACCTCAGATCAGGTTGTACTTTATATTAGAAAAACCCAGAAACTGTAAAATCTGAATAACATTATACATTATACATATATATAATACACATATATATAACATTATACATAAATACATTATAACAAAGTATTTTCTTGTGTGAGATGTTCAATGTGCTTCAACAAATTCATTTGATTACTAATTTAAAAGATTGATAAGAAGATTGTGAGCCAATATTTCTCATTAATAACCTACTGCCTGTTACAAACATATTTGTGTTCTCTGAAATCAAATTTTAAAAACAAGCAGAGGCTTTTATGAATTGACACTGAAACCTCTTTTCGGAATGAGAAAGTTGTCCTTGAGCAATGTGAGGTTAAAAGCCAAGTTTTCTATTGCCAAGCTATTGGGTTCATGAATAAGGAAGGAAATGTGTATTTAGCTATTTGCATGGAACTTTTGTTATCCCAGTAAATCACTGAAAAATATGTATAAAGAAGTAACTGCTTTCCTATTTGACTTTATATTTACTATGTGCAATTTAGTATGTATTATTGTGGTTTTTGTTTTCTAACTTTCCCTAAGATACATTTTTAGTCTTAATGAAAGTAATTTTATAGATTTATTTTTCCTAAAACCTACAACTTTGTCCAGACATACTCAATACCTATCTAAGTCCCCTGACTGCAGTATTTACTGTACTGACTCTGCGTATTCATAGCATTCAAGTCCCCAGGCCTCTACTCTTAACCTCTTAAGTAGTTTTTCTAGGGTGCTTCATTACTTCCAAAGCACTCTCAAATTCTAAACAAAGTCATAGGCTTTTCTTTCCCTTATTCTTTTTAGTTTTTCATCTCACCCTTTCCTCCTTCTCCACACTCCACTTTTGGTAGAAATTGTTCACTTAAATATCTCCCAACACTCCCAGTATAATAAACAGTTCACAGTTGCCTAGTGTATTAGTCTGTTCTCACGTTGCTAATGAAGACATATCTGAGACTGGGTAATTCATAAAGGAAAGAGATTTAATTGACTCACAGTTCAGCATGGCTGGGGAGTCCCCAGGAAACTTACAGTCATGGCGGAAGGGGAAGCAAATACGTCCTCGTCACATGGCAGCAGGAAGGATAAGTGCCAAGCAAAAAAGGGCAAAAGCCCCTTATAAAACCATCAGAGTTCATGGGAACTCACTCACTATCATAAGAACAGCAACATGGGGTAACTGCCCCCATGATTCAGTTACCTCCCACTGGGTTCCTCCCATGACGTGTGGGGATTAAGATGAAATTTTAGTGGGCACACAGCCAAACCATATCACCTACTATCTACTATGTGCCAGGAACTGAGTGCAGTGCATGGATAATTCATTTTCTTTTCACAACAATCCTATGAGGTCATTGCTATTGACCATTTTCCACGTTTTAAAGAAGCACAGAGAGGTTAAGTTACTTTCTCAAGAACACACAGCCAGTTAGTGGTAAAGCCAAGATTTGAGTCCAGGTAGACAGGCTTCAGAATCTGTGACTAGTATACAAATAATGGATTATTCAATACAATATGAGTGGAAGTGAGGTATAATAACTCCACAGAAACATCTAGCAAATCTCCATGCTTTTTCTTTCCCTTGGTCTGTTCTCTGAATGAAGACTATCCAGGAGAAGAATGCATAGTTCCAAGACTTGTATTAAATTGTGACATGAGTGAGATTTTGGGGCTGGGAGATGCTGAAAATAAAAAAAAAATATACCTTTAGCATCCCAGTTTAAGGGTAGAACAGCTTGTTTAATACTCATGTAAAGACGCTGGATTTAAAATCATATGGTGGCAAATGATAATAGAAAAATTTGGATGCCAGGCGACACCCATTTACCAAAAATAAAAGAAATGTTTAAAGACATTTTTACTCACATTTTAATTGTGTCAAAATAACAGATCAGATTCTTGAAATAGATTTTCCTTAAGGTCAACTCAGGCAAGTACTTACAGTGCACTGAGCACTGGCAACCTCCCTCTTTCAAAGACATAAAGGAAGTTTCAAGAGGTGATTCAGAGTGAGAGCTGGAGCTGTGGTAAGTTGAATTGAATTGTCTGCAATGCTGAATGACTTATAACCATAAACCCAGTGAAATGCAAATAAGAAAGAGCAAACTCAGGGAAACTACGATGAAAGTGTTATTACCATGTGATGTCTGGATTTAGCTTCTAACAGAGTCCTTTGGCACTTCCATGGCTATACAAATAATATTTTATAAATTTATTTTAAAAATTTCTTAGACATATAGAGACCTTTGTAGCTTTACATAAATGCCTATATATGATTGTTGCATATATTATCATTTTTTGCTGTTTTATTGTTTTTATTCTCAGGACCAACATTTTTCTTTACTTCTTCATCCCTATTATTTCTGCTATCCTACCCAAAGTCTTATCCTTCCATTTTTATTTGTGCTTTAAAAATAATATGCAAATATATACATATATGTGGGTGTATTTATATGAACATAAAAATAAATGTACACATAAAATATAAACAAATTATGCACACATAGTCAAATATATGCACATATATTTACAACTATAAATATACATACACATTCGTATGTACATATATATCTTGTGCTGTCAGTTAACTTCTTCCTTCTGTGATCTCCACACCTTAGTTTGTAGAAATGAAAGGGGGACTTCAAAACTCTGTATCCTGGCATAATATGTGTCTAGTCAACTTGAGCTGCTATATTAAAATATTGTATACTGGGTGGCTTATAAACAATTGGAATTTACTTCTCACAGTTCTGGAAGCTGGAGGTCCAGGATCAAGTGCTGGAAGATTTGGTGACTGGTGAGGGCTGCTTTCTGGTTCATAGACAATGGTCTTCTGGCCATGTCCTCACATGGCAGAAAGGGTGAGGGAATGCTGTGGAGAATCTTTTATGAGGGAATCAATTCCATTCATGAGCTCTCAGCCCCCATGACCCAATCATACCCTGTATTAGACCGTTCTTGCATTGCTATAAATAAATACCTGAGACTGGGTAATTTATAAAGAAAAGAGGTTTAATTGGCTCACAATCTGCAAGCTGTACAGGAAGCATAGCAGCTTCTGCCTCTGGGGAGCCCTCTGGTAGTTTCCAATCATGGGAGAAGGCAAAGGGAGAGTGAGGCACTTCACATGGCCAGGACAGGAAGAAGAGAGAGATGGAGAAGTACTACATGCTTTTAAATAACCAGACTTCATGAGAACTCACTATCACGATGACAGCACCAAAGAGGATGATGTTAAACCACAAGAAACCACTCCTATGGTCCAATCAATTGCCTCCCACCAGACCACACCTCCAACGTTAGGGATTATAATTGACAATGAGATTTGGGTGGGGACACAGATCCAAACCATATAATTTCCCAGAAGTCTAATATCTTAATACATTATCTTGGAGGTTAAGATTTTAGCATATGAGTTTTGGGGAGACACACATGTTCAGGTCATTGCCATACACCCCCTTCCTCCCTCTAACACCCACCTTCAAAGTCTGCCTCTTAGGTCATCAAGGCTAATCCCATCAACCTCTTTATCCCTGTTTAATTGGTAACCACCAGTAGCTCAAGGACCCCAGGCTTATCTTTCCTGACTTTGCTTCATATGACTTCATATATCCTCGGCAATTCTGTCTCCTCTCAATTCCTCTATGCTCTCTGTGACTTAAGGTCTATCACTGTTCTCATTTTCTTTGAGTCTTCCCTTACCTATGTATTAGTTTTCTGTGATTGTTGTAACAAATTACTACAAACTTGGTGACCTAAAACAACAGATATTTATTTTCTAACACTTCTGGAGTCCACAAGACCAAATAAGTATCACTAGGCTGAAATCAAAGCGTCAGGAGGACTATGTCCCCTCTGGAGGCTCTAAGGAAAAACTTAGAAGTGAATTCTTCCCCAGTCGAGCCTTCAGAGTAGGTAAAAGCACCAGCTAAAACCCTGACTAGAGTCAGTGAGAGACCTCCAAAGCCAGACCAGATGACCCAGTGAAGCCTCATCCAGATTCTCGACCCACAGAAACTGTGAGATAATGTTGTTTCATGCCTCTAAATTTTAAGGTAGTTTGTTATATAGCAAAAAGTAATAAAATAATAGAGGAGAGTATTTTTAAGACCAGCAAGTGTCTTATATCATACCTGTCCACATCCCAATGGCCAGAATTCAGTTTCATGGCCCCAAACAAACTACATGGAAAGTTGACCATGTAGTCTTTCTATGTGCTTAGGAAGAGAAAAATAGTATGGTACACACATGTACACACATGTGTTGTCATGATGCAATCTCCTTATTCTCTGTATTGCAACATTTTTTTCTAGATTTATATATTTGCTTATTTCTATTCATTGTGTCTTCTGCTATGAAATACTTTTTAAAAATTTTTCACAAGCGCATATCTATATCTTATATTTTCTAGCTTCTGGGTTTCCAGAATTGATTTAGAAAGTCTCCATTAGCATTTGATCTGATATAAAGTCCATTCTATTTTCTTGCAGGATTTCTATTTTTCTCATTTTTTAGGTAAGTTTTAAACTCATAGGTAATTTATTTTCATATGTGAAGTAGAATTGTATTTTTTTTCACATGGTTAATGATGATAGATGACATCATTTGTTAATTTTCTCCCCACCCCAATTGAACTACCAACTTAGTCACATAGACCTACTAGGTTATCATAGAGACTAGGATTTATTTCTACATCCTCTTTTCTGACCTATTAATCTAGTGTCTATTACTGTGCCAAAATGATATCAAGTCTATTACAGTGCTTTCTACTGTTTTCTGATGTTTGTAAGGCAGGACTTCAACCCTATTTCATTCCTTTTTTGACTATTTTGGCAATTTTTTTCAATGTAAAATTTAACATCATTTCATCCAAAATCCTATACACACCCTAAATACCAAAAAAAAAAATCATTTGAGTAGTGTGCCATAAATTAAATTTTAGATAAATACTAATTTGGAGATAACATTTGTGTACCTACATTATTTATATTTATTTTTCCTTCTCAAAAATGATATATTTTTAAATATATGTTTAAAAATATAACATATTCAATATGTATGTATATGAACTGAACTAACTTGAAAACCACTGCAGTATTCATCAGTTTTTAGCCCTTCTGCATTGTTTTCTGTTATGCTTTTTCTGCTATATATACAGATATTTATATTTTTCCTATCTGTTTCTTAATTTGTTCCAGGGAAATAACACACCTTCCATTGTGTCTTAATTTGCCCATCTCTGATGTGCAGAAATAAAGCCTTGTACAGTGAGTACTTGTAGCCACATTGAGAGGCATAGAGTGTTGTGGTCGTGACAGGGTAGAATATTGGTTAAGACCACCTGGATTCAAATGTCATTTCTACAACTTTCTGGCTTTGTAATTTGGGGAAAATTATTTAACTCTCTCATACCTCAATTAAGTTTAAAATGGGGATAATAGTTTTTGTAGGGTTGTTGTAAAGATTAAATTAATTAGTTCATGAAATAATTTAGAATAATGCCTAGCACAGACCATGATTCAATAGGTGTTACCTGTTTTCTTAATGGTAGCAGGAGTAAGATATATTCGTTGAAATTCACTCTTCATTCTTTATATCTGCTTCAGAAATAATAATCTTCTATTAAAGGAGAATAATTAAGGTAACAAATTGTTATTTAGATTTAACTAAGTGAAAGATGTGTTATATCTAAAAGGAATTTATAAATGTGAGATAGTTTGGTAATTTGCTTATAGTTCAATTTATAAACAAATTGAATTTGTTTACTCTTGCTTTTCAGTGATTCTGATAAATACCCCATACAAATGTACTTCTGTTCCTCAGTAAAATTTTAGTGATTTCCTCAAGGAAAAAAATTCAACAACAGCAAAAATCAACTAAGTGTATATTTTCATTTTCTTTTACTTTGTAAGAAAATTAGTTATTTGGTTTCTTGTTAATTTTTCAATACTGTCACTCAAGAAAAGGCATGTAGGTCTTGCCTTAAACTGTTTTACTAAATCTACTACTTTGTATCAGCATTATTAGATTAAATGTTAATTAGCCTCAGGTGCCTGAACTATACCAAGAACTGTGCACCAATATTTACCCCAGAGGTACAACACTCAAGCACAAATGAAGGTTAGATGTAGCTGCAGAAAGAGAAATTTCCCCCTCCCCATTATTCTTATGTTTGCTTTCATAGTTCAGTATATTAGTGTTTATGTGAAATAAGGGGAATTTTCTCTGATTTCTCTAATTTGTTTTAGAACCAACCATCAAATCATGCCATTCATTCATCCATTTCTTCCAGTTTTCATGCATTTATTCAACAAGTATTTACTGAGTGTCCGGTATGTTCTAGCCATTGCTCTAAGAACTAGAGAAACAGCATAAAGAAAACAAACGAAAGGGAAAACAACATCATCAAAAAACAAAGTTTCTGCCATTGAGAAGTTCTGGAGGGAAATTCACCCACTTAGTAAGTAAATAAATCCATAATATAATGCCCAGGAATCACAAATACTCTGCCCATGCAGAGAAGGCCATGCTGAGGGGCTATCATTTGGGCAGGAGTTTGTAGGAAGCTAGGGAAGTAGTGCCAGGGAGCCCCGGAGTAAGTGATACAGTCAGAGGCCACCTATGTCAAAGTCTCTGAATATAAGTGCACTCGGTGTGTTTGAAAAGCAGGAAGAAGGCCAGTGAAGCTGAGTGCATGAGCACAGGGAAGAGCTCTGGGAGATAAGGTCAGAATGGGGCCTTGTAGATCAGGATAAGAACTCTGGACTTTATAATACATAGAAAGGAAGTCACCCGATGGTCAGAACAGGGAGGGGGTGTTCTGATTTGCATTTTAAGTGGGTATTATCTTTATCCTTTTCTTTGCCAAAATCATTATCTCTCCAATCTCCACATTTGTCATGCCTTTACCAAAACCTGAGTAAGTTGGAACTGGCTCCACTAACGAGTAGGGAATGGTCATGCCATTATAGCTCCATCTATGGGGTGGAATTGGCTGGGTGCCTCTGTAGCCAGTTCTAATGCCCCATAAAAAGACCATCTGAATCTTGTTCTATGAAAATAAAAATTAGAACCTCTGGCCTTAACTTGAGTGAGAATGTAGTTCACAATTGTGAGTCCTTATTCATTTTTATTTTGTTTGGCCTTCACTCATTCAACAAGTATAATTGACTATCTATATTCACTACTATGTGCCATCACTATGCTAAGCACCAAAGGTACAACCATAAAGGAGATAGACGCTTCTATCCTCACAGATATTCTAGTCCATTGACCTACATGTGATTCTAGGGCATGCTTTCCCTGGACCCAAGTAGCTAAAATTACTCCAGTTTCAGAAAATACTGCTCCACACCAAGGGGCTCGATCAGCTTGGACACCAAATTCTCAAATAGCCATTCATTTGCCAGGTTGATGTATTTATAACAACGAGGTGGCTGGATTTATAGTCACCATTAAATATATACTCTGTGGCATGTTCTTAGTAGTAGTACCGTCTTCAAACAAAAGACAATTTCAATTAATTTTATGCTTCTAAGTGAAGGTACTTTGCCTCTGGCATGCTGGCCATTCCCTTATTATGTCTTTAATAATCTAAGACTTTAAGAAGGATCTATTGAATTAAAATGAAGCATTCACAGACACACAGACAATCATGCCTTGTGAACTGGAATATATGTAACAAGATTAAAAATTCATTCTTTTCTAAGAAGAGAGCGAACAGAGAAATAATTCAAGATTTGGGATGAGAAATCAATTATCTTCTCCCTCCTCGAGGAAACTAAGTATTTTAAGAGTTTATGAAAAAAAACAAAAATATGATTTTATAGCTTCATATAGGTGAAAACAGATTAGAAATATGACCAAATTATATTTTTCAGTATGTGAACTTGTTAATAAACCAAGAAGCATTTGCTGAGAACCTGTGCATGGAGAACTGAGACTGCCCTGATTCTGAGGATACCTGGATGTCTGATTTTGACTCTTGACCAAGAAAAGCGAAATGAGACTTATGATGTGCTATTTAAAGTCCAAAACTCCCCTAAGGACAGCTAAGACTGGTTTGTTGACTCTTCATTTTTAGCTGTTTCAACCATTTAGACAATTGGGATTCGCTTTGTGACCAGGGGAACATAAAAGACCCTGCTGGGAACTTGACTTCACCTGAATTAAGATTCATCATGCAAAACTTGGCAGTTCAAATCAAAACCACAATGAGATACCATCTCACACCAGTTAGAATGGCAATCATTAAAAAATCAGGAAACAACAGGTGTTGGAGAGGATTTGGAGAAATAGGAACACTTTTACACTGTTGGTGGGATTGTAAACTAGTTCAACCATTATGGAAAACAGTATGGCAATTCCTCAAGGATCTAGAACTAGATGTACCATATGACCCAGCCATCCCACTACTGGGTATATACCCAAAGGATTATAAATTATTCTACTACAAAGACACATGCACACGTATGTTTATTGCGGCACTATTCACAATAGCAAAGACTTGGAATCAACCCAAATGTCCATCAGTGACAGACTGGATTAAGAAAATGTGGCACATATACACCATGGAATACTATGCAGCCATAAAAAAGGATGAGTTTGCGTCCTTTGTAGGGACATGGATGCAGCTGGAAACCATCATTCTTAGCAAACTATCACAAGAAGAGAAAACCAAACACCGCATGTTCTCACTCATAGGTGGGAACTGAACAATGAGTTCCCTTGGACTCGGGAAGGGGAACATCACACACTGGGGCCTATCATGGGGAGGGGGGAGGGGGGAGGGATTGCATTGGGGAGTTATACCTGATATAAATGATGAATTGATGGGTGCTGACGAGTTGATGGGTGCAGCACACCAACATGGCACAAGTATACATATGTAACAAACCTGCACATTATGCACATGTACCCTAGAACTTAAAGTATAATAAAAAAAAACAAAAAAACAAAAAAAACTTGGCAGTTCAATCCAGAGATGAAGCACATTATTGCATGAAAAAGAACCCTAACAAACTAGCATCTTGATGTTTTTTGGATTCCCAATGCTGACTGATGTTCTTTTCTCTTACTGGATGTAGCATTTGCCTTTAAATAAAAGCCTTATGTAAATACGTTTTGAGGAATCATAGGAATACTTTTAGAAATCTGAGCTTGTGATGTCTTTGTACTATATATTCAGCACTGTGCTAGATAGGTCTTTTGGAGAATACAAGAATATCAAGGAACTTAAGAGTCCAGATGGGAGGATCACAGTAAATAACACATGTAGAGAAACTACAAATAATATGGATATAGGAACTAAAAAGAAATTATTTAGACAGTGAGGGGAAAAGAGCCCTTGGTAAGGCTTTTCCTTTAATAAAAAGCAGCCCCCAAACCATTTCTTTTCTAACGAAGAGTAGCCTGTAAAATCGAGCTGCAGACATTGATAAGCTACCTAAAAGCTTGCATAGGTAAATGCTGCCAGCGGTGCCAATAGGAAAAGACTACCTATGCGCCAGACATGCTCAGCCTAGGGCCTCCATCCTCCCCTTTCTTTGTCAACCACGTGTATAGTAAGGAACAAACAACATGGTGGGGGCCAGGCAGAGAACTCATCTGCATAATAAAAGATTATAGTGGGATGGCCAGCTTCTTCGTGAGCTATGCAAACATCACACTGAGAGGTGACAACATGCTAGCAGCCCTAGCTCTGGGCACCTCATTGGCCTTGACCCCCACTCTGGCCGTGCTTGAGCCCTGCAGCCCGCCAGGGCACTGTGGGAGCCTCTCTCTGTGTTGGCCAAGGCCAGAGCCGGCTTCCTCTGCTTGCCTGGAAGTGTGGAGGCAGAGGCGAGGGCGGGAACCGGGGCTGCGCGGAGGCTCACAGTCCAGCACAAGTTCTGGTGGTCGTGGGCGCGGGCTCAGAGGGGCTGCACCTGGAGCAGTCCGCCGGGGCCACCAACCCAGGGCAGTGAGGGGCTTAGTACCTGGGCCAGCAGCTGCGGAGGTTGCACCGGGTCCCCCAGCACTGCCAGCAGCATGCACCACTCTCCAATTCTCACAGGGCCTCAGCCGCCTCCCTGTGGGACAGGGCTCAGGACCTGCAGCCTGCCATGTCCCAGCCGCCCCCTATGCGGTGGGCTCCTGCGTGGTCCTAGCCTCCCCAACAAACGCTGCCCCCTGCTCCCCGACACTCAGTCCCATCAACCACAGAGGGGCTGAGGGAGTATGGGTGCATGGCGGGAGACTGGCCGGCAGCTTGGCCTGCAGCCCCCGTGTGGGATACACTAGGTGAAACCAGCTGAGCTCCTGAGTCTAGCAGGGACTTGGAGATTAGGTCTAGCTAAGGGATTGTAAAAGCACCAATCAGCTACTCTGTATGTAGCTCAAGGTTTGTAAATACACCAATCAATACTCTGTATCTAGCTAACCTAGTGGGGACTTGGAGAACTTTTCTGTCTAGCAAGCACTCTGTGTCTAGCTCAGGGATTGTAAACGCACCAATCAGCACTCTGTAAAATGGACCAATCAGCAGGATGTGGATGGGGTCAGATAAGGAAATAAAGGCAGGCTACCAGAGTCAGCAGTGGCAACTCGCTCACGTTCCTGCTTCCACCCTGTGGAAGCTTTATTCTTTTGATCTTTACAATAAATCTTGCTGCTGCTCACTGTTTGGGTCTGTGCTGCCTTTAAGAGCTGTAACACTCACGGCGAATGTCTGCAGCTTCACTCCTGAATCCAGTGAGAGCATGAACCCACCAGGAAGAACGAACTCCAGACATGCTACTTTTAAGAGCTGTAACACTCACCACGAAGGTCTGCAGCTTCACTCCTGACAGCGAGACCACGAACCCACCAGAAAGAAGCTCCAGACACATCTGAACGTCTTAAGGAACTCCAGACACGCCATCTTTAAGAACTGTAACTAACACTCACTGCAAGGGTCCGCAGCTTCATTCTTGAAGTCAGTGATACCAAGAACCCACCAATTCTGGACACAACACTTATTCTGACCAATCTCTCAGGCCCTATGTAAATCAGACACTGCTTCCTCAAGCTGCTCTATAAAAACCTGTGTGTTTCACCATGAAGCCAGAAGGCCCATTTGGTAGCCCCTTTCTATCTTTGAGAGAGAGAGAGAGAGAGAGAGAGAGAGAGAGAGAGAGAGAGAGAG
>NC_045440.1:112346890-112367078 GCF_002776525.5 Piliocolobus tephrosceles | reverse complement strand
GAGAGAGAGAGAGAGAGAGAGAGAGAGAGAGAGAGAGAGAGAGAGAGCTACTCTCTTTTTCTTTTGCCTATTAAAACCTCCACTCTTAAACTCACTTCTTGTGTGTTTGCATCCTTGATTTCCCTGGCGTGAGATCATGAACCTCAGGTATTTACCTCAGACAGTGATGCCACTTCAATATAAAAAGAAGACAACAGGCCGGGCGCGGTGGCTCAAGCCTGTAATCCCAGCACTTTGGGAGGCCGAGACGGGTGGATCACGAGGTCAGGAGATCGAGACCATCCTGGCTAACACGGTGAAAACCCGTCTCTACTAAAAAGTACAAAAAACTAGCCGGGCGAGGTGGCGGGCGCCTGTAGTCCCAGCTACTTGGGAGGCTGAGGCAGGAGAATGGTGTAAACCCGGGAGGCGGAGCTTGCCGTGAGCTGAGATCTGGCCACTGCACTCCAGCCTGTGCGACAGAGCGAGACTCCGTCTCAAAAATAAAAAAAATAAAAAAATAAAAAAAAAAAAAGAAATTAGAAAAAGAAGACAACAGTTAATTATGGTTGTAGGGACTATAACTCTAACTGTAGTTGAAAGATGAGGGGAGCCCTAATCAAAGAAGATATGAGAGACAGCCATTGAACAAAAAAAATATAAATAAATCAGAAAATCCCAAGTAAATAAGGAAGATAATTTTAGTAAGAAGTACTATAGTGAAAATAAAACTGGGTGGTGTGTAGAATGTGACTAGAATACTATGTAAGATTGGAAAGTCAAGATGTGCCTCCAAAGACGTGTGTCTCCAGAAAAGGGTGAGAATTATCTTTCTATAGAGATACCTGCACTCACAAAGAATTTTCATCTCTGTGCAGGGAAAGGGCAGAGTTAGCTGACAATTTGGCACAAATTGTCTCATATTCTTAATGGGAAATATGGCTGAAAAAATAGATGCCTAACCAAATGCTTGGCATAGATTATTTGGAGCCAAATTATCATATTTGTTTTTACAAACTCCCCAAATTGTCTGAATTAAAGGAAAGATACATCCCATCCCCAACAAAAATGTAGCCTAGGGAAACCATCATCAAAAATATGGTAAAGATTTGTGGCTAAGCACAATAACTAGAATGGTCTGTCATACCCAAGTCTGAACATTTCTTCAAATTAAGCAAGTTATAGGTCTGAATGTAAGGTTTTAGTTGTATGTTGACTGGCTATATGAATATTTATTTATGCAAAAGGTGATAAGTCAATAGGACAGGATACCAACCCTTACCTAGAAATGGGTTAATAAACAATATTACAATAACAATAATTTAAAATAATTTTTGAACATCATATATGTACCAGAAATGGTACATATATGCTGATGACTTGACATATGAAATCTAATGAAATAAGAATGTATTAAATCTTCGGCCAGGCATGGTGGCTCATGCCTGTAATCCCAGCACTTTGGAAGGTCAAGGCAGGTGGATAACCTGAGGTCAGGAGTTGGAGACCAGCCTGACCAGTATGGTGAAACCCTGTCTCTACTAAAAATACAAAAAATTAGCCGGTTGTGGTGGCAAGCACCTATAACCCCAGCTACTTGGGAGGCTGAGGCTGGAGAATTGCTTGAACCCAGGAGGCGGAGGTTGCAATGAGCCAACATAGCACCACTTTACTCCAGCATGAGTGATAGAGGGAGACACCATCTCGGGGAAAAAAAAAATATATATATATATATATATATATATATATATATATATATAGGCATCTCAGCATAATTCCATGTCCAAAAAATGTAAATCTTACTCTCTCTTACCCTTCTATGTGCACACACACAAAAATACTTACTAGTATTTTCTTGAAGACTGTAAGGAGTGTATTATGTAGCACATACAAAGCAACACTTCCAAAAATCCTTTACAGTTATCTCTTCTTTTGAAAAATACACCTCTGCAGATAATAATTGCACATACATCCTTTCTCTACTCTTTTCACTCCTGGGTCTTTGTATTTTCTCTAAGATTCTTCTAGGAGAATTCATGTCTTTGTAAAATGCAAAAATTTTGAATGTGGCTTGATGAAACTACACATGTACACATTCTTGTCACCATCACCTAGAAAGAAATTTTTCAAAACCTCAGAAAGTTCACTTAGGCCTTTTAGTGAATACTCACTTAAGAGGAAACCACTCTGACTTCTATTATCATAGATTAGCTTCACTGCTTTATGAAGAATATATAGTGCTTTTTCTCTGTTTTCTTTCACTAAGCATAATGTCCCTGAAATTTACTAATGTTGTTTTGTGTATCAGTTGCTCTTTTTTTTTTTTCATTTATACCGTTAAAAAGATATACCACACATTGCCTATCCATTTGCTAGCTGGACACTTGGGTTGTTTCTAACTGAAGGCTATCACAAATAGAATACTCTGAACATGCTTATACAAGTTGTGTGTGTGTTTGTGTGTGTACATGCACATGTGTGGACATGTGCATTTGTTTCTTTTGAGGATTTACATAGGACTGGAATTATTGGGTTATGTGTTAAGCACATATTTAACTTTATTAAAAAGTTAAAAAGTGTCCAAACACTTTCCCCATGTGGATGTAAACATTTTGTACTCACACCAGCAATGTTTTTATTGTCCATATCCTCAGCAACTCTTCTTGGTAAATCTTTTAATTTTAGTCATTTCGGTAAGTTTGTAGTGGTATCTCATTGTAATTTACTTGATAAGGCTTTTCACCTGTCTGTGTTTCAATTTGTATAGATTCTGTGTGCTATTTTCATATTCACTGATCTTCTCTTCTTTAGTGTCTAATCTGTTGGTGAGCCATCCAGTGAATTTTTCATTTTAGTTATTGTGTTTTTCAGTTCTAGACTTCACATTTTATTTGTTTATCTCTATCAACATTTTCTATTTGCTTTCTTATTATGTTCATGCTTTTCTTTATAGCCTTAAACATATTTATTTGCTTATTTATTTATTTTTAATTTATTTATTTATTTGAGACAGGGTCTTGCTCTGTCACCAAGTTGGAGTGCAGTGGCACAATCTGGGCTCACTGCAACCTCCGCCTCCTGGGTTCAAGCAATTCTCCTGCCTCAGCCTCCCGAGTAACTGGGACTACAGGCGCCCGCCACCATGCTCAGATAATTTTTGTATTTTTAGTAGAGACGGGATTTCACCAAATGTTGGCCAGGACTATCTCCATCTCTCGACCTCATAATCCACCTGCCTCAGCCTCCCAAAGTGCTGGGATAACAGGCGTGAGCCACTGCACCCAGCCTTAAACATATTTATAACAGCTCTTTTAAAGTTATCATTTGCTAATTTGATCACCTCTCTCAGCCATTCTGCATATAACTGACTGATTTTTTTCATGTTATTAGCCACATTTTCTTGCCCATTTGCATTTTTAGTAATTTTTATTGTATGTTACACATTATAATTTCTAATTTGTTGAGTGGAGTTTTAAAAATTTTCTTTAATAGAATATTACTTTTCTCTGCAGGCATTAATTTGCTTACAGATTAGATTGATACTTTTGAGACCCATCTTTAAGTTAACTGAGTCTAGAATAGCCTTTATTCAAGACTAGATAAGCTCCACTCCTCAGGCCTGGTTTTTTCTAAGTTTTTTATTTAAAATGATGGTATTCAATCAGGGTTTCCAACTCTAACTGTAATTCTAATATCTCACAGCCCTGTATGAGTTTCAGTTGTTGTTTGACTTACAGTTCTTCAGTGGTAGTTCTTTCCCCGGTTGTTTCATTTTCTCAGTGTTGTACATACCCTGTTCATGATCAGCCAGACTCAAGGGGACTCCTCTGTACCACCTCCTCAAAACCACTCTCTATGTCTTATAACCTGCCTTGTAAATCTTAGCCTATGCAGCGGCCCAAAACTTTAAATGCTGTCTCCATAGCTCTAAGAGATTCTCGTTCTCTATCAGGGATTCCTTTCTGGGTCTCATTCCAGAAATTGCTTTGAAAAGGAAAGTGAGGGCAATTGTAAGGGTAGCCTTGTTGGGTTCTCTTCTCTAAGGGATTACAGCACTTTTCTATCTGTCATCTAATGTCCGAAAGCCATTTTTTATACATTTTGTCCAGTTTTAAAGTTGTTTGTGGCAGTTTGGTAGTCTAATACTAGTTAACTCCAGTATGTGCAAAAGCAGGAGTCTCTCTATGCTCAGTACCTTTTCATGTGCTTATTGGCTACATATGTATCATTTCATTGAAGTCCTTGTTCAAGCATCTTTATTCTTTTTCATCTTTTTCTTATTAACTTGCAGTTCTCTATACAGTCTGGGTATTTAAAATTCCTTTTTGATTAGAAATATTGTGCATATTATCTCCCCGTCCATGGTTTTCCTTTCAACTTTCTTAGCTGGAAGTCAATTTATACCATCAGAAGAAAATCAGGCTGGATAATTAGGAATCTAAGGAGTTGTCTCAAAAAAGAGTAATCATCTCCTGCGCAGTTTCTAGACCTTGAGCAGATTTTTTGTTTGTTTCAGAATGTCTTGACTGAAAAGAGGTTGGGTTTCTAAAAAGAAGGAACTATAGCAAGTACACTTGATAAAGATCAACCCAGTTCTTCCTCCAGAGGGACTTATGGCCATTTACTCAGTAACTATACACCAGGGAAAGGAAAACTACCAAACATTTTGAGGGCTGTTAAACACACATTGATACCAGAAGACTCAAAGCATCATCATTCTTCCCTTCCAATCCTCTGGTTATAGTGGAAGCATAAGGGCCATGTAATAAATGCGATCCTTTTAAGGTACATTTTACGTCAGTCCACTGGTACCACACATGTACCTTGTGATCATTTCTACAATTTTCTAATATAGTCAGGTTTGCATGGCACAAGTGGAAGGATTTTTTGTACCTCAACGTGAGCTTACTGTTGAACACTTTCCTAGGGGCTCCACTCGAAACTGGCAGCCCTCCATGAGGAGCATGGGTCTATGCTACAAAACATCACTTATCAACTATATAGAGGATATCATGCTAAGTCATTAGGTTAAGCAGCCCCAGCAACAATGTACTGTTAGACGGAAGTGTTACATCAGGATTGAACATGACTACGATGGAGTAGTAAAAACAGGCTGCAGGAGCACGTAGCCCCAGACTCCCATATTATCCAACACGGTTGTACCAGTAACCCTCTTTTAGTTCACACCTAAGGTCATGTATGACCAGCTAATGGAGGAAGGAAAGTTTGAGTCCTTCACAGATGAATTAGGTTGGCATTTGGATGCAGGCATAAAACAGACAGTGACAGTATTAAAGGCTTAATTAAGGCAGCCTTGAGAGACAGAGTTGAGATGATAATCCTTCCAATGGATAGTGCACAGGTTATCCACTTTGCTGGACAGAGAATTTACTCACTTTTAGGAGATCTACAGATAGTGAATCATGAAAAGTGGAGAATGGCATAGCTGATTGATCATGAAAATGGAAGGAGAAAGATTAGAGGACTAAACACCAGAAGGTCTAGGGGAGACGCATGTGGATAGGCATATGGGAATGGACACAAAATGATTTAATGGTTTTTATCACAGGGAGCAACTATCATGAAAGATGCACTTAACAACCAAGTAAACAAAATGACTTAAGCAGGGCTCAAGCTAGCATTAGGGCAAGTGAAGCACTTAGGGTGTAAAAATTTAAGGAGGCCCTCACTCTTAGGTGCTGACCCTGCATGTGCACAACCCTGGGGTGAGTACTTCCTTAAACTTTTTGCCCTAGGCACCTTGCTTGTCCCACTCTAGTCAGTGGATGTCAGTCAGGCTCTCTCACTGACTGCAGAAATGGATTAGCCATGTTGGCTATCAATCAGCCGAACAACACGGATCTCATTTATCAAGGCCCATCTGGTTGCTACTGCTGTATTTCTAACCTGCTGGCAACAGAGATAAACCATATCATGTGGCATTATCCCTCAAGTAGTCCAATTGACTGCTTGGTGGCAAGGGGACTATGTTGAGCTCTTTCCACCTTGGAAGGGCCAGTAATTTATTCAAGCAAAGATAGCTATACACTCTCTTTATAGGTTTGCCTATTCAACCCACAGAGCTTCAACCAACACTACTCTTTGGAGGTGTATGGCATGTCTGATTTCACCATCACAGGATCTCATCAGAATGGGGACTCATTTCAGAGAAAAGGAGATATGGAAGTAGGTCCATGACCATGGAATTCACTGGTCATATTACATACTATGGCACCCAGAAACTGCCACCTGATAGATTTTTGGAAACAGTATTTTACAAGCATAGCTAAAGTGTCAGCTCAGAGGTGATAATTCTATGAAGATGGAGCACCATCCTACAGGTCACTATATATAGCTTGAATCAAAGACCTTTATATGGAACTATGTCTTCAACTAAGAAATAAACAAAGATTGGTCCATGAATCTAGGGGTAGAAGCAGGAGTAGCCTTACTTACTCCCAGTGAACATCTTGGTGAATTTGTGCCTTCTGACCCCAGAACTTTGGCCTCTTTAAGCCTATATGTCCTGGTCCCTTAAGGGAGAATGCTTCTTCCAGATAACAAAGATAAGCTATGATTAACGTCCGAGAGTTTCAGGCTCCTTTGGACCCATGAGTCATGAAATAAGAAGAAAAGTCACCATGTTGGTGAGGATAATTGATTCGGATCAACAGGAGGAAGGGCTGCTGTTAAACAATGGTGGAATGTTATTAACACCTCGATGACCTGTTTGGGCACTGCTTGGACCCCCTTTGCCCAATTTTGATAGAAAATCCACAATTCTCAGGCAATCTCAGCCTGCAAAGAAGCATTGTGACCAGCCAAGATCAACAGAGGTGTTATCTGAGGGTGAGGGGAATTTGGCGTGAATAAGAAAAGGAAGACAAAGAGACTTAGATCAACTTCAGCTGATTATAGTTCATCATTAACCTTCCACTTACAAGTTTCCCTTAGGAAGCAAGGCCCACCAGAATCTTGAAGGAGTTGCTCCCTAAACAGATATGAAGAAGTGGATCAGCATGGTACTAGGGGTGGACTGCAGTAGACATGGTGATGTAGCTTCTGGGTCTCCCTTCAAGGAAGGACTGGTTGATTCAGTTACTAAAAGGGTTGCTGGCAGACAATTTACACCTGTCAGTCCCTCAAGGATGGCCTCAGCTTCAGAAAGCTGCCTGGGCAAGGTCACACTCTTTTGGGAATGACCAATCAAGCAGAAGTTGAAAGGTTCAGCCCTGTTGGCCCAAGGCAGAATAAGTCTGATGGGGTTGGGAGAGGTTTACTTTGGGACAGCTTAACTTATCCACCTGTTCAATCCTCCTTCTTTTTCTCTTCCACAGGAGTTGATTTCAAGAATACTCTTTAGTAAACATGCTAATCATTGAAATTGCCTGAGTCTGCTTCCATGAACAGTTATCAACCGCTTTAAGTGGAAAATCAGTTAATTCCAATAACTGGTTATCTTTTTTCATTCATTTCATGGAATCAAAGTAAAACTTTTGAGTGTTTACTCCATTAAGTTGTGAATGCTAGTGTAAATTCAGTTAAGAAATTCACCATTAAAGATAACGTTATTTGTTTCAATGGAGAAATATAAATATAAATGTTGGTGGATCACAGTATCATTGCAAAAATGATATTATTACTCTATTATAATAAAAAATGCATGACACAGAAATATACTTGGAATTTGTTGTAGTATATTCTTAATTCAGAAGTTGGCAAATTGGTGTCTTATAAGGGGCCAGATAAAAAACGTTTCAGGCTTTGCCAGGCATATGGTCTTCATTGCAACTACTGTCTAGTGCAATAGCAGCCACAGACAATCCACAAAGAGAAGAGCATGGCTGTGTTCCAATAAAACTATTTACTAAAATAGGCAACATTTCAGATTTAGCCAGACGACTATAGTTTGCCAAAGCCTGCCCTAATTCTTCAGCATCCAAATGAGCTGTATTGAAATTGCAGTTAAAAAGAAGAAACATATCCAATACAAGCAGTATTATAATAGCACCACTTACAGTAGTCTCCTTTTGTACTCGATATCACATTTCATAAGTGTTTGAATCTCTGAATAACTACTTTGCAAATTAACTGAAGTGTTCTACAGTGATATTGAACTTATTTTGAAATGACTGCCCTAAACTTTGCATTGTGTTCAAAATTAGAAAATTTAAATCAATATGTTCACAAATGGACTGCCAAAAATTCCAGTGTTTGAAGCTTTTAGCATTTTGTAATCATTGAAAACAAAACTTGCAAGCAGGGAGACATTGAAATTTATTCTTCCATAGCAAGAGAGGACCTGAATAAATTAATTTTTTGAGCTTAATTATTTTTTGAAATTCAAAACCTATACTTCCAAGCATCACAACTTATGGAAATAATCTTTTGATAGAGCTGCTATTTTAATTCGCTATATGTATATTTTGCATAAATAGAATGAAATTGAGGTCTATGATTTTACATCATATAAGTTTTGTGAAATGTTCAAAAGTATTGTAAATAGTGACAAATTACTTGACAGGTTGTATCCTGTATGAACATTTATTGAATAAAGATATTCTAAATAAAGGTAAAAAGATAGTATCTATGGAAATATTTTGGCTAAAGTATTACACATTAAAAATATAGAACTGATCATTTTCCCTATTAAGCAGAATGTTTCTGAGCGTAGTAGGTAGCAGAGCACTAAGAGAGGAAGTTTATTATTTTTTTCTCAATCAAAACTTCATATTTTACAGAGATGAGCCAATTGAAGGCATCAGAATATCAAATTTATTAATCCTGAAATGCAAATTTGAAGAACATTGAAGGCAATTAAAAATAAGACAATTCTATAACAGGGATAAAAATATAATCTTCAGAAGAATAGCAGAAGCAATATTAAAAATGGATACAGCTAAGAAACTGATTAAAGTGAATGAGCATCTATGCAAAATATTCTGCTTGTATTCTATTAGATAATCAACTACAAGTTTTTTAAAATTTTGTATTATCTTATATTTTATTTTAGAAAAAATTTTATTTTTGAAAATTGGTTTATTATTCTTACTAGCCTACAACATAGTTGTATTTAAACCCATTTGCCAGTCTATATATATTTAAAATTGTATAATTTTATTGATCTTAGTATCCTGTTTTATTCTCAAAACTGTCCTGTATTTGGAACATAATTTGTGTCTTTGTGACAGTGATCAGCAAATCCAAAAGATCTTCTTTAGAACTCAGACACTTTGAATGGCAAAGAATGGGAGAATTTTAATAATTTCCATTCAGTATCTCTTATCGTGCCACCCAGATAATCTCATCTAACTTTCATAATAACTGTACTCTAGATATTATTTACTCTATCAAAATACAACAAAAACAGCCAGGATGGTGGCTCATACCTGTAATCCCAGTGCTTTGGGAGGCCAAGGCGAGTGGATCATTTGAGGTGAGGAGTTTGAGACCAGCCTGGACAACATGGTGAAACCCTGTCTCTACTGCAAATACAAAAATTAGCCAGGCGTGGTCATGGGTGTCCATAATTCCAGCTACTAGGAAGGCTGAGGCAGGAGACTCACTTGAGCCTGGGAGGCAGATGTTGTGGTGAGCTGAGATCACGCCATTGTACTTCAGACTGGGCGACAGACTGAGACCCTGTCTCAAAAACCAAAATAATAAAAATAATAAAATAAAATACAACAAAAATGAAGGTTAGAAAAGTGAAGTAAATTGCTGAAGATCACACAACTATTAATTTGCAAAGACAGAATTAAAACTTTAGTTTGCCTATCTCTAAAGCCTTAGCTTTTAATTATTATGCCATATTTTGCAAGACAGATTCTTAATCTTATTATTAATGTTTGTTATTATCTGATTATAAACTTGGAATACAAAAAATGTATTTTTAAAAAGTCTGTAGTATCAGGCGGGGCGTGGTTGCTCACGCCTGTAATCCCAGCACTTTGGGAGGCCAAGGCGGGTGGATCACCTGAGGTCAGGAGTTCGAGACCAGCCTGACCAACATGGAGAAACTTTGACTCTACTAAAAATATAAAATTAGCCGGGTGTGATGGTGCATGACTGTAATCCCAGCTACTTGGGAGGCTGAGGCAGGAGAATTGCTTGAACCAGGGAGGCAGAGATTGTGTTGAGCCAAGATTGCACCACTGCACTCCAGCCTGGGCAACAAGAGCAAAACTCCGTCTCAAAAAAAAAAGTTTGTAGGATTACCACAAATAAATAGCTTTGGTAGTATTTGGAGGTATTTCCTCAATTATTTTTCTAACACATAACTGTATGTATTTAAGTGATTGAGATCATACAATATATTATATTCCTTTAGCTTGAGAGAAACAACATATATAATGTGATAAATAGTTGAAACTAAATTTCCAAATAGTCTTGGGATGTTGTCTTTATAGCAACTTTGTCTTATTTCATAAGTGCCAAATATTTTTTCCTTAAAGGCCTCAGAAAATTGGTCCTATAAAAGAAACAACTTATAATACGTGGCCAAATTTTATACAGAATATTCAAATTATATTCATCTCCTTTGGTAGTGATCTTTAATAAAACTTTAAGTTTCTAGGATCTAGTTGGAGAACGGAGGTCATGGTTTGCTTGACTTTGTGTTTGAGACAGGCTTTGTGTACTTCAAAAAGATCTGTGAAATGGAAATGTGTTTTGCAAAATGAAAAGTCCCCCATGGATACTATAAGTAATGTTGAAATTCTTGATCAATGGCATGTGTTGCTCAAAATCTCTCAGAGGAGATTTTGAATGGAACAAATTGTAAGATACTCTCTTTACAGTGTTACTTAGGATCAAAAAATGGTAACAATGTGAAGATTTTTTTTTTCTGGAACAAGAAGTACTTCTCAAATGGAGTCCAACTCTAGACATTTATCAAGATGACTGCTCCTCCCACGTGTAATAAAGAATCCATAAGCACTCATCATGATGAGCAGTATTTATAGTCATGTTTACATTTTATTGTGAGTTATAGGAAAAAATATTCTTTTGGTCTGTAATGGTTTGTCGCTCAGTTTGGCAATTAGCTCTGGTTTGAGATAGGAAAATTAATTTGTTTTTACATAATGTCAATTCTGTTCTTTTCCAAATCTCCCTAGTTTTTCAGTGATTCAATCTTGGAAAATTTTACATCAAGATTGTGTTTATTATTTGTGTTAATGTTCTCATTTTACAAGTACTAAATTAAGAATTTTTTTAAAACAAAAATAAAGAGACTTTCTGACTTCAGACATAGCTCCTTGTTTTGTCACTGCAGGAGGCAATCAGACTGACCTGGGTCCCAATTGTAACTTAGCTTTTTTTATTTGCTTGAGCCTCAGGTTCCTATTTACATGTTGGAGACAACTACTTCTTAGTGGTGCTTTGAGGATTCAATAAGGTAACAGGAAAAGACTTAGCCAATGGGCTGGCACATAATACATGAAAACATAAGGAATGTTATTTGGGCTGGAAGGTAGTGGGGAATGGAGGGATGTTGGTCACATAGACGGGAGGATAAGTATTTGAGATCTACTACATGGCATGGTGACTGTAGTTAATAATAATGTATTGTATGCTGAAAAATTGCCAAGGGAGTACATTTTAAATGTAATCACCACAAAAAAATGATAAGTATGTGAGGTGATGTCTATGTCACTTAGCTTGATTTAATTATCCCAAAATGTGTACATGTATAAAAACACCTTGTACCCTATAAATATATGCAATTATTGTCATTCAAAAAATTTGAAAACCAAAGTTTTTTTTATTATCTTTCTTAAAACTGCAAAATGAAAGAAAAAGAAAAGAAATACAAAAACTAAGGCTTGCAAGCTTAGAGAAGCTGCATATTCAGAATGAATAAATCCTATAATATATACATAGAATTCTCAAAGTATAATGTGTGTTGAGACACACTCAAAGAACTCCTGCTAAAGTGTTGCTATGATCAGAGACAGGAAAAATAATGAAACTCTTTGGATATCTACAGGAAGGATTGTGAGATAGGACTCATAACTCAGATGAACTAGAGGAAGTAAAGCCTTTGGGAGATAGGCCAGGTATCAACCCCAATCAGCAGCCTCATCCACTAAGTGTCAGGTTCTATGCCAAATCTATGGACATAAGTGCAAGTTTAATAAGCCCTGCCTTCAGGGAAACACAATTAACCACAAGGGTTATTTGTGCACAAGCTACTCTGCTGTAAAGAGGGTTGCTTACTAACACAGCCAGGGAGGACTGGGGAAGGGTTCCAGCTGCCTGAGCTGAGCCAGGAAGCGAAAATTGGAGTTAGCAAGGCAAGGAAGGTCATTCCAGGCAGTGGAAACAGAATGAGCAAAGGCAAGAGAAAAGGTAGTGTTTCAGGTAACTAAAAATATGCTATGTGTTTGGAGCTTAAAGATCATGTGAAAAGTGGGCAGAGGTGGAGCCAGGGTGGAAACAGGGTCATGAAGGGTTCTCTCTGCCAGGCTGTGGTTCTAGTCACACATAAATGCTTGCAGTTCCCGAATGTAGCACTATCTTAGTTTGGGCTGCTATAACCAAATATTATAGACTGGGTGACTTAAACAACAAATATTTATTTCTCACAATTCTGCAGGCTGGAATTTTGACATCATGGTGCTAGCATGGTCAGGTTGTCAGTGAGGGTCCTCCTGTTGGTTCACAGATGGTTGCCTGTATTCTAACATGGGCAAGGGAGAGAAAGCATGCTGTCTCATGTGTCTTTTATTATAAGAACACTAATCCCATCATGGAGGTTCCACCCTTTTGATCTAATTAACTCGCAAAAATCCCATCTTTACACACCATCACATTGGAGATTTGGTTTCTACATATGAATTTTGAAGGGACATAAACATTTAGTCCATAGCCACCAATCTCCCTGTTAACTCTAAAACTGGCCTTCTTCTCATTACTGTAATACGTCTGGCCCACTCCTTCTTCAAGGTCTTTGCACATGTTGTTCCCTCTGCTTAGCCCCTCTTCTCCAATATTTTGTTGTGATGGCTCCTTACAACTCAGGTCTCAAGGCAAAGGTAACCTTCTGAAGAAAAGCTTTTATTGACTCTGTCTCTTAATAGTTTTCCCCTAACAACTTATCATAATTTGAATTTGTGCTACACTTTCTTGTTTGTGTTTGAATTAATCTCCTTCCCCCCAGTAGAAAGAAAGCTGCATGAAAGTGGGGCCTTTTCTGTGTTGTTCATGCCTGTAATTCTGTGCCCAGAAGAGAGCATTACACACATTGATACCCAATCAATAAATCACAGACTTTTCCTTCTGTTAGAAAGTCCCATCATTTCTGCACCAAGCCAATTCCAACCTTCAAGAGGTGTCTAGGAATCTCCTTTACATTTATCTCTCCTACTTCCTCATTGCTCCCAGAATGAGGTATTTTTTTTTTTTTTTTTTTTTTTTGACAGAGTTTCACTCTTGTTGCCCAGGCTGGAGTGCAGGGGCACAATCTCAGCTCACTGCAACTTCTGCCCCCTGGGTTCAAGCTGTTCTCTTGCCTCAGCCTCCTGAGTAGCTGGGATTGCAGGCAGGAACCACCGCCCAGCTAATTTTGTATTTTTAGTAGAGGCAGGGTTTCTCCATGTTGGTCAGGCTAGTCTCGAACTCCCGACCTCAGGTGATCCACCTACCTCAGCCTCCCAAAGTGCTCGGATTACAGGTGTGAGCCACTGCGCCCGACCGAGGTGATTTTTAAAAAATGTCCTCTGAGAGAGTACCTTGTACACATTTCTATTTCAACCTTATTATACTGCACTTTATACTGCACTATATATATATATTATATATTATACACCATATATAATACACCATATATATACACACCATATATATACACACACACATATACACACACACACATATATATAAAATACTGCACTATTATACTATGTCTGTCTCTCTTCTATTTTATTTTGAACTCCCTGGAAGCAAGAGCTGTGTCAACTAGTTCTTTTATTACCAAATGCCCAGCACAGGGCCTGATAACAGTAGATGCTCAGAGAGTTGTTGAGTGTTGGTGAATAAGTGAAGGAGAATTGAAGAGGATTGAGACTAGAGGTAGAGAGGGCAGGTAGGAGTCTCTGACATCCACTGCTAGGAATCTCACCTTTGAAAGTATACTCACACATCCACAAGGATGACAGTGGAGCATAATAAAAACAGGAAACAAGCTACATTCTCATCAAAAGGGAATGGTTAAATCGTATAGTCTACATCTTTATAATGGAATACTAAGTAGCCATTAAAAATATCACATATATACACATATTTAAATAGAAAACTCTCCAAATATTTTATTAAGTGAAAAAGATTAAGTGAGAAACTATGATGTAAAGCATGCAATATGGTTTAACTCTGTGTCCCCACCCAAATCTCATCTTATAGCTCCCATAATTCCCACGTGTTGTGGCAGGGACCAGCTGGGAGATTATTGAATCATGGGGGCAGGTCTTTCCTGCACTGTACTTGTGATAGTGAATGGATCTCATGAGATATGACGGTTTTAAAAACAGGAGTTTAACTGCACGAGCTCTCTCTTTGCCTGCTGCCATCCATGAAAGATGTGACTTGCTCCGCCTTGCCTCCCACCATGATTGTGAGGTCTCCCCAACCAAGTGGAACTGTAAGTCCAATAAATCTCTTTCTTTTGTAAATTGCCCAGTCTTGGGTATGTCTTTATCAGCAGTATGAAAACAAACTAATACAGCATGTTCCCATTTGTGTAAAGAAATACTCAAACCTTATGTCTTATCCATACATATACATGTATGCAAATATAAAGGAACAAGAACTAAAGGGATACACATGAAATGCTTAACAGTGGATATATATGTGGAAGGAGAGAATTAGGATGTGCTATGGAAAGAGAAAATTCACCATTTATACTTTTATAGTATTTGGATTTTTTACAAGGAGAAAGTATTTGTTTATTAATTATGTAATTAAACATTATTTTAGTAGTCTATGTCACTAATATGGGCAGGAAGTTATTGGGATCTGATCAATGACAATTGCAAATAGAATTTTGAGATTTGTAGAACTTAGTGAATAATTGTAGAAAATGAGGGAGAAGGAAAAGTCTAGGGTGACCAAGATTTTAACCTTAGATACTTCAGTGGATGGCGATATTTACTGTGTCAGACAACAAGGCAGAAAATACAAGATTTAGATGGGAAAAAGATATGTTTAGTTTAGGCATGTTGAGTTTGAGATGTTTATGGAATTTCCAAATGGACACATTTACTAGTTGGTTGTACATATGGGTCTGGAGTACTGGATAGAGACTGGGAATTAAAAATGAAGATTTGGGACAATTAACACAGATTAGATATTGAAGTTGGAGAGCAGGTGTTCTATCAGCAGGCATAAAGCAGGGAGATCAATAAGGCCCTCGAAATGATACGTAAAATTTGTGAATACGCCCCCTACCCCCAGTCCTCACACTTCTCTGAAAGAGTTCATCATTTCAACAGATTTTTGAAAGAGGCTCATGATTCAAAAAGATTGAGAGGAATATGGTAGAGTGAGAATGGAAAATGGTTGATGATAAACCTTGAGGATGACCAATGAAGGAAACTAATTTTTTGTAAAGAAGTGAGAGAACAAAAAGAAATCATGATGGATACTTAGAATTTTCAAGGAGATAAACAGAGACATAAGAATATTAAGAAAGTTAAGAATATTAGGGTGGAGAAAACTCAAGAAAAAATGAACTGTTTGAAAGTATAAAATTCTTCAGAAAGTTCCACTAAATGCAATCCTCCTACTAAGTAGAGAAAATTAGTAACTTAAGGCTATATACCAACAAATTAATAATTATCTTATTCATCAAGGAATACAGAAGCAAAGGGAATGATGTAAGATGTCTGCTTATTTGCAAAATATCCTATCTTGCTTTGAAATTTTGTTTTTTCTTTTTCTTTTCTTTTTGTTGAGATATGAAACTCTGAAAATTATCCAGGTATTAATAGAATAATGGTCTATGATCCTGAGCCAAAAATCAGAGAGCCCTCAGATGGGAAATGTTTATTGGAGGCTGTTACATACTAATTTATGCAGTGAGAGCATATAAACATTTCATAGAGAGAGATTAAGGAACTTGTCTTTGTACTGTGTATGTATATACAATATACATATTACTAACCACAGTCTCCACAAGGCTAGCATGTGGCAGAACCTGAGTAATAGCCTAAGTGTGTATTCTGAACACCAGAATACATTTCTTCTTCATTGGAGGAGCTACTATATATTGTGTTACTAACCCAGTACCTATCCGATTAAATCAGATCTCCTTCCAAGACTTTTCTGAGAAAAGAAACATTTCAAATAGTATGATGTTGGGACATACAAGTCTCTGCAATGTTTTATCCTAGATGCCTAAACCAACAGTCTTTGGAGGGCTTGGAGAAGGCAGTGAGCCAGGGTGTGGTGCAGAAAACCAGTGCCTACACACAGTGGGCCTTCAGTTTGCTTCTTGGGACCCTGATGGACTCAGAAAAGCTTTCTTCTAACTTAGTTTGCATTACTTTGGAGATTAGTTAGGAGAGTTAATCCAAAAATGGCAATGAAAATTTCATTACTCATCTCAGGTATCCATTTAGATTTTACTTTGTTTCATTGTATATTTCATTTCTGCATTTCCCCATCTTCTTGCAGTCTTCTGTAGGCTCCTGCTACTGTATACATTCTTTCCAGGGTTCCAGGGTTAGTCATTGTGGTTTGCATACATTGAGTTGTCTGTAGTACCTTTAATGTCCTGAGTTACACTGTGGTGTGGAAACTACAGCTGTTAACAAAGAATAAATGATCTGTAAGTCCAGGATTTCTGCAAGAGAGAAACATAAAATAAATCCCTTTCATGGACTAATACTAAAGGGAAAAATAGAAGAGAGAGAGAAAGAGAGCTTTTGTTATCAATTTGTTCAGTTTCTTGACTACCTCTGAGTCAATTTCATCAGAGGTGGTGCTCAATTCTATCCTAGCACAGGGTAGAAAACTTTTATGTCCAAGTTAAGAATCAAAAAGGGAACTAAATAGGTTTATCTCTATGCTAGCTTCAGACAGCATCCCTGGAGATGTTACTGTGACTGAATCAGGATGTTCAGACAGCCTGGCAAAGCATATTTTCCCTTTTATTTAAAACAAAAATTGAAATTAATAAACCTAATATTATTTCATGTCTTCTCATATTTTGGAATCTCTACTGGAAACCACATAAACCTTGGTAGTAAAAGCAAGATTTGGCTCATATTATTAAAATGTTCGCTTTTAGACAATCTCTTGTGAAACCAAGTGTTTCATACAACTTCTAGTTCATCAATTTTGGTTTTATTTTTTTCTAGTTCACCAATTTTTTTTCTTCCTTGTCATACAGTGATCAGTAAAAAAAGAAGCAGCAGGAGAGATAATGAAGGGAAGTAATGGACCCAAATTCCCTACACTTTCAATCTTTAGCAGTGCCTCATGATTAAACAAGATAATGTTGTGTTGTCAGGGCTTTGAACAAATTGCGGAATGTCTCATATTATTATAGGTCATAATGCCAATCACAAAAGATAATATTATTATGATTTTTTGTTCTCTTTTCCATATTTCATATGTAAAGTTTTTTTTAAATAAAAGGCAATTTTGATTCAGTGGAAAGATAACTGGTCTGAGAGTACAGAGAATTTGGTTTCAATTTTGTTATGGATTTTATGCATTTGTGTGACAGTGACATTTCTATTTGAATGTATTTCATAGCAATGGAGTGTTTCTTAACTCTCAAAAAGAAACTAAGAAGTCATTATTAAAAAACCTATGAATGAATTTATTCTATAGAAATAACCTTCTTCAAGTAAGAAATACTGGTAAAATTCAGTGAAAATTCTTCTTAAGATATTTTTCAATTATGATGAAACTTTACAAATTACCAGGGTACTGGCCAGTGCTCAGTTTTAGATATTTTAAGTATAAATTATTTAGAAAACTGAGGCATTTATAGTAATGAAAAGACAATTACTATCATCAAATCTTGTTAGGTCTTCATACTTTATCATATATGATTTAAATCAGTATTTTAGGTAATATTAGAGATAAAATAAAACCTCCTTTAAAGGAGGGTTTAATATTTAAATCACTGTCTCCTCTCCCAAAATAACTGTTTTCTGGAAACTGATGTTAGAAATCTTACATACGCTTTCATGCCATTCCTACATAATTATGTGTCTATAAATATTATGCAGTATTATTTTTCATGCCATTTTATATATGTGTTATCAGACTATATATATCATTCTGAAAGTAGTCACCATTCAACATTATTTTAATTTGATTTATCCACAGTACATAGACTTACATTCATGTATTTTAATTTCTTTGTGGTATTCCAGCATAAAAATATAGAAAAAATGTTTATACATGCTTTAATGAATATTTAGATTGCTGCCTAAAGTTTCAGCATTATGAACAATGCTGTAGTGATTAATTTTGTGTATATCATCATGTGCATAAATGTGAGAATTTCCCTAGGTTATATATCTAGAAGTGAAATTTGTGGGTTGAAAACTATGTATGTATTTAAATTTGCTAGATATTGTCAAAGCATTCTCCAAAAGGTCTATACCAGTTCCAAATCTCAGTACTTTTATGTGATGTCACAGATATCTTGCTTCATGTTCGTGATACTATTTGCATTAACAGACTTTACTTATTTGCCAATCTGGGGTTAAGGACATGCAAGTGGGAAGCCCAGAACTGGTCTTCTATTTTTCATTTAATTTCCATTTCTTTGATTACTAATGAAGTAAAGCATCTTTGAATATGATGGTTGGAGTTGGATGTTTCTATACTGTAAATTGCTTTGGTCATAATGTTTGCCCATATTTCTATTGAATGGATTTGAGTTGCAAATATCATTTTTCAGTTTGTGGTTTGTCTTTTATCTTTGTTTATGATCTTTTGTGGAACAGAAAGTTTAATGTAAATGTAACAACTTTTTGCTTATGGATTTTGCTCTTTGTGTCTTCTTTTGTCACCATCTCCTTCCTGAAATCATAAGTATATTTTCAATATGTTCTTCAAAAAGTTTTAAAGATCTAGCATTAGGGCTGGGCGCAGTGGCTCACTTCTGTAATCCCAGCAGGTGGATCACGAGGTCAAGAGTTCGAGACCATCCTGGCCAACATGGTGAAACCCTATCTGTAATAAAAACACAAAAATCAGTTGAGTGTGTTGGCACGCACCTGTAGTCTCAGATGCTTGGGAGTCTGAGGCAGGAGAATCACTTGAACTTGGGAGGCAGAGGTTGCAGTGAGCCAAGATCGTGCCACTGCACTCCAGCCTGGCGACAGAGTGAGCTTCCGTCTAAACAAAAAAAAAAAAAAAAAAAAGATCTAGGTCTTTCAACTATCTGGAATTTAATTTAATCATAATGTGAGATATGACTAATTTTATTCTTTGTCATATTCATAACCACATATTATAACCATAATTGGCATTACTAATCAATAAAAGCTACATCACCCATAGTGTTTCGATTAATACTATCATTCATCATAGTATTTGTGGTTTACATTATGATTAATGTGTCTTTTTCTTTTTGATTAGTAATACCAACTGTCATGACATTTTCATATTTTTATGGGTACATTTCTGTGTTCCCTATTCTGTTCAATTGCTTCATTTGCTTATTCTTTCACCCATACAAGTCTGTATGATGGAAGACTTATAAGTCTAGCTTTACTAGACTTAAAATCTGAGGACTTGCCAGTGTCATTTACTTCTCTTGGCAATATACTCTTTTATATAAATCTTATGATCAGCTTATCTATTTAATCCAAAGAAAAACTTTCAGGATTTTACAATAAAATGCATTGAATTTATAGAGCAATTTGGAGAGAAATTGTATCTTTAAAATTTTGCATCATTATATTCATGAATATTTATTCCATTCTTGTTACTTAGGTCTTCTCTTACTGTTTTGTTTATTTATTCTTTTTTATTGCAGAATTGTATTCGTTATATAAACATCTTGTCATTTATTTGCTCATTTTCCTGCTAATGGGCTTTGGGTTCTTTCCAGCTTTTGGCTATCATAAATAAACCTGCTGTAAACATTTTTACATGACTTTAAGTGGACATAAGCACCTGCTTTTGTTGGACACATACTCAAGGGTATAATTGCTTAGTCAAAGAGTACACATACGATAAGCTT